>NW_026935288.1:0-592500 GCF_032062105.1 Saccostrea cuccullata | reverse complement strand
GTATTTAAAGAAAATTCTTGCTTAAATCATTAGATATTTATTGTTAATTAACAAATTATCAAGTACACATATACGGCACACACAAAATAAAATGAGGTAGGGTTCTGATACCAATAAATTTTGTATACATGACTTCTCATCGGCCTTTCCCTAAATACCCTATAGTTTTACCAACAAATCCCTCTGTTTTGTGTAAAATATCATAGATTTCCACCTTCCTCAAAAATTTGATCGTTCTCGAGACTTGATTTGTTCGACATTAAAATAGGTCGTATTTGCAAAATCTATAAAATATTCTAATAAATTATTCTACTGAAAAACCTAGGACTGAACAGTTTTAAGATTGAACATTTTCTTAGCACTAAACATTCTCTAAACTCTGCCTACGATGTTTTTTTTTTTTTGTTTTTTGTTTTTTCAAATCAAAATCATACACAGTTGGAGATCGTTAAAACTTGACCAGGTGTCATTTTCCATGTCTATTTTTATACTTAGTTTTAAATAATCTTTAAAAACTTCCTTATGCCAATGATGGTATCTAGATGTGTTTATGCTACTGTAGATCACTAAATTTTCGCGACACCTTATTTTCGCGAGATAGTCATCGACTCTTGATTAGCGAGACAAATTTTTCGCGAATTGTGGTTATTGCTCTATATAATCTTAAGGAATACTATTATACGCGAGAATTAAATTACGCGAAAATAAAGTTCTCGCGAATAAAAAGTGATTTACAGTATTGTTTTTTCTCTGCCTTCTCTATACTGGAATTAATCTTTTCCTTGCCTATTTAAACTGCTTTTATTGCCGATTTTTCTCCATTCTTCACATGGCTCTTTTGCTATAAATAGCGACACGCGACTTTTAATACAGACGGGAGATAAGTCTTAAACTTCACCCAAATTCTAACTGGATAAAAATACATGAAAATACCTTTATTAACATCCAAAAATCAAAATAAAAAACGCCGGGGCGGGAGACTTTGAGAGGGGAGGGCGGGGATGAGAATCTAAAGATTAATTTTATCTGGCCTAATGAAGCTCTTTTAAATGACACCATGGTCAATGACCTTGTGACTTTGACTGTGACCTTTACGCTAATTGTAGCATTTTTGTCAGCAAACTTTAACCTTCACTGTAACTTTTGAACGAAGAAAGATAGAGACTTAATATTTGGCATACATACTCCACTAATTAAGCCCTTTCACATGACACCAAGGTCAATGACCTTGTGACCTTGACTGTGTTCTATATGCTAAAAAAATAGCTTTTTTGGACCTTCACAATAACTTTTGAACCATGAGAGATAGAGACTTCATAGTTGGTATGCATTCATCACTAATCAAGTTCTTTCAAATGACACCAAGATCAATGACTTTGTGACCTCGACTGTGATCTATATGCTAAAGATATGGGTTGCCGCCGGGCGCATAGTGTTTCACAAACACATCGTTTTACATTGGTAAGAACTTTTAAATGAGAAGATATGGGTGTCATAAAAGACAAGACAAATATTCTTCTTTTTAATATTCATTTCATGGAAAAATGACATATGTATAACATATCAAAGTTTGAAACTCAAAATGTGCAACAATATATCAGTATACATGCCACACATGCTTTTCTCATGCAAAATTGAAAAATTAAAAAAAAAAAAAAACGTAGGAAAGAATGCACTGTCATAAGTTTAGTAAATAACACTGACATTATGTATTTTATCAGATTTAGGAGTTTATGTAATAATTCGTACCTTGGATTCATGACACATAAGCCAGGTACAGTTTTGTAGGGGAGAAAATACAACTCTTCGTAGGATTAATATAAGACCCTATTATTCAAAAAAATGAGCCACTGTAACAAGATCAGTGAATTGACCCCAATAATTCACATTAAAAATAAATAATCCTTGCATTATTAGAGCAGTTTTTATTTTTAATTTATAAATGCTCTGTTATCACAATGTCTGTTGTTTATTGCTCATCTCCTAGCTGTTAACTGTTTAGTTTGATCTCAACTTTGAGATTCTTTTTTCTCTGGAGCATTATCGGGAAATTCAAGAGTTGGCCAGCTGAACGCTTCTGCCTTCTTTAAATTTATTTCTACTTTTGTTCCAATCATTTTCACTGTGCTTTTCTCTGGAATTATTTCCTACAATAGAACAAAAATCCCTTACCCAAAATTTCTACCATCATTCTTCGAACAATATTAAATTCTACAGACTTCACAGACTGGAAATTCAAAATTGAAAAAGAAATAAACATGGCTGGTCTATAGACTTAACCATCGGAAATAACCAATTATACCAAAATACAAGAAATTTGCATTTCTAGTTCACCATATACTGTAAAATCAAATATTTTCGTGGGGTCAAATTTTCGTGAATTGAGGAAAATCTCTTAGTTCTTGGGGATTTGATTTCGTGGATCAAGAATTGATGTCAGAGTACTTATGTATGTAACATTTTACATTTCATGGTAAACATAAATTTGTGCGTCTCGTCATACCTCGAAAACAACAAAAATTAAACCCCCACGAAAATTTGTGATTTCACAGTAGATCTACATGTACATGTATTTATGGCAATTTTAGAAAATATCAGAAATGAAAATACTATAAAAATTTCTGTCAGATCCTTTTGAATTTCCATAGATTAAAAATGTTCAGTTCTACACATGTAAGTTCTACCTCATAATAAAATAATGCATACTTCTCTCAGTATTATATCTCTTTCAAAGAGACTCTTTCCTCCTTCAAATATGATTTTGATGACACAGCGCACCCTGTTGACAGTTATTGAACATTTCTCAGGAACAGCAACTTTGGCAAAGACAGACAGAGAGACAGTGGAGGGAGTCTGATGCCAGTCAAACCGACAGGACTTCTTCTCTCCTTCCACCTACAGAAGATAAAAAATACAATAGGGGTGATAAAGATACTTGTATGTGCCAACTAATGCAAGATCTTTTTTCTGATCCAAATCATTATGCCTCTTTTATACTGTAAACCAACTTTTATTTGTGTGTGAGAAATTATCACAAGAGCCTACTTATTGCAAACATTTCTTCCCCCAAACCATACTTAAAGTCTCTGAGTCTATTAATAACAGATCCAAAAAGACTTGATCATAAAAGTTAGTCATCGCAAACTAGTTTACCCCCAGTTAATCCTGAAATAAAAATATGGCGAACAAAAGTTAGTTTACAGTATGTAAGTTGCCATTGAATATAAAGGAAATATATTGTTTAAAAACAATTATTTTATTCGTTTCAAATTAATAAAATAAATCTACTCCATTTCTAATATATTCATTGCATTTACAATTTCTTAATTAAAGGGAAATAATTTATCAAAAAATTATTATGCAAACTTTGTCTTGCCTCTGGTTTGATCCATAAATGCGTTCCCGTTTCACAGCCTTCCTGAGCTAAAAACTGGTCAAATTCTGACGTTTTTCTGTTGCAGCAAGACCAAAACTTCATGCTGTATGATAAAATTGATATAATGCACCAGTGCATTAAATCTGAGTTATTTAATAATATCATTGCAGGAATACATTTTAATACATAAATAATAGAACAAGGATGATTCAGATTCAGATATGCAGGAATTGTTGCCCCTAATTATCTCAAACAATTTAATCTTTTATTTATGATATAAATAACCTTAATATTAATTCTCATCAAGATACAAGTGATTAAATATTTAATGCAAGTTGTACACTTCAAAAATAAGACCTACAGAGTTACCTACCCCTCATGAAACACTGGAAAACCTGGATGATATAAACATCTCTCTGTGTTACTATTTTCTCCTTCATAACACTGAAAAATAAAACAATATATATTTTCTATTATAAACATCTTATTTTTAATGAAAATTCCACAAAAATTACTTATTAACATGAATAGGAGCTTTTGTTTCAAAAAAATTTACATCCATGTAATTTTATAAGTATATATGTATATATAAATGATATCTACTTTTATATCGTTTATTTGCCTACTTACTGCCTTGCATCCATTGTTTTTACATGATGTGCCAACTTTCACTTCTGTTGAGTCAGTTTTATCTAAAATTTTGTGTTTTAAATTTATATTACATGTATCATAATTCTTGCTAAAACTATACAATATATATCCATTTGAAATAAAAATATTTTCCCTAAATGGTTTATAGAATCAATATCCTTTAAAAAAAAGTTTTCCCTTTATTTTAAACATAGGTAATCAGAGATTACAGAGCTCACCTCAACGAATTTTGTCTTTAAGAAAGGCAAAGTCACACAATTAACCAATAAAAAGTGTACATCCAAAAATGCAAAATTTATGCAATTTTGATTTGATACTTTGGAAAAGACCTATATAAAAATATCAGACTAGTTCTTCATCATGAAAACGTAATTAAAATCCAGCATCTGAAGCAAGTTTGAGAGTTATCATCCCTTGATGTATCATTTGTGCAAGTTTGGTTTATATAAGCCGTATAGTTTCTTGGTAATAGACCTGCACCCATAACTTTTATGAGGTCCATTATCTGAAAAATGTATGTTGAATTCAGCATCTGTAGCAAGTCCATAAGTGTGCATCCTAAAATGTATCATCCATGCACGTTTGCTCAACATAGAGATCAAAGTTACTTGGAAATAAAACCTGTATAAAAAACTAACATTTCACTAATCCAGATTGAAAATGTAGGTCAGATTCAGCATCCGAAGCCAGCCTAGTAGAATGCACTCTTAGATGTACCATCTATGCAAGTTTAGTCATTATAGGGCTCATATATAGTAACGAAATGAAACCTGCACCAAAAACTCTAACCTGTTCACTCAACCAGAAAATGTAGGTCAGATTCAGTATCCGAAGCAAGTCTGGTAGTATGCATCCTAAGATGTACCATCCATGCAAGTTTAGTCATTATAGGGCTCATAGTAACTTGGAAATGAAACCTGCACCAAAAACTTTAACCTGTTCACTCAACCAGAAAATGTAGGTCAGATTCAGTATCCGAAGCAAGTCTGGTAGTATGCATCCTCAGATGTATCATCCACGCAAGTTTGGTCACTATAGTGCTCATAGTTACTTTGAAGTGAGACCTGCACCGAAAACATAAATCTGTTCACTCATGTGGTAAATGTAGGTCAGATTCAGCATCTGAAGCAGGCCTGGTAGTGTGCATTCTTAGATGTACCATCCATGCAAGTTTGGTCAACATAGGGCTTATAGTTACTCGGAAAAAGACCTACACCCAAAACTGCACCAAAAATGTTAACCTGCTCCATAAACATTAACCTGGTCATTCCTTTGCTGAAATTGCAGCATCTGAAACTTTGACTGGTACAATGAAACACACTAGAAACATCTTCCATGCATGTCTAATCAATATAGGACATAGAAGTACTTAAAAAGAAAACTGCTCCAAAAAACTTGACCTTAACCTGGGACGCCTACGCCGATGCCCACACCGATGCGGCGAGGGTATTACATAAGCTCCCCCAACTTCGTTGAGGTGAGCTAAAAATGATGGTTCGAGATCCATTGTAGTAAGTTAGTTGTTGAGGTTTATGAACAAAATCTCTGTGAACTCATTAACTACCCTGGGTATTACTGTAGACGTACTTTTTTCCACGGGGTCATAATTCCGCGGAATCTCAATTTCTGTAAAATCCGCGGGTAGAAAATTACGCGGATTTCTAGGACTGTCACTTTATGCCTTACATTTATATTAAGAACGCTTGGGCAAATTTCCGCGGAAAATTTGTAACCGTGTACATAGCGTAATTAAATACCACGCGGAAAAAAGTACTTCTACAGTACCTTTTGAAATTATTTCTAAGTGCCATTTACGTCATCTGAATTGGTCCATTTAGCAAGAAACCACTTCTAAGGAAAATAAATATTTAATTTTCCCTAGATCTTTTACATCAGTAATCTGTAGAAATTAATATTACCCTCTGTTGTTTGTTGATTGACATTTTCCATGTATTTTTCCAGGGCCTGTTTTAGGGAGGATGTGACATTTACACTGAGGGGGACCAGAGGTTCATCTGAGGAGGGTCTAGCTGAGGGGTCCCGAGGCTTCTTAGGCTCTGGCATCTTAACTTCAATGACCTTACAAAATCCAACACACACAATCAATGGTTTTACATAAACATACATTAAAATAGTGAATAAAGTTTTGAAGATGAAATTTTAGCAATAATGAAAAGAACTCGCTAAAATATTTACTTGGTTTGTTTTAACTCATCACACAGTGAAAGTTATATTTGTGTAACATTTGTTAAATTTTTTCAAGGAAAAAAAAATATGCATAAGGTAATACCAACCTCATCTTTGTTGTTTTTCTCCTCTTTGACTGGTTCTGGAGGTTTAACATTACTATGTTTTCCTTTTGAGCAACCCTGTAAAATTAAATAAAAAATTAAACACAACCCTAAAACACGCAAAAAAATATCAACACAGCCTCAATGAAAACAGTAAAATGGTTTCATAATCAACAAAAGTTCTACATAATTCGGAAATATTTTTGAATCTTTTTTTTTTTTTTTAGATATTAGTACCATTATATATTTTGTACCATGCAGTATGGATTTTGATTTCTTCTTAGATAATGTATTTGTGACATTTTTTACTTTGATTGGTTTTGATAAAAAATTAATTTATATATATATATTTAAACTGACTGCAAATATCACACTGGATTAAGTTTATAAAATTAAGTGCATTATAAAACTTTCGAAATGTACAATTTGTACATAACAGGCCAGTCAGGCCTAAAGTAAGCGATTAGGACTATACCGGTGTATTGAGGAATTCTGTAAAATCTGTACTGCGTTTCTTGCAACAGGACCAGCCCTTCAGTGCATCGTGGAACACAGGTTGTCCAGGGTGATAAGTACAACTATCTGTAATAATTCAGTAAGAAATACTGTAGTTTTATCAATTTTCATTGCCATCATTTTTTGTGGATTTTGTAAAACAGACGTTTTCGGGGATATGTGATTTCATGGGAAAAAAACATTGCCTACACAAATGAATAATAATTCTTAATTCAATGAACATTTAAATTTGTGGATCTGCTAACAACGAAATCCTCGAAAATTTGTGCTCAACGAAAATTGATGAAACCACAGTAGCAAAGAATTATTGTGTTTCATGTACAAGATTTATAGCAAATTAAAGTTTATAACTTTGTTTTAACAGAAGCATAGGAGCAAAATTTACAACTCTAAAAGAAGGCCGCTGAATAAATTTACATGCTTAATCACTGAAAATTTTAAGAAAGGATTTTCCAAGGATTTTTTGGCAACCCACAGGATCTCAAATAAAAAATAGTATCGACCTATAAATCAAACGAAAGTATTTACTTCAAATATAAATAGATTGTTCTATCATTAAAATGTTAATGTTCTATGGACCTGGTATTAAAGGGCAGTGAATCCAATGATGCAAAATAAACAGAAGCATATAATTTTGATCTAGATGTATATTGTGTACAATTCTGAATTTCAATTTAATACATTAGAACAATGAAGCAAGTAGAAAATGTTGAGATATTCATGAATTATGTTAGAATATGAAATCTATGGTTACTTTCGTTTTCTGTCTTTGACAAGTGTCCTAAAAGAACATTTTGATTATTATTAGCCTGAAATTGCCCTACTCTGAATACTGTAAGTCGTTTTAATTCCGCGGTATTTAAATATTACGATTTCTTAAAAAGTACCAATCGTGATGGGTTTAATTTCACGCATCACAAACTTAATTCTAATTTCGTATATGCATTTTAACATTTTTAAAAACAAATGATAGCATTCACGATGGGTTTAATTTCGCGGAAAAAAGACGAATCGCGACATAATGAAATTAAAACCATCGTGATTATGTGTCTTCACAGCTGGAATCATATTAAGATGAACTATAAGCTACACTCACTTCCGGTAATTGGGGTCTAAATTTTATACAGTGATTTCATTGGTTGCTAAGTTAAGCAACCCAAAAGTGAAAGTAAGGTTATGGCATTGACAAAATCGGAACAGGAGATTCTGGATAAGGCTAAAGTATAATTAGTACCTAAGAAATATATTATCTATAAAAATGTTACCAATTATTTTTCACTTGCAGAATATTTTAATTTCATAAAAAATATTTTGTCCGTAACCGCCAAACAGGAAGTGAATGTAGCATATAGTTTGTCGTCTTAGTATGATTCCAGCTGATTATCGATGAATAAATAAGCATTTTACAACAAAAGATCTTTATAGGAGACGTCAGCAATATAGAAAAATATCTCTTGGAGCAAACTAATGTAGGTGTACAATTGATTTATTAGTAAATACGAGCTTGAAGTGGGGGTGCCCGAGAATGAGTTAGACCGTACCTTGTGGTAAATATAGGTAGGGGGTACCCGTATACGAAACAAGCGCCTGTGCTTGTCTTACTAGATTATTCTAACTAGTTCCTATGGTTTTGTAGTTTTGTTTTCACGTTTCCATGACATTTACAAAATTAACTTAAAACTAGATTAATTTCTAAATTAATAATAGATGACCTTATGGTCCTCTACAAAAAGTTAACTAATGTTATAAAAATCTCAAAACTGAAAAGTACACAAACCATCCCCACTGTATCTAATGTTTTGACTCCACCGACAAAGCATGATTCACAAACAACGATTTGTAAAAAACGGTTTACTGATTAGCCTACCGTCTTCGTTGCTAGTTGGATCAAACTTTTGACCACACCCTTTGTTGTAGCAGTGGATAAGCTCAGTCATTTTGAAAACTTAACGATAACTCGTTTACTCCCTGGCAAATAATTTTTCTCCTCAATTCTGGAAATTTCTTCTTGCCGATAAAACCAGTATCGGAAATAACATCAAGACAATAAAAGCGAGAATTGGTAACGAACGTGAAAATATATCCGGATTAAATAATTCCTTGAAATTAATTAAAAAATCAAAAGATATTCAGAAAATGAAACACAACATTTGAGAATATTTCAAAAACATACGAATGAAATTTTAAAGAATATACATGAATGGCCCTTTCTTGGTGTGTTTTAGGAATATTCTATATTTATAATACTGTTAGTACATTAATAATGTCATCATCATTTATAATGATTAAAAAAGGTGACTTCAAGAATCTGATGCTTGTGATGTGGACTCCCCCCCCCCCTATTCTCCACCACCACTGCACCACCACCACCCAAAATAAAAAAAAAGTAACTTTTTTATTTTGAAAATTTTGAAGACAGATAAGGATAACTTATCAAAAAAATATTAATTCTTTGCAAAAGTGTGTCAGTCAAACATAAGATGGTTGCTAGCTTGCTACGGTCCCCAACCGGTAAATAAAAATATAATGATAAAGGGTTATATATACAATCTATCTCTCAACTAACCCCCACCCCACCCACCCCCAATGCGTCATATTAGAATGTAAATATATTATGCTAAAATTGACGTTCTAATAAGCTTTCTTGTTGTTCTAAAACTAAAGTTACTGTAGTTCTTTGTTTAAAATCTGAAAATCCACACAAACTTTCGCGTATTACTGGTCAAGATCGGAAAAACAGATGTTATCAAAATTAATAGACAATGCATAGTGTGAACGATAGCCAAACACTTTGTATGAAAAAACGCCAGTCAACCTGTGACTTATTAATATTGATAGACTGTATTTGTTGACAATGTCGATCATTAAAATTGAATCGACTATAGAATTTAAACGAGGCTGTTGATTTCCTTCTCTCATCAACTTGTTTGTCAATAGGCTGACTCGATTTAAAAATTGTTCCTACGGTAGCTCTTGCTTATCAACTCACCTCCTGGAGGACATAAACACAATGCGCAAGTGATAATGGCGCTTTACTTAGTACAAAAAAAATGGTCTAGTAAAAGAATTTGAATACTATGATAACTCTATTAAGTAATGGGTGGGGTACTGAATTTTTAACACTAAAGTTTCACTGGTGTCTAAATATATGCTTGTTTATAATGTGTAACAGTTATTTGAACTTTTTAACAAGTTATACGTTATTTTATCAAGTTTTACAACTAATTGATAATGTCTATAGATTGATAATTCTGTTTATTTAACATCGGCTTCGGAAGCAAATTGAAAAAGGGGGTGGGGGGGGGGGTAATTGGAAGACAGAAAATAATCAAACCTGGAAAAAAAACTTGACAAGCAAAAATAAAAAAGGATTTTCGTTCAAATTCCAAATCGAACATCCTATTTCCTGGATGAGAGGGGTTATTATTAATTATTATAAAATATATCAATTTTTTTCTTTATGAGCCCAACACATTGGCGTCGGAAGCAAATTGAAAGTGGGGGGGGGCTAAGTGTAAAAAGAAATTTCTTGAAATTTCTTGTACCTTCAAAAAAACCTAACAAGCAAAAAAAAAAAAAAAAAAGGAAATGTCTATTTCCCAAACACAAAAATCCTATTTCGTAGGGGGGGGGGGGTTAGGTTCGAACTCCAGTACCAAAATTTTCTTCCAACACCACCACTTTCCCCATTGTTAACCTATACTAAGACGTATCTGTGGAAAGTGGGGGGGGGGGGGGGGGGGGCTAAACCTCCGAAGATATGTTCAATGTCTATACTAAGTATATATTTGGAAAAAAAGTGGGGGGGGGGGGCTAAGCCCCCCTAGCCCCCCCCCCCCCCCCCCCGGTTCCGACGCCTATGCAACAAAAAGTGATCAGTGGAGATACTTGGTGATTCCCACATGATGTCCTGGCAGCAGGTTGCGGAGCTTTCTTCAATACTTGTGCAATATCCGGACCACAATCTCTATCCAGAGTTATCGCTCCTACTCACTTGTGGGTTGTACATGTACAATACATGTATGTGCACAAGATCTGTTAATAATATTTTGATTTAAGGTGTTTGCACGCACATATGCCTATATAACAATTCGAGAAAGTACATGTCTAGGTGATATAACGGACGATATGTCGAAACGCGGTATGTCTTACTTTTTTATTCTTTATTGTTGTAGTTAGTCATAAATGTAAAAAAAATTTAAAGTACCAAAAGTTCGCAAAGTCGGTGAAGTACATTGTAATTATAGCGTATCATAAATCTTGAAGTTCTTGCATTTCACCAAATAATGCTTTCATACACTAAAAAAATGTAACATATAGTTTGTGTGTAGCTAAATTTTGTAATTTGTAAGATGTTCAAATTTTAAGTGAATTTTCTAGGTTATCAAAAGATAGAAAACAACCCACAGACCCCAAATCTAAAAGCACATAAAGTCCTATCTATCACGAATTTGAATTGATATTAAATTCACACTTTAACTAGGAAGAAAATAAACTTATCAAAGCATTTATCTAAGTAGGTCAATAATCAGACACCGTGAGACAAACTGCCTCTAAAATCGTCCCCATCTTTACAAACTATAGTAAACATTTTTTAATGTAGATTTTGCTTAATCAACCTTCCATTGATAATGAAAAGTTACCTTCAATTAGTACATTGTACTAATGAGTCTGTCGGTATACCGGTCAGAGAATTTTTTAAGAGGACTAAAGAAGGTTTAAGGTATTTAATGCTATCATGACTTTTTATTCAAATAAACAAAGTAGGTGGGCGTACAACTCTAAGGTGTGCAAAATGTTAATAAGATGCAACAAAATTCGAATTTGGTTAAATAATAGAATTAATGTATTCCTTATGCAAATCTCAGAAAGATTTGTAATAGTTGTTCATGATATATAACTACTAACAGTACTCCAGCATGCTAGAGGTTCACGCCGAAATACTTTTGACTCTGCGCCGTGTAACCGAGGTATATTAAGGAGCGTAGGGACGTTAACCGAGGCTTTTACTTGTAGGAGTATCCAATACTTTTATTCAACCCAAAGTAATGTATCACTTAGAATATAGTATAGATAACAGACAAAGATTAGTACACGGCACTCTTTTAGAATTCTTGCATTTCAGGATTGGTAGAAAGGTTAAAAAATGGCGAAAATGTATTGATAGCAAATGGATATATGTGGGAGTTTGCTCGTCGCGGATACCTGACACTTGGTGGTTACGTTCCGGAAGTGGTGATCGAACACCCGGAACTGGTGACACAACTGCATGAAGAGTTCGTTCACGCCGGAACTGACGTGCTACCCGCATTCACCGTAAGCTCAATTCAAAAGACTGAAACAAAATGGAAAAATCAATTTTCAAATATTTTGGAAAAAAATGATTTATTTATTATCTCTTTACGAAAAAAGTACGTTCCAGAAAAAATAGCTGAATATTTTTTTTTAGTATTTTGGACATAGAGAAAAGATGCGTTCGATTGGCAGAGAAGCGGAAGTTGAATCCTTGAACAGACAGGCGCTCAGAATTGCCAGAAAAGTGGCGGATCAGACGGGATGTCTTGTAGCTGGCAGTGTTTGTCATACTCAAGTCTACTCGCTTAACCACCCAGAAACACACGAGAAAAGCAGAGCAATATTTAAGGTTTAGAATGTTTTCCATAATTATGTTCTTTAACAACGAAATGTCTGAGTTTTAAACTGGTCAGAATTTAACGGAGCAATTGTTTTTGCATTCATGAATCTATGCATTCGTGTAAACACGTCTACTGGAACTATATAAAGTAAAAATAGAGGTTCAAAGATTTTAAGAAGTATCTCTAGCAAATCTTTCGATAAAGAATATTTAACATACAACTTGATTTATTTCCTTGAGAGTATTGCCCAAGGTCTTTCCACTTAATAGTTTTGACAATGTTTCAAAATATGCGTTATTAAGCGGTTAGCTAGCTAACCGCTTTATGGCATGGGCTCCAAAAAATCGGAAACTTCCATAAGGCGCTACCTATCGACATCGCTTTATCGCACGTAACCTTATCCTTCTGCAACCAAAACCGGAAACTTCCACAAGGCGCTACCTATCGACAACGGTAACTTCAGCAAAGCGCTTCCTATGATTTGTATACATACTGTTGGCGTAATACGCCCCCTGGTGAAAGATTGACAATATGCTGTGTACGAAGAGTGGCTATTATAACGATTATATCGAATTCTTATTAGTATTTACCAAAGCATTGACAATACTTAGAACACTAACTTCAAAGAACTGAGAATTTCGTCCTTATTACATGTACATCGTGCGATCGCGATTTATAGCAACTGTTAGTTTATTTTTGAAAGTTGAACGATACGGTTAATTATACAGCAGGTTGAAGGTTATTACAGACTGCAAAAACATCAGCAAATCTCTCGATCGAGTTTGATTTTCCTTGCCAAAGTATTAAGAAACACTATTTATTAAGTCAAGTCATACCTGAAAAACGTTTTTATAAAAACACCGAATACATCTGCAAGTTTTACACTTTTTGTAACGTTTTTATGGAAACAATAGGATTGCCTCCACAATGAAACGTTTGTTTTCTTCTCTGTCTAATAAACAGTTTTAAAAGCTCAGCTCCTAGGGGTAAATTCTCTGCTCCGTCTTTGATAATTTATTACATGTACAAACGATCATAAGGGATCACTTACTTTTAGTTTTGAAAAAAATGATGGGGGATTTAAAGTAGTAAAATTAATTTTGAAAAAAAGGATAAATATATATTAATTTTAATCGGCATTGTGACCCTCTTCTAAAAATCAACCGATATTATTATTCACAGAAGAATGAGGTATGAAAAGTCTTGGCAATTAGCAAAAATTTAAAATTTATACTTAGGGGAGATCCGTCCAATTCTGGACACGGGGTAATTCCGGACAAATAATACAGTCTTTCTCTTTTGTCTTATTTTTCGGTAATTCTGTATGGTTGATTAAAAATGTTTATTTATAAATTTTGAAAATTTGATCAATTCCTAGGGAACGTATTATTAGCTGTGAAAATACTTTTTAAATTTGAATTTGTCCAGTTTGTCTATCATTATTTTGAGCGTTTGAGAAGAATTAAATTAAGATATAGGTGTTTAGAGACACATTGATAGAAAAGAAATCAGTGTATATTGTTTAACCGACATATTGAAGAAAGTGACACTGATAACTTCTTAAGTTACACTGACTTTAAGTGTACATTTGAATTTTTAAATACTAGTATTTTTTTGATTAGACAACTTTCCTTTTCATATGTTTTATTTGAGAGCAATATTGCATGAAGAGTATATTGCAAATACACATCATGTCCTTATCTAGACATATTTAAATGATTCTCATATACCATTTACTTTATTCGAACATTTACTTGTTTGAAAAGTCAATAAAGTACATTTCATAAAGCTTGATAATCTTGTTTACTCGCCAGTCTTCCCGTACAAGTAGTAGTTCATAATATTACTAAACGGAAGTATTCAGTATCTGTATAAAAATACAGAATGATCAATGATCGATTTAAGAAGAAAAGCCGACTCCTGAAAGTTCAAGAGGTGGGATGCGTTGCCTAGAAGAAGTAAGCATCCCACGTTGACAGGTTATACCCGCGATGAGCCTACACAACTGGAGCTCTTTGATATCAATTCATTTACAAAGTCTCTGCTCAGTCATCCTTTTTTCTCTGACTAGCCAGCTGTAGATCTACACTACTCCAAATCCATTATTCTAAAGAATTTAATTTGTCATTTTTTTAGTTGTTTGCTATATTAGGCTTTACAATTACCTAACTTCAGATTCAATAGAGCATGAAAGACAATTAAATTTTCAACATCAACATAACTGTTTTCATCCAGAGAACGATAGGATGCCACCAAGAGAGAACTTTTAAAAATGCACTTCCTGTCTTTCAAACTGAAGAAATCTCATGTTTAAATTTTGAAACATGCATTTCAATCTAATTAAAATTTATTTAAATGTTTCAAATCCGCTACTGCTTCTCAAACATCTAACATCCCATTCGGGGTCACATCAGAGCGACCTTTCGATTATGAATACATGTACTAGTAAACACAAAAACTTTGGCCATGTAGATTCAAGCCTCGGTAAACAATTCTCAAATTAATTCCACGGCTACATATCATCATTATTGATACTGTCTTACGTTGAATTAAAGTAATTTTGGAATCAATTTCATGTATAGTCTGCAGTCTGGCATCT
Organism: Saccostrea cuccullata; assembly: GCF_032062105.1. Classification (NCBI taxonomy): domain Eukaryota; kingdom Metazoa; phylum Mollusca; class Bivalvia; order Ostreida; family Ostreidae; genus Saccostrea; species Saccostrea cuccullata. Next base: position 577,431 of record NW_026935288.1, on the reverse strand, counting down.
GCACGTGAATAATGCAATCGAAAGAGCACAAACTATACAAGATACCCACACGTCATACATAGCACAGCTTATGCAATGCATATTTTGTTTACTACAAAACTCCTCGGGTGTTTTGGTTCGGTGGTGAAAACAAGAAACCCATCTGAACTGTAAGCCAAGATTTCGGAGGAACCGTTTTCTTTGGCTAATCGAAGATTCACACTTACATGACCCCAAATATGATGTTGTTAGATGTTTGAGAAGCAGTAGCGGGTTCGGAACATCTAATTTTAATTAGATTGCATCCATCTGTGACATCAGTTTGGAATGTTATTGGTTTTACTATTAAGTAAAGTATTACAAAAACAGAATGCCTGTTATTTTTTCTCTGATAACATTGGACAAAGATATGCATACTTAAATATCATCATTTCATGCACTTTTTTCGGTACATATTAGATGAAAGCATGCTAACCGCTTTTCAGTACTTTCAGTACTTTGATTTTTTTTTAGGGGTGTGTGTGTGTAAGAATTACCAGAATTTTTATTTCTGGTATCTTTCCTTGTTTTTTCTTTAAATTAATGAGCACAATATTAAATCTTGAATCAATTAATTGACCTTGAACCCTCAGGAGGTGATAGAGTGGGCGGTGGAGGAGGGGGCGGATTACATTGTGGGGGAGACGTTCTCTATCTTTGAGGAAGCTATGCTGGCTCTGGAGTGTATCAAACAGTACGGTAAAGGTAAGATATAGATTAGTGGGGTGTATCAAACAGTACGGTAGAGGTAAGATTTAGATTACTGGAGTGTATCAAACAGTACGGTAAAGGTAAGATTTAGATTACTGCGGTGTATCAAACAGTACGGTAAAGGTAAGATTTAGATTACTGCGGTGTATCAAACAGTACGGTAAAGGTAAGATTAAGATTACTGGAGTGTATCAAACAGTACGGAAAGGTAAGATTTAGATTACTGGAGTGTATCAAACAGTATGGTAAAGGTAAAATTTAGATTACTGGAGTGTATCAAACAGTACGGTAAAGGTAAGATTTAGATTACTGGAGTGTATCAAACAGTACGGTAAAGGTAAGATTTAGATTACTGGAGTGTATCAAACAGTACAGTAAAGGTAAGATTTAGATTACTGGAGTGTATAAACAGTACGGTAAAGGTAAGATTTAGATTACTGGAGTGTATCAAACAGTACAGTAAAGGTAAGATTAAGATTACTGGAGTGTATCAAACAGTACGGAAAGGTAAGATTTAGATTACTGGAGTGTATCAAACAGTACGGTAAAGGTAAGATTTAGATTACTGGAGTGTATCAAACAGTACGGTAAAGGTAAGATTAAGATTACTGGAGTGTATCAAACAGTACGGAAAGGTAAGATTTAGATTACTGGAGTGTATCAAACAGTACAGTAAAGGTAAGATTTAGATTACTGCGGTGTATCAAACAGTACGGTAAAGGTAAGATTAAGATTACTGGAGTGTATCAAACAGTACGGAAAGGTAAGATTTAGATTACTGGAGTGTATCAAACAGTATGGTAAAGGTAAAATTTAGATTACTGGAGTGTATCAAACAGTACGGTAAAGGTAAGATTTAGATTACTGGAGTGTATCAAACAGTACGGTAAAGGTAAGATTTAGATTACTGGAGTGTATCAAACAGTACAGTAAAGGTAAGATTTAGATTACTGGAGTGTATAAACAGTACGGTAAAGGTAAGATTTAGATTACTGGAGTGTATCAAACAGTACAGTAAAGGTAAGATTAAGATTACTGGAGTGTATCAAACAGTACGGAAAGGTAAGATTTAGATTACTGGAGTGTATCAAACAGTACGGTAAAGGTAAGATTTAGATTACTGGAGTGTATCAAACAGTACGGTAAAGGTAAGATTAAGATTACTGGAGTGTATCAAACAGTACGGAAAGGTAAGATTTAGATTACTGGAGTGTATCAAACAGTACAGTAAAGGTAAGATTTAGATTACTGCGGTGTATCAAACCGTACGGTAGAGGTAAGATTAAGATTACTGGAGTGTATCAAACAGTACGGTAAAGGTAAGATTAAGATTACTGGAGTGTATCAAACAGTACGGTAAAGGTAAGATTTAGATTACTGGAGTGTATCAAACAGTACGGTAAAGGTAAGATTAAGATTACTGGAGTGTATCAAACAGTACGGTAAAGGTAAGATTTAGATTACTGGAGTGTATCAAACAGTACGGTAAAGGTAAGATTTAGATTACTGGAGTGTATCAAACAGTACGGTAAAGGTAAGATTAACATTACTGGAGTGTATCAAACAGTACGGTAAAGGTAAGATTTAGATTACTGGAGTGTATCAAACAGTACGGTAAAGGTAAGATTTAGATTACTGGAGTGTATCAAACAGTACGGTAAAGGTAAGATTAAGATTACTGGAGTGTATCAAACAGTACGGAAAGGTAAGATTTAGATTACTGGGGTGTATCAAACAGTACGGTAAAGATAAGATTTAGATTACTGGAGTGTATCAAACAGTACGGTAAAGGTAAGATTAAGATTACTGGAGTGTATCAAACAGTACGGAAAGGTAAGATTTAGATTACTGGGGTGTATCAAACAGTACGGTAAAGATAAGATTTAGATTACTGCGGTGTATCAAACCGTAAGGTAAAGGTATGATTTATATTACTTGGGTGTATCAAACAGTACGGTAAAGGTAAGATTAAGATTACTGGAGTGTATCAAACAGTACGGAAAGGTAAGATTTAGATTACTGGGGTGTGTCAAACAGTACGGTAAAGATAAGATTTAGATTACTGCGGTGTATCAAACAGTACGGAAAGGTAAGATTTAGATTACTGCGGTGTATCAAACAGTACGGTAAAGGTAAGATTTATATTACTTGGGTGTATCAAACAGTACGGTAAAGGTAAGATTCAGATTACTGCGGTGTATCGGATTGTAATGGGAAAATTTAATATGTTGAGAAGTTTTTTAGTCGGTGCATATCAGACTGTTATGGTGGTAGCTAACACCACAGATGCAAAAAGAAAATAAAAGGAACGAAAAACTTCATAACTTTTACAAGTTGGTCTGCATATAATTTATCTTTTTAAGTCGCGCACAACATCCATTTGTTCTTTTTACTGAAACTGAAAAAGAAAACAAATGGTAATAGATAAAAACAAGGAATCTGAATTCATTTTACCTAAACCTAAACACATTGCGAAATATAATTTCATTTTTCTGTAAATTACTGGTATTTTAACATTAATATACACTGAAGGTCTCCCTGCTGTCATCACTCTGAGTGCTCATGTACCGGATCAGACGGTGGACGATGTCCCAATACCGGAAGCTTGTCGTAGATTGGAGGAGGCGGGGGCAGTGGCAGTAGGATTGAACTGCTCCCGGGGTCCTAAAACCATGATTCCGCTCATCCGGGAAATTAGAAAAGTTTGCAAGGTTTGCATTTTCAAACATGTTAAACAACATTTAATAATCTTTTTTTAAATATAAATACGCGGTATACACAAAATAAAATATAAAAGTTTAAAACCATAGAAAGAAAAGAAATTATTTCAATGAAACACGTGAAGATAACGAACAGTATTCAAGATCAAAAGTCCATAAAACGAATAGAAATAGGAGCAGAGCAATCACAAACCTCCAAAACATCAGAGTGGGATCAGGTGTCATGAAGGAGTGAACATCCTCTGCCGACCGGTCACACTAGTCGTATGCGCCTTGTTATGATCCGGAAATTACGGAAAATCCTTCATCAATTCAGTGAATAAATAATTGACTGACGATTAGTATGAAAAACGTCTGTCAGAATTTGACTCGATGATAAATTGTATTTGCTGACTAGATCATTGTATTGCCCATAGAACTTACGAAATGATGACTTCAAACGAGACTGCTGATATTCTTGTTTCATCAACTTGTTTGTCAGTAATTTACCTCGTTTTAGAAATTGTTCATACGTAAGTCATGCTCTTACATATCAAACTTTAAATGTACATTAATTGAAGGGCCCTATAGCTGCTATCCCTGTGCCTTTCCGTTGTAAAGATGGATGCCGCACGTTTTATTCCTTCAAAGACGAAGAAACCGGTGAGAATAAGAAAGATTTTACAGTTGCTTTACTCATCTGCAGTCAAATTTATTTTTATCCTAGAATAATCTTTTTGTTTTAATTTTTAGGAAAGTTTCTCTACCCAAACAACCTTGAATGCAAAAAATGTTCCTCAGATGATATCATAGAGTTTGCAACAGCAGCTAAGGAAATTGATGTGCAATATGTCGGTCTCTGCTGTGGAAATTGCGCAGCTTACATGCGTGATTTAGCGGAAGTCTATGGTCGTAAACCGGAAGCTAGTCGATATTCATGTGACCTGTCCCTTTCGTTCGTCTGGGGAGAGAAAAAGGAACTGAATAAAGTGGCAGATAAGGAGTTTTTGTATATGGTGCACGGAATGGAGAAATAAACGAATATTTGTCACATATTCAATGTAAATGTTTATTTAATAAATAAGAAAGCCTGATAGGCTCATTCTTGACAAGATCAAAAATATTTAATTCTTTTTAACGAGATAATTATCTCGGTCGTTATAACGAGATAATTATTTTGTTATAACGCAATAACTAATTATATAACGTGTTATAACGAGATAACTAATTTGTATAACGAGACAATAAACTCGTTATAACGAGATTCTAGCTTGTTATAACGAAATAACAAACTCGTTATAATGAGATAACTAAATCTTTATAACGAGATACTAATTACATGTATTAACTTGTTATAACGAGAAACTAATTCGTTATAACGAGAAAACTAACACGATATAACGAGTATAATATTTTTTTCTTCAAAAATGAGTCTATCCTTATTTCATAAATAAACGACAATCATCACCATGTAAAGGGGCACATGTGGGGTTTCGGTTAAGTATCATAAGGGGTTTTAACTCCGCGGTGATTTTTTTGCATGAAGCAGGTATTTTAGTTAAAATTCTTTGCTAAAAATTAGTCAGGGTCAAACGACATGCGCACGGGTTGTAATAAGGTATTAGCTTACTCTTTAGTGCAAAACTCTGTTTGTAAGCGTTACGGATTGAGCTAACACTTCTGAACATTCAGTCGACAAGGGAAATTTGTGGTTTCGCTGACATTTAAGTACATGTAAAACTCTTTCCATCCAAGCATCTGCCTTCAGTGAAGCTAGTTTTTTGCCAAAATACAACAGAACAAGTTTGTGATTCCATAAATGTCATTTATTAAAAATATGACGATAAAATCAAAATATAAAGTTTACTGAGAGGCCAAAAACTAATAACCCCTGTAATACACATTGTTTTTCTTGTTACACGGTGATTATGGAGATAAAAAAATCGGACTCTATAGATTCTCCGATATTTTGTTTTATTTTCGCTGCAGAAGTCATTTGGAAACGAGTTGTGGATAAGCGGAAGGGTATATAGTGATTGAGATGTCCGTCCGTTCTGTCTGTCCGTAGTACCGTACACTTTTGGCCATCTCTTATCCGCAACTCTACGTATACATGTACCAATGATTGAAATGTGATAATATAGATTTATATTTATTTTATTTGTATTGTTTAAATGAAATAAATTATTAAGCATTTAATTTTCAATTATTACATAAACATGTTTCCATATTCTAAGTTATTTTATTAGTTTAAGTCAGTCATGGGTTTCCATAAAGTAGTGTAGTATATGTTGTTTATGGTTCATTGGTTTCATTCCTGGTTGGTTGAATTTAAGTGTCAGAGGTAAAAGTCTTAGATGGTATAGTAATATTGGGGTATTAAATTTCCATTCTTGTTTTGTACATTGTATGTGTTGATGAAGGTTTTTGGACTCTTCTGACCTAGACAGAAAAGGGGTTTCCTAGCCATAGCTGCAATGTTACATAAAAAGAAGAATGGTTCTGATACCATATATCTGAGCCTGTTTGTGAGTTTGTATGTTGACTATGTGAGATCAATAAATTCATCTGTTACTACCATGATATTGTTTCTACAATTCGAAAACCGTAAGAGAAATAAAATGATTTTTTCAAAGAATGTTTGATACATAGTTCCATTGTACATATCCTATTTTACTTTTTTGATCTGACACATATTTGTGGTTTCCCATAGCAAAACATGGGCACGGCCATTTTTTCTACAACATTGAAGGGTAATCATCTCTTTCTGATCCTAAACTCTTCCTATACCACTGAATAAAATTCAAAGATACTTTCACAGATTCTTTAATTTTCTTACATAATGCGTTTTAAATAGTGTCATTAAAGAATCGTTCTTCATTGTGCAATAGTTACCGGTTTATATATTTATATCACGTGCTTAATTACTTATAGAAAAAAACATTGTGCGTGAAGATATTTGAGACATTTAAACTTGAACACAATTTGGTATAACAAAAGAATTTAAAAGCTACATATGGTAAAGGTAGAATAGTTTTCCAATAATCAATACATATATATATTAAAAGATCTATATTTACAGGCCTAGGAAGAAGACCTGAATAGAAGCCATGAATAGAATTGATTGCTGGCTTTCAAACGTTTGGACAGAGACGTTCAAAAGAAAAATATGTATATAAATGGGATGTATTTGTTTCGCAACATTTTTTTTTTCTTCAACCCTGTTTTTAAAAATATTGTAGTTTTTCATCGGAAATATGTTCGACAAAACAAAAGTAACTGCCAGAAATATACTTCTTAGAAAAAAAATTATTTTACATGACGAAAGGACATGCGCCTCTAAAACTACATTGTAAATTGTCTTGGTAGCATTTCGAAAGGAGTTTGGATAATGCCGAAAAGATGAAGAAAAAAGATTTATGAATGGAATTTATTTGTTCTAAGTGTTTCATTGGATGTTTTCTTATCACAGCACCATTTGAATACTAAAACGAGCCTGCATGCAGATGTCCGTCGCAATTCTATTGGACTAAAATTGTGAGAAATATATATATATATATATATATATATATATATATATATATATATATATATATATATATATATATATATATATATATATATATATATATATATATATATATATATATATATATATATATATATATATATGTATATATATGTATATATATATATATGTATTAAAATTCAAGATGTCCTTGGTATAGGTATGTACATATAGAAAAATAATCCAGAGTTTGGAAAAGATGATCACATTTTATTCCAAAGCGCTTTCGCCATTCGGCTCTTCAGTGGATTTTGAATAACAATAGCAACATGACATGATAACGTCGTTATTATGACGTCATAATTAAAGGACAACGTTAAAATTTGGCGCAAAAAATGTCCGTAGAAAGCGCTTTCTACGGACATTTTTTGCGCCAAATTTTAACGTTGTCCTTTAATTATGACGTCATAATAACGACGTTATCATGTCATGTTGCTATTGTTATTCAAAATCCACTGAAGAGCCGAATGGCGAAAGCGCTTTGGAATAAAATGTGATCATCTTTTCCAAACTCTGGATTATTTTTCTATATATATATATATATATATGTATATATATGTATATATATATATATATATATATATATATATATATATATATATATATATATATATATATATACCGTGTCTTCTTTCCAAATGATACGGGATTCTGTTTCTTACTATTTTTTTTGTATATTTCTAAAAGTTGAGTTTGTTTTGTATTGGCTTCTAAAGCATTTATTGCCACTAAAATTTTACTGTTTTTTTTTCAAATCACTGATGCTACTGATATTATTATAAAACATTTAAAATGGTATGTGACAATTGTGGCGAAAAGAAAAATGTGATTGATTGTATGGTATTTAACGTCCCCTTCGAAAATTTGCAATGCATGTAGAGACGTAACCATATACTGTACCTGAAAATTTGGGCTTCAAATGTTGACCAATTCTTGGCACTCAGGGACATGAGCACTGAGGGATCTTTAGCATGCTAACGCCTGTCGTGATACTAGTCCTCGGTTCTTAAGTGTCATCTGCAGGACCCAAAATTTTCACTTTAAGTGCTGAGGGCATGGCGAAGGAAAAGTTGCCACTCATTTTTTATCGACTTAGGTCAGTCGGGACCGAGATTCGAGCTCACGATCTCCGATTACAGAAAAGTGCTTTACCGACTGAGCTACCGTGTTCCTAGTTGCACAGAAAAACTGGGCTATATCGACTAAGCTACTGTGTCCCTCGTTGCACAGAAAAAGACTATATCCAATCAAAACAGGTGTTGTTTATCATGTGATCAGGTGATCAGCCATTTTGCTTAGAGAACGTGGAAATCTTATAGCTTAATATTTACTTTGGATCGGAATTTTTTTTTTTGTAAAAAGACGTTTTTTCATATCTTAATGATACAAATTTACCATTAGTTATAGGATGACGTATTTTATTCTCTTCCTTGTGGTTATAGAAGCCACAGTTTGCCCCATGGTAATGTATTAATAGTAGCTACTTTCATTTCCATTTTAATTGCTTTCAATACTGGCATTTCAATATCCATTATCCTCATTTTAAGAAATAGAAAAAAATTGTAATTATATAATTAGGCTATTGAGCACTGCTTATTTTACGATTTGATTGGAAATATTTGTAAAGGTTTCCAAAAGATGTCAAGTACATTGCCATTCTTTCTATAATACTGAAGATACCCATCTCTTTTTCCCAACTCCTCATATAATACTGTATAAAATTAAGTGCTACTTTCAAAGAACCTTAAGTACAAAATTCCTTTGTGCACTATCTATTTTACATTTTGATCATCATATATTTGAATGTATCCCATAGCAAACCATGGACACTTTCATTCTTCCTATAATATTGAGGGTACCTATCTTTAATCTGCAACCCCTCCTATACTACAGAATCATATTTATTTTAACTTTCAAAGAACTTTTACTATAAAGTGTCATTTTGTAATTCTATTTTATATCTTGATCCAACATATATTTGAGGCTTCCAATGGTAAGACATGGACACTTTCATTCTTCCTATAATATTGAGGGTACCCATCTTTTCTCTGCAACTACTCCTATGTACTACTGAATCAAATTTGATTTAACTTTTAAGGAAACTTTAGTACAAAGTATCATTTTGTATTTCTATTTTATATTTTGAACAAACATATACAGTGTATTTGAGGTTTCCAATGATAATACATGGATACTTTCATTCTATCTATGATATGATCCTCAACCCTCCTATACTACTGTATCAAATTTAAAATGACTGTCAAAGAATCTTTAAGTTGTAGCTGTGTATTTCTATTATTTTATATTTTGATCCAACATATATTTAAGGCTTCCCGTGGTAAAACCTGGAACTTTCATTCTATCTATAATATTGATGGGTGCCTATATTTTCTCTACAACTCCTCCTGTACTACTGATTAAACTGTAATGGGACATTCAAAGAACATTTAGAACATAGTGTCGTTGTTCAATATCTATTTTGCATTCTGTTCAAACATATATTCAAGAGTTCTCAACGGTAAAACATGGACATTTTCATTCATCCTATAATATTGAGGGTACCCATCTTTTATCTGCAACCCCTCCTATACTACAGAATCAAATTTAATGTAATTTTTAAAAAACCTTAAGTATACATTGTCATTTTTTATTTCTATTTTATATTTTTATCCAACATATATTTTAGGTTTCCAATGGTAAGACAAGGTTACTTTCATTCTATCTATGATTTTGAGGGTACCCATCTTTTCTCTGCAACTCCTCCTATACTACTGATTAAATTGTAATAGGGCATTCATAGAACCTTTACTACATAGTGTTATTGTTCACTAACTATTTTACATTTTGTTCAAACATATATTTGAATTTTTCCCATAGAAAAAAGGGGACAAGTTTCCATTCTTTCTATAATATTGAAGGGTGCTTAACTTAAATCTGCAACCCCTCCTATACTACTTAAACATAGGCACCTGGCGTTACTTATTTTTCTTTTAATAAAAATATATATAACCCCTACCTAATAATGAACTTTTTATTATTAGGTAGGGGGTATATTTTTTTTATTAATAGAAAAATAAGTAACGTCAGGTACCTGTGCACTTAAGGTATCCGATCCATAATGGCCTCAGATTCAATGAATCTGAATACACGAGATATATTGGCTGAATCCTCAGTATAGTCAGACATAATCTTCATATTTTAGTCTAAATATGTAAGAGCGGAATGTGTCCTAATGTTTGACCTTAACCCGACTTTGAAGAGATATCACCCTTTGCTTTTAATTAATCAATAAAATTCATTTTTAAAACAATTGTCCGATGAAAAATTATTTTTTAATCGTTTGTCTATTCTTAAAAATTATATACATCTTTCCATCATAGCATTTTTTGATATTCTTAGTATTCAAATTTTCATTTTAAAAAAATTGCGTGTTCCCTTAGACCTCACATTCCATCTTAATTAATTAATTAATTACTGCTCAGGTTATTATGTTTTTGAAAATTTCTCCTGGTAAATCATTTTCTACTCTAAACTGCTTTGAATTCATTTTAAAGTATTTAATAAAGGATGGATATTTAAAATTAGAAAATTATGTCCTTTTATGGATCGGATGCCTTAATCAAATTTAATGTAACTTTTAAGGAATCTTAAATCTGTAGTGCCATTGTGTAAATCTATCTTATATTTTGATCCAACATTTATTTGAGGGTTTCCCATGGTAAAACATGGACATTTTCATTCTTTCTTTAATATATTTGTGGCACCCATCTTTTATCTGCAACCCCTCCTGTACAACTGAATCAAATTCAAAATGACTGTCAAAGAATCTTTTATTTTTAGTACCATTGTGTATTATATTTCTATTATCTCATATTTGGATCCAACATATATTACAGGGTTTCCTATAATAAAACATTTACACTTTCATTCTTTCTATAATATTGAGGGATATCAATTTTCGGCAACTTTTCTTATACTACTGGATAGACTGTTATGGGACTTGTATAGAAAATAAATCACATAAACATATCATTTGCTTATGTGATATACTAAAATACAATTCATGTAATAATATATGCTATATGAAAATAACCATTATGAGAATTGACTGTAAATTGTTAAAAATATCAGTTATTTGTTGAAGACAAAATGATTTCAACTAAAAATAGTATCAAACATTTTCCGCTTTTACTGTTTTGTCATTTAAAAGATAGATTAAGTTCATGAATAATTTTTTGTTCTCCAAAATTGAAATGATAGAACTGAAAAATCAACAAGTTTAAGCATGTTGTTCTCAAGCTTAGAAATAGTAGGGCTATATATTAGTATCTCCATACCCTAGGGATCATTTATTTATTTTGTATACATTAATGGCATGTTCATAAGAATGTGTTGTAATATAATTGCATATCAAGAATAGAATTAAAGCTATAATAATTTCCATTATGTACAATGAGAAGTAAAGAAAAATATCAAATAACAATTCGAGACAACAAACTCAAAATGCTTTTATTATATTCATTGAAATGTGTTGTAAAATACCGGTAAACACACATGAAAAATACTTATCCAAACTTGCATATAATCAGGAGAATGAGTAATCTATAGACTTGTGCATTTTTGGTAGAAACATTATATTTTGTTATGCCCTCGTAATACAGGTATATGGTTTTTGTCGTATCCGTTCGTCTGTCGGTCGGTCTGTCTCTCTGTCTGTCTCTCTGTCTTTACGCAAAAACTTAAACCTTGCCAAATAACTTTTGATTTAGTGGAGCTGTGACTTTCATATTTCACATGTGTATTCCTTGTGGCAAGACCTTTTTTTGGTTGCACCAAGTTTCACCTTTTGACCTTAGAGTTTTACACATTTTTGCACAATAAATCCAAACTTTTTCGGCCATGAATTTGAAAGGTAAATACTAGGACTTTCATACTTCACATATGTATTTCTTGTGGCAAGACCTATTAAAAATACCAACAACTTTGACCTTGGAGATTTCTGTACTTACGGAAAACTTTAACCTTGGCGATATCTTATGAAAGGAAAAAGCTAGGGCCTTCATACTTCACAAATGTAATCCTTGTTAGAAGACCTTTCATTGGATACCAAAACTTTTACCCTTTGACCTTGACTTTGGAGTTTGACCTACTTTAAAACAAACAACCTTGACATAACTTTCGAAGGGTTAGGGCTACGGCTTTTATACTTCACATATTTAATCCTTGTGACAAGATCTTTTATTTGATATCAAGAACTTGGACTCTTTGACCTTGGGGTTTCACCCACTTTTACACAAAAAATACAAACTAATATTTTTGCCATAAGATTTAAACGGTAGATACTAGGAATTTCAAATTTCAAATATCATTGTTTTTTTTCCTTACTGCCTCAGCTGTTATTTTCTTGTCAGTATGACCTAATTAACCTTCATTATTTCAAAATTCCCCATTGTTTCTTTGGAAAATACCTTCTTGAAATTATATATACTAACGTATTTCCTGATGGATTTTGTATTAGAATGAAAACTGTTTTGGGTTATGTTTAAAACAGTTTTCTTTTTACTTTGCTCTCCTTTAGTTGCAACGCCAATTTAATTAAAATTAGATGTCAGATCCGCTTGCATACTCGCTACACTAGCTAACATCGATGCTAGTAGCGAGTATGTGAGAGAATCTAATATATGATTTTAATTAGATTGTTTTAACACTACACCATGCATTAAAGGGATGATACAAGTATTAATGCGATTTCTCATTATTTCCACTTGCTTTCATGAGTAGTTTTATTTCCAAATCTTTATCACCCGTATTTGAAATCTTGTTTTCTCTTTTAGTCAATTCTGAATTCTTTCTCAAGATGAAGTGCAACGTGGAATACTATATAGCACTTTTATAATGTACTGTAATTCTAAAACCATTGTTTTATTCTTTTTTTGTCCCCGTAATCAAAGATTCGGGGGTATATATATTTTTTCGTGTCCGTCTGTCCTTCTTTCTAGCTGTCTATTCGTCCGTCTGTTTGTCCGCAAAAAAACTTTAACCTTGTCCATAACTTTAGTGTTTGACCCACTTTTACACCCAAATTCCAAACTTTTACTATGGCCATAACTTTTGAACGGTAGATGGTATGACAACCTTGGCCATAACTGTTGAACAGTAAGAGCAAGGCTTTCAAATTTCAGATATGTAATCCTTGTGAGAAGATACCAAGATCTTTTATTCTTTGACTTGATCTTGGAGTTTGACCTACTTTTAAAGAACAAACCTTGACTTATAACTTTTGAATGGTTTTGGCTAGGGCTTTCATACTTCACTTACCAGTATTTATCCTTGTGACAAGACCTTTCATTTGATATATATCAAGAACTTTGACATTGGAGTTTGACCTACTTTTTTAAAAAAAAGTTTAACATTGGCCTTTACTTTTTTTAACGGTTAGGGCTAGGGTTTTCATACATTACATATGCAATCCTTGTGACATTAGACCATTCTTTATAAACCAACAACTTTGACCCTTAGACCTTGGAGTTTGACCTACCTTTCAAAAACGTACACATGTATCCTTGGCCATAACTTTTGAACAGGTGTTGCTAGGGCTTTCATATTTCACAAAGTATATTCCTACTTTGGGTAGCAATATGTTTAATTTCCATATAGGAAAAGTTAAATCTTCGCTATATGTTGCTATACAGGGACAATAGTGATTCAAAAAACACATCTTGTTTCACTCATTCTTGCCACTTAATTTTTGCAGTTTGCATCCAACGTTGGACATGAGGTTACAACTCATGGTACGTCGACAACATCAAACCATCTGTTAAAGTCAAGAGAACAAGAAGTCAAGGTAATTATACAATATAGTTGAAAGAAAATAATGAAACAAACACTGTTCATTTTTATGCGTATTACCTAAGTATACAGTCTTCTTTCGATATATATAGGCTAGATTAAGAGGCAAATCAGGTTTATATGTAGTTGGAAATGAACGGAAAGGCAATGCGAGTCTATCCATGAATACAAGATCAAAGACCTTCAGTGCATCTCCGAGCAATTCCATCAACAAGACTCTAACAGCTGGCAATGAGAAGATGAATGTTACAAAAAACAAATCTGGCGAAACATGCAGTAGCTGTTGTGGAATTTTTGTGGGAACAGCAGTTGCTTATGCTTTAGTGTTTTCTGTTGTGTGTATTTAATTCCTGTACAACAATTCTTTTAAAAATTAAATTAAACTCCCAATCAGCCAGATATTTGTTTTGTTGCCTTTTCTAGCTCATATCAACTAGTTAAGTGACCTTGAAATAGATATTCTAGGTGCGTATAATATTTCATTATACCCCCCCCCGCGCTTGAAAAGTGGAAGGGTAAATAGAAATAGGTATGTCCGTCCGTCCGTCTGTTACGCTTTCGGGTACCCGTCTCTTATCAGCAACTCCTCTCATACCACTGAATGAAATTTGAAACTTTCACAGAATCTTTATTACATAATGCCATTGTGCATCTCCTATTTTACTTTTTGATCCGACACACACCGGTATTTTGGGTTTCTTATAGTAAAACATGGGCACCGCCAATACATTCATACTGGGGTATCATTTAATGAGCTCATTGCTCTAGTTTTTAACTTAATTTACTTGTCAGACACCAGAGGAGCTAATGCGATAGTGAGGAGTCTGTCGTCCGTCTGTCCATTTGTACGTCTATGGAACGCCATCACTGCCTTATAGCATACAACTATGTATTTATTATGTCAATTTATCATTACGTGATGTGAACATATCTTTACGTTATGTCATTTTTTTATGAGATAACATAAAAATATCTTAACATCATGCCAATGCTGCATTACATGAAGTAAATACATCCTTTCATTATGTCAGCACTTCATAACTTGAAGTCAAAAATTCATTATGTTAAGTGATAATGTGTTTACATTGTGTTAAAACTTTATTACGTGGAATGAATGTTTCTTTACATCATTTCATTTCTTTAATATGTGAGGTCAAAATTGCATTACTTCAAGTGAATTGTATTTTATAATTAAACTTATCATTACATGAAGTCAAAAATCCATTCGTTTTTGAGAGTGTATATTTCTATTTATATCAAAGCATTATTACATGATATGGATTTATCTTTATTTTACGGCGAGAGCATCATGATGTGAGGTGAACACATCTTACCTTTATGTCAGTGCTTTATTACGTAGTGTAAAAAGTGTATAACATAATGTGAAGATTTCTTAATATTATATCAACACTTTATCACATTATGTCAAAACTCCATTCCGTGATGTGGATATATAATTACGTTATTTCAACTCTTTCTTATGTGATCTTAAAATATCTTTATATTGTGTTAACTCTTTATCATGTTGATTCCAAAAGTGCATTACCTGATGTAAAAATACATTCACATTATCTCAAAGCTGTATATCTGGTATATAATGAATGTTGACGACCGTGTTTTTATGACTGGTAAGAGGGGGTGGGGTATCCTGATTGATTAGGAAGAATTACAGGCACAAAATATCAGCCCCCCCTCAGACATAACTTTACAATAGAAAATGTAATGTTCATTGAAAGTACAGCCCCCACCTCCACTTTTTATTGAAGTATAGTCCACTGCGGGTAATGTAGTATATCTGACAAAAAAATTAGGACTGATCGATTTTGGACCCCCCCCTCCCCGAAATAGGATTTTCGGGCTTGGAGTGGACATTTCTTTTTTGGCTTGTCAAGTTTTTTAGGTCGAATATATTTTTTTGGCAGAACCCCCCCCCCCTTTCGGAAAAGATGATACGTCACTGGAATTAGTAATTTTTTCAACCATTCCAGGGCCAGAATTCTATTACAAAAATCTACCAATCCCTCATCTAAATCAATTGAATATGCCTTAGTAAGCATGCATGGGCACATATCAGTGGCGAATATGAGAATCTTGAACACAAAAAAATTTTCCAACTCCGAAGGGTGACGGTATATGGTTGGAGACCAAGGGGGAAAGCGGAGAAGCTCCCCCAGGCTTTATGTATAGTTTTATAGAAAAAAGTTTTCAACTTAATTCAGTTTAACTTAATGTGAAACTAATGCAATGTCCTACAAAGTAAAATCAGTAAATTTATTAATTTTATGTACATGTATATTTTGGTAACTAAAGATGGTAGGGCGGGACCCCCCCCCCCCCCCAGTGCACGTGTATTATACGATGTGTTTACACTTTAAAAAAAGGAAAGTTAAAGACTGATAAAAAAAACTTATGACAATGTTCTTAGGAAGATCAAAAGTTTAAGACTTTTATCCAAAAAAAATAGACAAACAAACAATTCAAAATAAAAAGAAAAAAATTGCTGCACGACTCATAATATTTGATTTATTTAATTATCAGATTAAAGTAAACGCCATTGAATTTCAACGTGACTTTAATTCACAGTCACAGTGTTAAGGCTTTGCACGTTTCAAGATTGTCAATCATTTGTCGCTTAAAGTTTTTATTTAAAGATGTCATTCCCAAATTGCTGAGATTTTCTTCTACGACAATTTCCTCTCCCGCCAATTTTAGTGCTTGCGGAACGTGGAAAATACGTTATGCTCATATAAAGGCCGAGGATACCCGTGTTCGCATAACGTAATTGTGAATCGACATAATGTAGTAGTGTGAGATAATATCATAAAGAATTGACATAATGTAATGATAGGTTGACACAATGTAATTGTTGTTTAATTAAATGTCATGAACAGTAAACATAACGAAATGCAAGTTGACGAAATATAATTGTAGAATGTGTAAATGTCATAAAGTGTTGACATATGTAAAGGAAGGTTTACGCGATGCAGTATAGTGAGGGATAATATGTCATAAAGAGTTGACATAATATAATGGAAGGTTGACACAATGCAGTAGTAGTGTGGGTTAATGTCATAAAGAGTTGACATAGTGTAATGGAAGGTTGACATAATGCAGTAGTAGTTTGGGTTAATGTCATAAAGAGTTGACATAATGTAATGGAAGGTTGACATAATGCAATAGTAGTGTGGGTTAATGTCATAAGGAGTTGACGCAATGCAATTGTTGTGTTCTGCTATAAGGCACTGACGGCGTACCATATACGTCCGTCCGTCTGAACATTACGCTTTGGGGTACTTATATCTTATCCGCAACTTCTATTTTACCACTGAATGATATTTAATGAGACTTTCACAGAATCTTATTTAGTGCCATTGTGCTCTCCTATTTTACTTTTTGATAGAACACATATTTTGGGTAAAGCAGAGCAAAACATTGACACTGCATGCCTTATTTTTTATATAATATTGAAGGATATCCTTCTCTTATCCGCAACTCCTCCAATACCGCTGAATAAAATTGAATTATACTTTCGCAGATTCTTTGTTACATAATGCCATTGTGTAAATCCTATTTTACTTTTTGATCTGACACTTATTTTGGGTCTCCAAGAGGAAATCGGGGACATTGTCATTATAATCATATTGGAGGCGGGAGGTATCATTTAGTGAGCTCGTTGCTCACAGTACCTCTAGTTTAAAAATAAACTGTTATGACTACAAATAAAATTTGTGGAAAGATAAGCAGTACTGTAAGCTTTGAGCTCACTAAATGACACCCTCGCCTCCCATAATGGCAGTGTCCATGCTTTTCCATGGAAAACACAAATTATGACGTGTCAAATCAAAAAGCAACATGAAAGGTGCACAATGGTAATATGTTATAAAAATTCTGTGAAAGTCTCATCAAATTTCATTCAGTGGTAAAAGAGGAGATAAGATGTGTAGTACCACAAAGTGTATCGGACAGACGGACGTCCCGATCACTATATAACTTCCCACTTTTCAAGCGGGGGTATACTACATGAGACAAACTAGAGGTACTGTGAGCACTGAACTCTCTAAAGTATACCCCCGTCTCTCATATGATAATAACGGTAAGGTTCATGTTTTGCTATTGGAAACTCAAAATAGTAAAATAGGAGGTGCACAATGGCATTATATACCCATCTCTTATCCACAACTCCTCTTATACCACTGAATGAAATTTGATGAGACTTTCACAGAATCTTTATTAAGGTCTTGCGTTTCCAACGGAAGACCTTCTACTGATTCTGATGGTAAAGATTATTATTCTTTTTTTTAAGGTCTTCCGTTTCCAACGGAAGACCTTCTACTGATTCTGATGATTAAGATTATTCTCATTATTCTTTTTTTTTCCTAGACGCCAACTTTGAAGCTTCATATCTTCATCATTCCTGAACGGATTTTGTTCAAATTTTCAGAGCTTTTAGACATCCTCAAATTCTTTTCAAATTTTGTTGCACAATTCGGAAATTACCTTCTATTTAAGAGTTATTCCCCTTTGATTGAATTTTTCATACCTCTGTACTCCAGACAAAGGCTCAGAAAAGGTAGTAACTGGAGCACAAAACCCTTTGAAATTGAAGAGAGGAAGCATTGAAGTTGTGCACATCGATTTTTGTTTTTTGATTTTTGCATTCAAAATGGCGCCAGAGAGGGGTCAAAAGTTAGAACGCGGAAAACAGCAAAAAATTTGACATATTTTCCTTTATACCTTGAAAACTAAAAATATTTTGTTAAGACATGTAGAAGTAAAGTTGTGCATAATTGCAAGAGCTTTCATTTAATACTATAGAAAAGGGGCTGGCCCCTAAAATTAGGGATTTGTGGAGCTTGGAAGTTTTTGCTTTATAACTCAAAAACAGTAAATATTTCGATCTGGATCTTACGAGCAAAATTGTTCTTTAACACCTTTTTGATCTGATGAGAATGTTTAATTGTTCGAATATACCGGGGGTATTGCGTAACACGAAGTAGAAAGCAGGCCAGGTAAACAGGTAACGTTTTTCATTCAGAAAGGAAATCATGCCTCTTCATGTGTATAATTTATACAAACTTCCTATCAATAATATACCCTATGGTATTTACTGTTAAATTTCTTCTAAAAAGATCTTTATACATGTTTTACGGTTCACTATTAAATTATTTATAACAATTTGTCTTTATCCTTTATGTATTATTAATTAGTTTTATGGTGAACACGTCTTCATCGGAATATATTAAATCTATCTTTCTACGTTAATTATTATTGTAAGTAATTTTAAACTTTATTAATCGAATAATTCACGATCATTTAGTTGATCTCAACGTTCGCCTAGATGTTTGTAACAATTATGTAATCAAACGCGGGAATCTCACGCTGCCTATCGAGGTCACTTGTGTATACCAGCCACCTGTTGTCATAAACAAAGCAAGTGTCTGTGATCGTGTTTAAAATCCATTGTGTACAAAGACCTATCAATTAATAGAAAATTGTGTTTTTAATTAATCGAATTAATAAGAATACTTCACCGATCATACAATAAATAGCAATTCCTAACACTGGTGCATAAAATCATTTTGAATTTTGAAAGCTTTCTTTGGCCTGTTCACGCAAAATTATTTCTCTATTCCGTGTTAATGTATTTTATTAAAATTGTAATTGAAAAGGGGCTTCGGCAAATAATTATAATTAGTGATGGAAGTCTTGAGATAGGTAATGTACTATATGTACGTTTTATTTTTACCAACTCTTTTGTTTCTCCATTATCTTTTTAACGTGCGTGACCACAGAGAGCCGCAGGCATGTCGAATGTTAAAAATACATAGTGTACTCCAATAGTGGAATTTGGCTTTGAAATCATGTCGCCTCTTTCATATTACCGAATGACGGGTATTTTTTTTAGGTTAATAAATCCGGATAATTTAAACGCGTAAAATTTCACATAATTTAAAAAACGGCTCGTATAAATTTTTAACACGGTGTGTGTAAAAGTAATGCTAATTGCTATTAAGCTCACTCCATGGAGGCTATATAATTAGTATACTGTTAGTATTTTGAACACTTTTAAGCCAATCATCAATTGGGATCATACAGGTAAATCTCAATTAACTTGTATATAAATTATACAAACATCGTCAATTAATTTATCAGTTAGACCTACCCGGTTACTCTTTTTTTAGTTTTTTTTCGAGACGCATAACTTCTGATAATGACTTAATAATTATTACAGCTCTTAAATGTAAACCCTGTTTTCAATTTTGGACACTTTCTTCTGCTTCATGTGCTTTGAATAAAACGTCGACCTCTTAATATACGCTGTACTTGAATACTTTCACTTCAGTTATGTTAGTTTGAGTTGTCTCTCTTTGTTTTCGGTAAATATACCAGACGTGCACGTGTGCCCTAACTATGTGTTTAAAAAAAAACATGAATAAATGAAGGGTACATTGCTCATGTATATAAAGGTTATTTAAAATCAAAGTACTCAGAAGTACGGAGAGCCGGGCTCATTTACAGAGTAGAATGGATTTCTTACATGAATCACGTTTATATTCTGATGAAATTTTTTTTTTTAAAAACTATCAATATAAATGATAAGACACTGACAGTGAGTTTTTCAATCCTAATACCACGGTCCGATTTTGTCAGAATTAGAATTAATCTGGTACCGCAGCTGAATGTAAACAAACAGGCCAGTCTGGTTCTCTCTCCTGCTTTACCTCGTATGTGTAGAGAACTACGGTAACACTGATTATCAAAAATCCTTACGCTAATGAACTATGTTCTTTGACTTATGAAGTTTTCAAAGTCATTACTACTAATGTTTATTTTATATAGATAAAACATCGTTTTATTTTTGTTGCTTTATTTAGCGTTTGTATTATCTCAAAAGCGGTTGAGAGTAAGAACTATATTTTTGCACGTAACTTTAAAATGGCGACTATGGGGTCAACATCCTGCCTTGAGCAGGATCACATAAGCCGGCAATTGCTCTCTGAGCAATAAGCCCGGCTAAAAATTATACAATTTATTATGTAATTTGTTGCATTGTTTATATTGTTATATCAATTTAATAACCCTCTCTCTCTTTCTTACTCTCTCTCACATACGGTTTTTGGACACATTATTTGTACGTAAATGCATTCAATGTGATCTGGAATTTTACGAATGATGTTTTTAATTTTTACGGACATATTCAACTCGTAAAAGATCAACGTGTGAAAATTTAAATCACCTTTTTTTGACCCAAATTCGTAAAAATATACAGCAGTAAAAATTACCCGTTATATGGTATTTTATTTCACTCGATCTCATATTTGTTTACAATCGTATTCGCTTGTACATTTATTAATTTCAAGTTTTATGCCTGATGAAATCAGGTGCTTTGGATCCTTTTCATGCCAGCACCTACCCCGACACAAGACTTTGATTTATCCGGTCTCTTCCATAGGATCGGTCTCCACGCATCATTTCACAAGTGTCTAAATTTCAAATAAAACATTCTCATTAAAACTTTGATGCTTCCCCATAAAAATGGCCGGGAATATATTGTTTGTCATGTACGTCTCCCATTTTCCGTCTGTTCCTCCGTCCCGCTTTGCGTTTACCTCAGTTTAAAGCTCAATTTCAAAGAAACTCATTTTTTTTATATTTAACGTTCTATGCTGATAAACATTGATGAGAGCTATTTTCCTGCATCAACATATTTTGACTTTGACCTTTCCTTTGAACTTAATCTCATCTTTTTTATATCTGTCTAAAGAGACCATTCAAGATAGTATCATCAAACTTCATGTGCCGATATGTACTGATATGTGCCGATACGTACTATAGGCTAGCTACACGTTTGTAACTGCATCAACATTTTGTTTTACCTTTCCTTCGACCTTAACCTAACTTTTCTCAGGTTAGTGTTTAACTCAGAAACATACCATTCAAAACTGAGTATTCTTTTACTTCTTATTGTGATACATACATTTTTTTTACTTTGACTTCTCCTTTCACCTTGATCTTACATGTACTTTACCTAATGAGTGAGTATTTAGCTCAGTTTTGAAGAAAGCATTTATATTTTTACTCAACTTCATATGGTGATACACACTTATGAGAGCTATCCAAACCTTAGTGTAGAACAGATGCTCTAACCACTGTGCCACACGGGCGACCTTCAGTTTTGAAGAATCCATTCAAGACATTTTTATCAAACTTTAGTATCCTGATACACTTTGATCTTGCACTTTCATGTGACCTTGACCTCACTTATCTTTAATTTGCAATTTGCTTAGTATTAAAGAAACTATTTGAGATATTTTTATGTAAGCTTATGCCTATATATGCATTATCTGAACGGAATTTCCATTTTTAAAATTTCAATTTTTAAGAAACTATTCAAGATATTCTCAACAAACGTCATACACTTATACAGTTTTAATGTTGCATTATTTTCTAATATAACTCGGCGAGGCATTCATTTCCTATAGATATATTTCAAGTTAAATGATCATGTAAATCATAATTTTGAACCTAATAAATTCTTTCGATTCGATATATGTTCAAAAAACAAATTGACTGAACATTTCCAGTCTTTTGGACGAGTCACTCTTACTGACAGAGAAACTTTAAATTCTCAGCCGTATTTGTACCAGTGAAACATTGCTCATATAATGCAGGGTGGGGCATGGTCTTGACTCAAGTTCAAGGTCACTTAAGATAAGATGTTTTGGTAGGATATATGGACTAAAAGAATATCTAAAAAAAACATACGTGAACTTTTCCAGTCGGTAACACGCAGATTATGTATTTCTATAACAGAGTTTTGTCATTGCTTGTCGCAAGGTCATTTAGAAAGTTCAAGGTCATGCTCATAACATTCCTTTACAGTTCTTTCTCCTGGCGAAACATTGTAAGTTGCTTCCTTTTCAAGCCTTTAGGTTGCTTACTTATATACCTTTAGAATGGTTTGACCTAGACTCAAGGTTACGTCTTCCTTTCCGTAGCTCAACGAGCTCGGCTCTAGTTTTTTTTCTTCTACTTCCTAGACGCCAACTTTGAAGCCTCATATCTCACTCATTTCTAAACTGATTTCGTTCAAATTCTCAGAGGTTCTAGAAGTTACTAAACTCTATCAGAATGCTGTCGAAAATTTCAAAAAGTAACTTCAGGTTTTGAGTTATTTTCCTTTAAACGAAAATTTATAGGCTTTCGTTTCCAGACAAAGGCTCAGAGACGGCTAAAGCTGGAGCAGAAATTCTACTGATTTTAGATAATAGAAGGATTGAAGTTGTGCACATCAGTTTTTGTTTTTCGATTTCTCTATTCAAAATGGCGCTATATAGGGGTCAAAAATTAGAACGCTTAAAAGAGCTAAAAATTACTCATATTTTGCTTGTTATCTTCTAAACTAAAAATATTTTGTTAAGACGTATAAAACAAAATTTGTGCAGAATTAGAAGATCTTTCAAATGATATCTCGGAAAAAGGGCTGACCCCTAAATTAAGGGATCTGGAGGGTCCAAATTTTTTTTCCAGATATCTCAAAAGTATTGAGAATTTGTAATACGTCCAAGAAGCAAAGTTGTTCAAAATGTCAAGCTAAATTTATTGAAGTCAGAAAATGCACATTTTTACCGTTCTTGACAAGTTTTTGGATAACATATGTCACTGGAAGCATAAAACGTAATTTTCTGTCCGTCGATATCACTTCCGGTCAAACCGGAAGTAGCCAAAAAAAGCTTAATTTTAAAGGTTTTGATGCAAAATTGAAATTATAAAGTGACTGGACACGACTTAGCTCATTGCTTTCTTTTGTTGACGTCACTTCCGGTCAAAACAGGACGGAAGACCTACTCGTTGCTTTGCAACGAGCTTTGCTCTAGTTTTTTCTACTTCCTAGACACCAACTTTGAAGCCTCATATCTCACTCATTTCTCAACTGATTTAGCTCAAATTTCCAGAGGTACTAGAGGTCACAAAACTCTATCAGAATGCTTCTTAAATTTTAAAAAGTCACTTCCGGTTTTGAGTTATTTCCCTTTAAACTAAAATTTATAGGCTTTCGTTTCCAGACAAAGGCTCAGAGACAGCTAAAGCTGGAGCAGAAATTCTACTGATTTTAGATAAAAGAGGGATTGAAGTTGTGCACATCGATTTTTGTTTTTCGATTTCTCTATTCAAAATGGCGCTGTATAGGGGTCAAAAATTAGAACGCTTAAAAGAGCCGAAAATTACTCATATTTTGCTTGTTATCTTCTAAACTAAAAATATTTTGTTAAAATATATAGAACATCATTTGTGCAGAATTAGAAGATCTTTCAAATGATATGTTGGAAAAAGGACTGACCCCTAAATTAAGGGATCTAGAGGGGCCAAAAGTTTATTCCAGATATCTCAAAAAGTATTGAGAATTTGTTATACATCAAAGAAGCAAAGTTGTTGAAAATGTCAAGCTTAATCTAATGGAGTCGTCAAAATACATCCAGCGTCGTCACTTCCGGCCAAACCGGAAGTAGTCGGAAAACGCGTATTTTTGCCGTTTTGGACAAGTTTTTGGGTAACATATGTCTCTGGGAGCTTAAAAATTAATTTTCCGTGCGTCGTCGGCACTTCCGGTCAAACCGGAATTAGCTAAAAATGGCTTATTTTTGCATTAATTAACATATCTTTAGAGGATACAAAGCATTTTTGAGCGTTATTTCTCATTTTTGTTAAAAATGAAAGCTACTAGTTACATAATGCCATTGTGCACCTCCTATTCTACTTTTTAATCTGACACATATTTCGGGTTTCGCAATTAGCAAAATATGGACATTGCCACTCTCTCTTTAATAAGGTATTGAAGGGTAATCATCTCTTATCTGCAGCCTTTCCTATACCACTGAATTAAATTTATTAATACTTTCACAGACTCTGTACTAAATAATACCATTTTGCACCTTCTATTTTACTTCTCGGTCAGACACATTTTGGGCCTTCCAGAGTAAAACGTACTTTGCCCCTATAACCATAATCCCTATTTGAGGAATGTACCTATGTATGTACTAAATAACAGGCCTTTAGATTGCTAAAAAAATTGTGTGCCTTAAAAAAAAATATTTTTTTCACACCGCAAATTTTTTTCTAAGCGATCTAAAGGCTTGTGTATTACTTAGAAGACAGTCAGACTTTATGAGAATATTTGTATTTTATCTCCAAACTTATTAGATACTACCAGTACATTGTAAACTAGAGGTACTGTGAGCAATGGGCTCACTAAATGATACGCTTTGGGGTACCCATCTCTTATCCGCAACTCCTCTCATACCACTGAATCAAATTTGATGAAACTTTCACAGAATCTTTATTACATATTGCCATTGTGCACCTCCTATTTTACTTTTTGATCCGACACATATTTTGGGTTTCCCTGCCACAGGAAAACATGGATTTTTTCACCAGTTACATGTATAACCATATGGGAGGCGGGGGGTATCATTTAGTGAGCTCATCGCTCACAGTACCTCTAGTTTTTCCACATTTTGAAATTCCCTGCGTATATACATGTACATAAGGAATCAAAGCAACATGGAATTATACCCCCCGCTTGAAAAGTGGGAGGGTATATAATTATCAGGATGTCTGTCTGTCCGCTTGAAAAGCGGGAGGGTATATAATTATCAGGATACCTGTCTGACCGCTTGAAAAGCGGGAGGGTATATAATTATCAGGATGTCTGTCCATCCATTACGCTTTGGGATACCCATCTCTTATCCACAACTCCTCTTAAAACTGTGAATGAAATTTAATATACATTAGCGCCATTGTGCACCTCCTATTTTACTTTTTAATCGGACATATATTTTGGTTTTCCCATAGCAAACCATTGGCACTGCCATTCTTTCTATGATATTGAAGGGTACCCATCTCTTATCCAAAACTCTTATACCACTGAATAAAATTTAATGATACTTGCATAGATTCATTACATAATGCCACTGTACATCTCTTAATATACTCTCTGACCTGACACTTTTTTTGCATCTCCCACAGCAAAACATGGAATTTGCCATTATAATCAAATGGGAGACAGGGGGAAAAGGGGGTATCATTTAGTGAGCTCTGCATTCACAGTACCTCTAGTTTATGGTTATGCTCCATAGGGTATTAGTTACTCAGATTTAATGAAGCATATGCTGATAAAACATGTTATATGCGTAACTACCCTGAGCTCATCTCTTTCAAATGGATTTTTCTATAGGATGAGAACTTTCTGATAGAATACAAGGGTATAATGAAATGAAGTCCTGGTACCTAAATATTTTTTTTCCATTCAGAGCAAATTTGAAACAAGCCCCTGTTGACATGGTTAACACTGAAAAGTTAATATATAAATATTATATGTGATAAAAACATTTATTTGATATAGTTATCCCTCCTAGGAAAGGGTCATTTCTCCTTCAAAAAGTAAATATCAGACTAAATTTAAAAGATCATCTTATTCTATTTTATTGAATTTTTAATAAAATTCAATATGCTTTTGAAAATAAAACTCGAAAGGTAGACAATTTCTTTAAACATTCTTAAATGTTCATGTTATCCATATTGACAAATGTTTACATCTTCCCTAATGTTGGCAATACTTTTAAAAAAAAAATAGTATTTGTACAATACCATGCACATGCAGTGATTTCTTTTTTTAAGCCAGATACCGTAAAATCCCTATTAACCGCCATGGGAGCTTGGAAAAATTGCAACATTTTGTAAAAGGGGGCAGTGTGCATTTTGAAGTATTCTACAATTATTTCTTAGAAGTTTTTTTCGTGTGGTATTAATTTACCCTATGTACCTCAAATTTTGATTAATTTGGGATTATACGGTATTAGAATAGATGCAAAATTTCCATAAAAAATATAAAACACATTTCTTCATTGAACTGGCTCTGCATTTAATTCGAACATGTTGTCAACATTTTGTAGATCAAAATCCAGCATCCAAAGAAAAGCCTGGAAGTGTGCATTCTTATAAGTATGATCCCTGTAAGTTTGGTCACAGCTTATGGTTACTTTAGAATGAGACCTGCACCAAAAACTTTAACCTGTTCGATAATGTTAACCTGGCCACTCATCCAAAAAATATAGGCCAGACTCAACATCACAAACAAGCTTGGTAGAGTACATCCTTAGATGTATTATCAATGCAAGTTTGTTCAACATATGGCTATAGATACTAGTATTTGGAAATTAATGAGACTTACTCCAAAACTTTAACATGCTCTAAAACATTGACCTGGACACTCTTTGATTGAAAATGCAGCTTTGGAAATCTGACAGGTCCACAAGAAGTAGATCTCTGATAAATATTACATAATAGGACATAGGACTAAATTAAAAAGAAACCAGGTCCAAATACTTTAACCTAAGTATACTGATAACCAAGTATATGTAGCTCATCTCATTTCCTTGACGTAAGCTCAAAATTACATACTGTTGAAATATTGCTTCAAATACATGTATTCAACACAAGATATTTGCCTCAAAATCATGACTATTAAAACACTGTTATATAATTTACTAAATATTTTGGTAAAATGAAAATATTACAAATATGTTTATGATTTTTGTCTTGATGAGCCGGCACCATCAAGTTAACATTCACAACACCATCCACAAACACTTTACAGTATATATCTTTGTCTACTCTGAAGTCATCACTAAAATCATCACTTATGGTCCAACTGTAGTCATTGCATTCTTGACATTTCTTGTTGTAACCTGTTTGAGAATGCCTTGGCCACTAAAGTCTGAGTGTCTATATATCTGTCCATACACATCGCTAAACATTTCTGGAAATGGAGAAAACAAGTAAAGCATAAGATAGAGAATTCATAATGCTGATCTCAAAAAGAGGATTACAGAAAAACTCGCTAATGAGGCTGGGGGTGGCAGCCATTTTCAGACTATATCGATCTCCTTTAAAAGAAGAGCTCCATATAAAGATATACAAAAATGATCAAATTTTAAAACTAAAATGTATGAATTTTTTTTCTTTGCCAAATGATAGTTGACAGCTTAAGATACCGTATCTAAAACCAGAAGTCTCTGTCGAGACTGAAGCTCTACTGGTTTGAACTTATAGCAAAGGAAGAGAAAAGTACTTAAGCAGCTTGGATTTGAAATAAATAGAATAATGATCGTTGATAAAGTCTCTTTATGTTCTTAGTGAAGTCTACTTGTGTGCCAAGTTATACTGAAATCAGACCAAAACTGTAGGAGGAGTAGCATTTTGAAAGAATTTCACAGAAATTTCTATTTTTAGTAACCACAACACCGTTCATCAAAATCAAAAACCGATACACAGAATTATGTATCTTAGTGTATTCTACTTGTGTGTCCAGTTATACTGAAATCAGACCAAAACTGTAGGAGGATAGCATTTTGAAAGAATTTCACAGAAATTTCTATTTTTAGTAACCACGGCAACACCGTTCATCGAAATCAAAAACCCATACACAGAATTATGTATCTTAGTGTATTCTACTTGTGTGTCCAGTTATACTAAAATCAAACCAAAACTGTATGAGGAGTAGCATTTTGAAAGAATTTCACAGAAATTTCTATTTTTAGTAACCACGGCATCACCGTTCATCGAAATCAAAAACCGATACACAGAATTATGTATCTTAGTGTATTCTACTTGTGTGTCCAGTTATACTGAAATCAGACCAAAACTGTAGGAGGAGTAGCATTTTGAAAGAATTTCACAGAAATTTCTATTTTTAGTAACCACGGCAACACCGTTCATCGAAATCAAAAACCGATATACAGAATTATGTATCTTAGTGTAGTCTACTTGTGTGCCAAGTTATATTGAAATTAGACCAGAATTGTAGGAGGAGTAGCATTTTGAAAAATTGTTTACAGACAGACGGACAACACAGACTATTGACGGAACACTGCACCTCGGATGCATTACTATCATAATGACTGGTCTCTGACCAGTAGAGCTAAAAAATAAGTTAAATCTGGTGGTTAATTTGTGGTTAATTTGTTGACCCTCCCCCAAGCCTCCTTAGGTACATGTAAAAAAAACATGAATATTGTGACTGAATTCACAAATATAGGGAAATTATCTTTAGATCCCCAGCTATTTATTTTAAATAAAATTTTTTATATGGATATAACGAATTACAGATATAGTGAAGTATTTTCATAGGTCTCAGTGACTTCGTTATAACTGAGTTTTACTGTATTAACATGATTGTATCAGAGTTTTATACTTGACTTGTACTCACATTTTCTGAACTGCTTAGTGATGTTCCTGGTTTAGTGACACATTTTTTAAAACATTTCTCTGACATTTTCTGAAGAAAAAAAGCAAAAATAAATGTCTCTCTGCATCTTTTGGTCAGTTGGATTCTATATGTACAACCTGCTAAAAGAAGCTCCCAAAATAGATTGAGGATATTTGTTTAAAATTGTTGTGTTATCTGACTCTATAGGAACATATCTTGGACCGACTAGTGTTTTTTCAATGGTTAGTAAACTGTCTAAGGCCAGGTCATTAAATATCAAGATATAAATGCTATTCAATCAAAGAAATGAGAACAATTTCCTCTCTGAAAAATGACATTATTACCCAGGTCATCTACTTTTGTAAAAACTAGAAACACACAGCTGGGCCCCGCCATGGGTATATATAACTTGCACTTGCAGGAATGTCATTTTCAAAACAATTCAGAACAACTCTATATGTTCCTTCAATGAATGCAAATATCATGAAGGCTTGACCTTAACTTCAAAACAAACAGCAAATGCAGAAAAAGGATTTCATTAATCTTAAAGTGACAGCTTAAGATAAGCCTTTTTTCTGCAGCAGGCTTCTGGCTATAATTAATCCCAAGGGATTAATTGTACTTCTCTCTATCATTTTTTTTCATTTAAATTTACAATAAGAACTTTTACATTAATGATAGAATGAGGTTTTTATCATGGTACCTTAAAAATTGATAATAATATTCTTGAATTTACATAAAGCAAATATTTTTAGAATTCAATGAAATCAAACTCATCTGTGTAGGATACTTTAACAAAAATAAAGTATAAACATTTATACTTAACTCCATGTTTCAGAGTTTTCATAGCATTCCAAATTGACTACAAATTTCATTTGCAAACAGAGGTGGTAATTCATCTCAATGTGACAGATAAAGATAATGCTTTGGATTTTCTTCAGGAGGAAAGCTAATTAATCCCAATGGACTCATTGCAGTATTCAGTTTACAATGGGAACATCTTCTGATCAGCAGTTATCTCTCTTTGCCAATTCATTCTTATATTAAAGTTAAGGAATCTACCCCACCACCCCAGCTCCAAACCAGAGGACATAGAGAAACAAACTTAGCATCAAAATATGTCTTTCTGCCTATTTTTTACCATACCAAATTTGAAAATTGGTCAACCATAAAAAAAGTTATTAGGAAAAAACAGAAAATTTGTGGACGGAAGAATGACAGACGGACATACAGTGATTACTATAGGGCACCCGCAAATCCTTGCGGGGCCCTAATTAAGACCTTAAATATATAATAGTTTAACACTCTACTTATTATCCACTAAAACAGTCCAGTCCAATACGAAAAATCGTAATGTTACAAAATATAGTAATATTACAAGAAATCGTAATATTACAGAATATTGTAATATTATTGTTATATTACTATTTTTCGTAATATAGTTAAATTATGGAAACTCGTAATATAGCAAGTTGAGAGAGAATATATTACGAGTTTTCGTAATGCAAGACAAAATTAAGCATTGATATAAACTGAATGATGTTTAGGGAAGTATGCAGAAATACATTATGCCCCAATGGTACTAGTATCACGTGGTCATTTTGGTCATGACGTCTTGTGTGCAAGAAGAAAGTAACAATAGTAATGTGTGAGTGAACATTTTGTTTTATTATATATAAGAATTTTCCCAAGGATATATTTTCAATTTTCCATAAAATTTGAATGTATCCTCAAGCTTGTCACAATGGTCTATAATCAAAATTTTATATTTCCCGGTGTGTAAAATCAGAATCTCAAACAACGAGATGTTACGAGAGATAACTTGTAAGACTCTCACTAGGCTCTGAATCTGCTTGCACTTGGATCAAATGCACCAAAATAAAGAAAATGCACTAACCATACATATCCACCATATCATGATGATAAAACCAGAGACATATAATCTCTGATGAAACATAACAAAGAGATTGTATCAGAAAAAAGGGAAGTAACTCTTAGAAGAGTTAGAAATTGCTTATATTACGAATTTTAGTAATATTACGATTTTTCGTATTGGACTGGACTGTAAAAGTGCATTTTACTTTTAGTATAGAATCAGCTATCATCATCAATAATTTCCCCCCAAAATGTTTAAATTGATACTTTTAAGTGATGTTTTTTTCATCAGGTCAAAATATCAAGCTTTAGTGTATCAGGTCTTTAGTATGTTCCATTAATGTCTCACCCGAAGGACTTGTCTCCACGTCCCACGGTTGGATTTAAACTAGCTGCAGAACTGTAGCTCTCTGCTTGAGAAAATTCAGACAGATAAAGCAGAGAGCTACAGATCCAAGCATTGTAAAAACCTTCGATTTATGCCGACAATTTTTTGTCACTACTTTAGGTATTTATTTCGTGTAGTCTATGCTTTCTCTGGCTTTTAGAATGGTATCCTATAATAATTCATATATCTAACTCTTATATTTGATACTTTATTTACCTTTTAACGGTCCGAAAGAGTCCTGTATATATTTTTGTATTGTCGGTTTTAAATTCCATTTCGAATCCGTAACCACAAACAGCCATATGTTAGCGTTTAGAGGTAAGTAAATTATCAGGAATAAGTTTAATGTATTATTAATTATTGAATGCCATTTAAAAGTAATTTCAAAGCCGGGAAAGTATAAAATACAAGAAAAAATACCCGTAGTTGGCAACAAAAAATCGTCGGTGTAAATCGAAGGTTTTTACGACGCTTGGATCTGTAGGGGTGCGTCGATTTACCCAAATGGACCCAAATGGACTTAGCTGGCGACCCAAATGGACAAAATTATGATGAAATAGTAATTAATTAATTATTTATAGTGATGTAGCATCGTTTTTAAAAGTGTGTGTGGGGGGGGGGGGGGGGGTCGGTTTTAAATGAAAATTTTCAGTATTAAAAAGTTATCTCTGGAAAATAGGTGTGGGGGGGGGGGGGGGCTCCTGTTGCTACGTACCTGATTTACTCAAAAAGATTAAAACTTTGTGAAACTTTCCGATTGGTAAACTCTTATATTTCAAAATAATTCGCTTAGATGTAATAAATAAAGTATGCATTTTTGCCTATACAATATTTTGAATTTTTGTGATAAACATAAAACACATTCAGCAGCTTTTATTTCATTTATTCTGAATATTCAACGATATTTATATCTAAATGCAAAAATAAATAATTTTATTTTAAATGTATAGATGCATTCTAGTTCTGAAATAAAGTCTCCAGAAGTCCATTTGGGTCGCCATTTGGGTCGTCATTTGGGTCCATTTGGGTCGCCATTTGGGTCCATTTGGGTTCATTTGGGTCCATTTGGGTAAATCGACGCGCCGGATCTACAGTTCTGCAGCTAGATTTAAACTTACGATGTAAGTATCTGACGGTCACATCGTCAACATATATGATATTACAATAATTTAAATAAAAAACTGTCTAAAAAGGTTTAAAAAGTTGTTGCATGCCTGGTGTATTTATATATAAAGGGGGAATTATATTTATCAATCATCTGATCAATCCAATTTAACCAGACGACTAATACACAGCATAAATTTATCAAATAACAAGAATCCATGAAATCATATCTAGCTGGAAAAAACACTGTTAATAATTTAATTTTCTCTTGTTTTAATTTCTCATTATATAAAATATATATTTAACATTTTTAAGGATTCTTTCATCACTTTTGTTTCATAATATAAAGTCAGGCACACATTATGAAAGAAAATACCTGGAGTAATTCCTGAGCGTTGGCAATTGCTATCTGTTGTTTTACTTCGTTCATGTAATCTTCTCTCTTTGAAGGGTCAAACTTTGCAGCGGCATTACCAGAATAATCCATATTGTTGTTATTTTTGATGACCTCTTGCAAGTCCCAAGCATGTGAATATATTGTCAATGTAACAATTGTGTTTAAAAATATAATTGAAGAATCCTTAATGTCAAACGTTTAGATGATTCTAAAATTCCAAAAGTATCCGGAAAAGCGTTTTTCTCCTTTGTTGATTTTTACTAAAAATGAAAATGACAGATGGTCATATCGTACGATTGACAAAAACAATACTCTCTGGACGATAGAACATGTAACTTTAAACAGGTAAAGCCCATAACTAATTAATGTACAGGAAGATGTGGATTTGTATTGACTTTGTTGTAGGTTAACCTTATTCTGCTGTGGAATAACAGTAGTTATGATGTTCGAATTTCCTCAGAATAAAAATGTATCGTTGTTTGGTTTGGGAAATTTAAATCTAGTGTGTATATTGTAAACATTACTTTTTAATTTGGTAAAGGGTCTTTTTTGTTTGTTTTTGTTTATTTTTTTTTTAAATTAATAAAATATACACATGACATGATGATCTTTGAATGGGGAGGGGCAGAATGCCAGATGATAATCACAATCAATATTCACACTTTACAAAAGTAATAGGTCAAAAGCACGACGATTGTGCTATTTATTGATGGTACCAGAATCGGTCAGTTTGCCCTATCTATCTGTTTGCATGAGTCTGTTCGTGTTGTCTATGGTCACCATAATTTTTGTAAGCCAAGGGAGGCTTTATCTGTTCACCAATTATTTGATCGTCCTTTCGTAAATATTTTATGTCAAAATTAAGTTATAATATGTTGACGGTGCGACCATTAGGGTGAGCGCAGATACTTGTCCAGTTTTCATTTCGATCGGGCTCGTCAAACAGCACGTGACATTCGGTGCGTCTAAGACTCTGACGTCATATGACGTTGAATGCATGTTGCTTTACCAAATCGAAGCATGAATAGGGCTGATTTTAATGAAAAACTGTTTTATTGACTATTTTTCGACAGAAATTCATTAAATGAAGGCAAGTTTATTATTCGTTTAACCTTTGTTGTTAAAATTCTCGCGAGAACGTTGCTTTACCGTTTCTGCACGAAGTGATGCATTGTGGGTCCAAATTACTGCAGAAAAATTTTCTTTCGAATGAATGTGCAGTAGTCCGAATTTTCTCTTCGCCCAGGCATTGTCGTTAGAGCTCGCAGTGACGAGCGTCGCTTTGCAACGCTCGCTGCGCTCGCTGCACTGTATCATCTAATTTTAAGTCATAGTTGTTAATTAAAGATCTTGTGTATAGCCTAAGTATGTTTATTTGATAAAGAATTTCATAGATGTCAATTTTTCTTTAACTAAGATTTCTCTGAGCAAAAATTGATTGTTTTAATTTCGGTATCATAATTTCATAATTTCTTGGATAATTTGACAGAACAGTAAAGTTACAGATTATGTTTATATGAACAAATCTTTATCTTACAGATAAAAAAAAATCTTTTATTATTATGCTTCATTATATGTTGTTCACTTTCTTTGTACATGTATTTCAGAACAGATCTCTAAGATAGGATTAGGTGACAATGAGTGCCCTGACAATTCTAGCTGAAGAATGTGAGCTTCTGAATGATTCCAAATACAGATCTTACATCAGTCAGGTGGAGAAGGCACTGAAGAGCTTCGAGTACACCAGTGAGTGGGCAGATCTCATCTCTGCCTTGGGCAAACTTAACAAGGTGAGTATTATGTTAAGGATTATAGCTAGGCCTTATATGACACATTTAAAGAGGAAACTCAAAATATATAAAAAATTTCCAAAAATGGTTACTCTGTTCCTCCTGATGTAATGAAATTCAGTTCATTGGCAAACTTTTTATTTCTGCCATGATTTTTGCATTACAAAAGTATGTCGTCTTTTATTAAGGAATTACTGTATGAAATCTGAGTAAATCAGAATGTTAGTTTCTGGTCTATAATTTTGTAATAGAAGATTACCAGCATAAGATTTTTCAATGAACCATGATATATTATTGATCTACATTGTAGGTACTAGTGGGTCACACTAAATACCCAGTCATTCCAAAGAGGGTGACCATAGGAAAGAGGCTTGCACAATGTCTTCATCCTGCACTGCCCAGCGGTGTCCATCTCAAGGCCTTGGAAACTTACGACATCATTTTCAAATGTATAGGAACTCGGAGATTAGCACAGGACCTGTTTATATACAGTGCAGGGTTATTTCCCCTGCTGGGACATGCTGCTATGGGGGTAAAGCCTGTGTTACTGACCTTGTATGAGCGACACTTTGTGGCCCTGAAAAAGGATATCAAGCCCGGGTTAAATGGTCTTTTGCTGGGGCTACTGCCCGGGCTTGAGGAAGGATCAGAACTTCTTGATAGGTGAGACATGTTTTGTGTATAACACTATTTCTTATGTTATAAATTTCTTACTGAAAGTAGGCGTGAAAGTTTAATTACGTGTCCACCAAGTTTTAATCAAAGAGGAGTCTTGGAGCATTGTTTATTTATTTATCTAACTGATTAATGTGATTAATCTAGACACATCCTGTAAAACAATTAATACTTTAAAACTATATATTTTCAACAAATTTTTAGCAATTATCTATTTTGAGTCCCATTCATAACTTATTTTGAAATTTTCATAACTGAAGAAACATACATGTAATGTATACATGTGTATATGCTTACAAAAAAAAGTTCAAGGAGAGAACTACACTTAGATGTTTGTAAAGGTGCGCAACTATACTCTAACTTGTGGATATTTCTGGATTGCAAATAAAAGTTGCTCTACAGTATGTTTTATTTTCTTGTAGAACTATCTTACTGCTGGAGGATTTTTGTTCAGCTGCGGGGCCTGAGTATTTTTACACCTGTCTTTGGGAGTGTGTTAAGTCCTGCCCCAGTGTTCGCCTCCCTGCCATTACCTATCTACTGTACCACTATAACAAGAAACAAACCATGGAGGACCAGCTCTTTATGATGGGACTCAATATTGATCTCATGGTATTTATCCAAACCTTTACATATATGCAAACAAAAAGTAACTGAAAACAAAGTGATTATGAATAGGATAGGATTCTTCAGTCTGAATGAAATTGCAGATTTATTGAAAGTCTTACTTGTATATATTTTAAGCTAAGAACTTTATTGATACCTAAAATGTAACATATTATATACTTTTTTTTTTATTTTACTAAATAAATGTACATGTGATTAATTTTCCAGGGACTTTGTAAGACTTACAAAAACATATATTGTAATTTCAGGTGGAAGCATTATGTGGTGCTATACAGGACTCTAATGTCTTGGTACAGCGCAGTCTCCTAGACTTCATGATGCTAGCCTTTCCAATGCATAATGCTCAGCTTACAAAATCCGACATGTCCAAAATTGTCCTAGCTGTCGTAAACGTTGTCCTGCGGAGAGACATGTCACTCAATCGCCGACTTTACTCCTGGCTACTAGGATCCAATGTCACAAACATGGCTTCTCTGAACATTCCTCCCGAGTTCTCCAAACACCAGCAGTCCGGGGACAGTATCTCGACGTCCAGTGAGACAGACCTGGGCTACTTCTACACCTTCTCCAAGGAGCTGCTGATACAGGCGTTAAAACAGAAGCTGGCCGTTACTGAGGAGGAGGAGGGGGAGGGGCGGGAGGGGACAAAACTGGGGGTCCTTAGGCCATTCAGGATCCTGATGAGTTTACTAGACAAACCGGAGATAGGTAAGCTGATGATGAAGGTGTGATGAGAATTATGATTGTTAAATATTACTGTTTATGTGGGTATCAAATAAAGTTAAACCTCTTTATCTTGAAGTTAATGAGACCAAGAATATTTTTCAAATGATTTTGTGGATTTGAGATATATTGAGGTTAAAATGCATAAAGAAAAAATTGAGATTGGGACTTCAAAAGCAATCTGAAATATTCACAGTATTGAAATATCAGAATTCATCACTGTTCAGGATAACAAAGTTAACCTGTAGCTCTGATGGTGATTTACCAATCATTCCTTAACAGGAGTGTGTATTTGTAAGAAATAAAACCCACCTTCTCCTTGTTTTATCTGGAATCATTTGTGTTGTTTAATCATTTTATAGGTCCAGTAATCCTTGAGAGTGTTCTCCTATCTGTGTTCCGGTGTCTGTACAGGGAGAGTGGGAGTTACTCCAGGAAAAAACAGGAGAAGAAAGAGGGGACCATGTCCACCAAATCAGGAAGACTGGAGGAGGAGAGAGAGGAACGGACTCACAATGAGCTCATCAAGACCTGTAACCTGCTGTTTGGGGCCTTCGAGCCCTACTTCATCTGGGACTATGTGGCTCGAATGTTTGAGGCATCCTGTCAGAAGTGTGTGAGTTCTAGGAAGATCCGCCGTACAAACTCAGTACAGGAGAGCGATATACCGGCCCTCCCTGAGCTGTGTACACTCGTGGAGTATCTACTGGATGTTATCTCATTGGTCAGTTAAAATATATCATGCCAATCAATCCTTAATATGAAAAACATGGAGAAATACAAAAATTATAATGTGAATTACTTGTTATGTTGCCCCTACTTATAGTTCAATTTTATATGATATTGGTATGATTTTTCATAGTTTTCATGGGTAAGTTTGTTGCATGTTTTGATAACATTGATTTTAAATTTGATCCTTTTTTTGCATGTTAAACATGCAGGCTCTTCTATTTCATTATCTGATTCATCAATCTGACTATCTTCCATACATCATTTAGTAGGCTCATTAGTCAATATAGAAATAGACAGAGCATTTTTGTTTACTACCAACAAATGAAATTATACATATAGATTCTAAACCTTATGATTTTTACTTTTATTTGGATTTATAAAATGCTGTTTTTTGTGACAGGAGACATTTTTGGAGACCCAGACCGACCACTTGCCAGATTTACTGTTCAGAATCACCAACACCATGACGCTGTACTGCACCGACATCAGCGAGGGGGATATGTCATGTACCATACAGCTCTGCTCAAAATTACTCTCCAAAGTACAGCCCCCAATGAATGCTATAGATAATAAGCTTGATGAATCTGAGGTAAACACTCTTCTCTTCAACATGTTAAAGGAATATTTGGAAAAAAATTTTGGCGATGATTAAAAAAAAATTAGTAATGTGTATAGGGTACATAATATTATATAGTGCATTTAGTCATGTAATATAATTTTTGGCTCATCAACTGAAAGCATTAGTGAGCTTTCCTAGTCAATTTTTTTTTATTAATTGAAAAAATTGACTTCTACCAATATTGATTAAGATCCATAGGTTTGTTTATGCACTGTCAATTGAATATACATTTTGCAGGAAAATGAACTATATTTAAATTAATGTTCATTATTGTGATGTAAATTATATTTTAAGATTGTATCAGAATTCCCTGGTGAGGTAAACCTGCAGGACATCCAGAGGTTACAGGGGACACTAAAGACAGACAATGACGTGAAGGAGAATGGAGAGATAAATGATGGGGAACAGGGAGAAGACCCACAGACAGACCAACAAAGTGAAAACAAAGAGGCTAATAGAGAAACACTGGAGGATAGTACAGTACAGGACGCTGACCAATCAACAGGAGGTCAGCAGGGACCTCGCCATTGGACCGTGAAGCGTCAGGGGTCACGGTACCCTCTTAACATGATGCAGGCGTGTGTGGAATGTTATCAGAACTTCTTCCACGTTTACACAACGAAGAAGATCTTACAAAGTGAGGAGATTTCTCGTCAGTGTCTTGAGGGACTGGTGCTTCCTCAGGAGGCAGTGAGGAGTGAGGAGACAGATTCGGTGTTAGATACTGCCTCGGATTACAGCTATGAGGATAGTTTTCCTTCAGGTGTTGACCAATCAAATCGTCCAAAGCTAGTCACTGTGGACTCGTTAACAGAGGACGTGGTTACTACGTTTAAAAATGCCTGTAAACTTTTGTCAGAGTTTTCCAACTTTCCGATTTATTGTACAGATTTTCAGAAAGCAATGAAAAGGTCACAAAGTAATGGTATGTATTTTGACACTATAGACGACAAGCAGTACTAGTATTGAATTTTATAAAGAAATGTCACAATATTTAGAATAGCTAAGCAAAGCATGTAGAAGATTAAAATCTTGCTTACAATATAAAATAATGTGGATTTAACATCTTTTTCACTTTAAGTTATTTGCCATTTTGCCAAATAATTTTTAAATTTGATTAACAATTTAAAATTTTGTATAATACTTTAAAAAGCAGCTGAAGGAGAAGAGCTGCCCCCATGGCTACAGGATCTGATCACCTGTAATGTTGCCATAGAGAACTTTGAGATTCAGAGCGCGACCATCAGCATTATCCTGGAACTGATTCAGCTGACACGCTCCGTCGGTTCTGATGACACTGATCACTCAACTGTAGATCATTCTCCAACAGGAGGCACTGTGTCCGTGATGATTTTACCAGCACTGCTTCCAAAACATCTCAAGTATCTCAACAACAACACAGTCTTCTATAAGGTAAATCTCAAACTTGTTAATTATAAC
The DNA here is from genome assembly GCF_032062105.1 of Saccostrea cuccullata. Classification (NCBI taxonomy): domain Eukaryota; kingdom Metazoa; phylum Mollusca; class Bivalvia; order Ostreida; family Ostreidae; genus Saccostrea; species Saccostrea cuccullata. The sequence goes on along the minus strand of NW_026935288.1, from coordinate 537,948 downwards.
AGGGTTGGTATACATTTCCTGATGGTAAACTCTGTGTAGAACCAAAAAAGACACTCTTCCTTCAATGATTGAGAAATCGAAATTTATACAATTTATTCAATAAGTCTAAGTTTTAACCAGTATACATGTCTCAACAAAAAAGTTACAAAAGCAAAACTTTGCCTATAAAATATGTCATTTTTAGGGTCAATCTTTGCAAATCTCATTTTCTAAAACATTGGATTTTTTAAAGGTATTAGCCGAGATTTTGTGGGGATTTTTGGACAGTTCCTCCCCGCAGTATCACCAGCAGGCTGTCAGGATGTTCTACCTCCTTCATCAAGTCGCCCCGTCATCCTGGGTGTGTGAGGACGTGATTGGTCGATATTTTGTCTCGGACAATGAGGTAGGAGTAAACTGAATTTAATATGTAATTATGATTGTCAAGGATTTGATAATAATAAAGTGGCTTTGTGATGTTTTTTGTATACAAGGCATTAAGACTACTGGGCATGCACAAAAAAAGCATTAAGCAATATGATAGATAAAATATTTATTAGAAGGAGTTAGTAACTTAATTACTTGGCTGTTAATTAAATGCATTGGAAGAGGATGCAAAAAGTGGGTTTGTGTTGTATTTTAGGTGGTGAAGATTGAGGCCTTTAAGAGATTTGCCGTCCTGTGGCATTTGACCAGGAACATCAGAGACATTTCTACCCCCACTGGATCTCATAGGAAGTTTGACAGGTAAATGTGTGTGTGTTAGAACAGCTTGAATCATGTAGGGATACTTTATTTTTCTGAATGCATAAAATAAAATTTAATGAAGTCATTTTCATAAGAAAATGAAATCTAGAAAAGACTGAAAAACTATTAACAATTTTTGAATAATATTGAGGTTTGTGCTATAATTCAGTGATATATAATTTATATAAATGTTTAACATAAAACAGGTCAATCTTTTTGTTAATGGGCAGTTGTTCAGTAATTTAATAACATTCTTTATTTGCCAGGTCAATGTTTGTAGTACTGGACAGTTTGAGGGAGGAGAACAGTACAGTGAAGGCTGTGGCTACCACCTGGCTGACCCATCTCCTTCAGCGGGGGGACATAGGGAGGGTGCTGGACCCTATACTTCACATGTTACTGCACCCTGATACCGCCAGGTAAAAGAGGAGATCGTATAATAAGTGCTTGACTATTTTTATATATTACATGAACTTCATGTAATAGCCAACTTTTGTGTAAAACATGAGCCTAAAAACTCTTTCAATTGCAGAGTTACTGCCCTTAAGTGATGAATCTATAAAGCCAATACCAATGACCTTGACCTTTTTAATGAGCTTGTCATGCAAGTTGAAGTTCTATAATCATGATTACTCAAGCGCAATATTTTAATCCTTTTAATCATGTTAATGTAGGAGAGTTGCGCAAGGGGACCGAACTCAGACTAGGCAAATGCAAAAAAATATTAATATTAGAATTAAAGGCATCTATAATGAAAAAAGATTTCTTTTATATTAATAAACAATTTCTAAAAATTTAATATGTCATGAAAATACCATTTAATCATTTAACATGTTTAAGTAGCATTTTGTAGCATGAAATGGCATGTTTTAATTTAAGATTAATATTGATAAATTCACCTGTAATTGGAATTTTTTTCTGTGATACATAGTTGTTTGCCAACGACAATTTTTTAATATGTTTTTCTTCTATATTTAATAAATTCAAAACAGTATAATTCAAATAAAAAAATCATCCTCGCTTTAAGATACGATTAACCAAACTTTGAAAAAAAAGCTTTTATTGCTAAAATCTAGATTCTTTGTATATTCCCTCATATAATGTGGCTAAATACAAAATATATTTGTAAATTTTTTTTAATGAATATAATTGACTACTATTGCACTACCATAACATATGCAAGATTGAAATAAAAATTATAGCAAATATGTTTAAAAGACGCACTTAAAATGCATCATTTTCAATGGATGTCAATGCTCTTTTTACACTTTTTTTATAGGAATACAAATAATCCCCGTTACTAAAAATAGAAACAACTTACGACAAAATGTAAATCATATTTTAGGTCATTTGACCAAATCTTTATTTGTGTGGGTTACTTTTAAATTTTCTAAGATAATGCATCTGGACAATTTTTTTTCAATTTGCATGGTTTTCTCTGAGACAGGCACTTAAGTAATTTAACTTACCTGTTAAGCCACTTGCAATGTTTTAGGCATATTTCTTTCTAAAACAATGAAATTTGTGCATGTTGACTGAGAAAAAAAGGTTGAGTCTAATTAATATTAAATGTTTCAAATTATTTCTTATATATAGGATATCCATTCAGCATGTTAACATCCACACACCTCGTAAAGTTCATTTATCAGAATCATCTGAGGAGGGATCAGAAGCCCAGATCTATGCCATCAGCAGTGAGGGAGGGAACATCATCTACCATGTGTCTAACGAGGGTCGTAAAATCACGGGGAGAAATGCAGAGAACCTGAAGCAGCTAGCCCTAGTAATGGGGGAACATGGATCCACTTCACTAACCCCACATGAAGAAGAACTGCACTTCGATCGAGTCAGACCCGATGATTTAAATCTACAGATAAATCCATGGGGATCCGAGAACTCGTTGGATAAGTTTGACGGATTTGATCATTCAACTCCCACTCAGGCTAATCTTACCACTGCCAAAAGGTTGGATAAAGAAACTTGTGTTAAGGAAGGTATCTTTTTTGGTGATGAAGGTGAGGAAATTAAAGATGAGGATAAGGGAGATAACCCACAATCACAAGTGAAGGGAGATAATCCAACTTCACAGGAAATAGTTGAATGGGTGCTGGACTGGATCTTGAATCAAGTGATGGAACAAACCAATGCAGAACAGAACAAACAGAAAGCTCTGGAGAGAACAGCAAGTGTGACAAGTAGTGAAGTACAGGACCATGATATTCTGAACAGTATAGAGAGGAGAGGTCTGGATATAGACTCTCCCACAGGAAGTGAGCTGGATATGTCCAAAGCCACTCAGAGGGAGGACAGGGTCAACACAGACATACACACTCTACACATGCACATGCTTCTGTACACACAAAAGTATGATGGTAAAAGGACATTGTATGCCCTGGAAATGCTAAAGTCCATGTTGGCTGCCTGTCCAAGGCTTATTGTGACAGCATTAGTTACTACCAGTATTAGCTCAGTCCGAACACGACAACTGGCCAAATTACAAACTCTATTGGCCAGGCACAGAAAGTCTATTTTTGGGAAGAACTTCTTTGGAGACCTTCCTTCAGAAGTGTTATCTAGTTATAGAAGTAATATGTTCATAGAAATAATGATATCTGTGTGTTTGTACTTTATCCGAAGTTATTTTCCAAATTTAATGATGAGTAAGTTGTCCACAGAGGAACTGAATTGTAACAAAGAGGTTCAAATCGTAGCCACTGAGGTCCTGTCTTGTCTTTTGTCTGAGTTAATTACCATCATGAAGGAGAGTGGGAAGAGTCTTATGTCATACATCAAAGACCTACTGGGTAGATGTAAACTTCAGAAAGCTATTCTATACTCTTGTCTGGCCTCTGTCTATAACTGCAGAAAGAAGAGTGCCGGTGGGAGTTCATCTAATATCACAGAAGCCATTATTCAATTTAACGAGGAGAATCTTGACCCATCTTCCAATGAAACATTCCAAATAAAGTTACTCAGTTTGCTACTGGTAATGATTATGCTAGAACACAATGCCCAGAAAACCCAAAGTGAAAGTGAAAATACTGCTCCACAACCCCAGGAGTGGGAAAAACAAAAAGTGAATTTTCACCAATCACTGATGAATGTTAAATTCACTGTTGGACAGCCTGTAGTTCAGCAACAAATGTTGCTTTCATGTGTTCTCAGTGCCTTAAAACAGCAACATATGGCTCACATGCACAGACACTGGGTGGCTATGGTAACCTCCAGTCTGCCCTATATGGGTAAATCCTTGTGCAGTATTGTGCTGACTGTGACATCACAGCTGTGTAGGAATTTAGAGATTCTGTCTGTACAGTACAGTCCTGAGGAACAGAACTCTCAGCAGAGGTAAATTTAAATGCTTACAATAAAGGATACGATTATTTTTATAAATTAAAAAAAAATATTTATAACTGGTAAGGCGAATTTGAGTACAAAATGTAGAAATTTAGAATGAAGACAAACATTCGAGAGAGCTTCTCTGATCACTTTTGTCTGTTATCTGTCGCTCTGTCCATCCAATACTTAACTTTTCACATTTTCCAAAACAGCAAGGCCATGGAAGTTGTGCTGATATTGAAAATTTCCAATGTTCAGTCAAGCACAACCCCTTGAGCAAGTAAGGGACCATATTACTGGGGCAATTTTTATGGGAATAGGGGGGGGACCTTTTAAATTTTCTCAAAAAGACAACAGGACCAAGATAACTCATGTAAGCCATGTGGCCTCTGGGCCACATGATATTGTTATTATACAGAAAAGCACCTACTGGAAAGGTTCAATATGGACATTATTTTATTTGAGGCATCTGTATCTTCTTTTTTAGTATTATTTGCAATAATACAATAATACATGTATTACATGTGTTTTATGTGACATTTGTTTAATAATTCCAATCTTCATTTTATCTATTGATTTCCTGTGTTTTGATTGGACGAGAACACGTTTAAGAAAATTTTTACACATCGATAAAATTTTCAATCTGACAGAACTACTTTCTTGACCAAGCTTCTGGGCTTTCGTATAAACAATGAAAGCAGTTAAATTTCTGTCCTGTTTTAGCTATATTATGAATACAAGAAACTTAAAATTTAATTTCATAAAATAAAACTGGCGACAAACGACTATAAACAGCTGACAGACACCATGAAAACGACGCCACTGTCGGATCACGGGTGTGAATTTCAAAAATTGCTGATGTCATATTCTCCATGTTCATAATACGAAAAAAATCAGCTGTTTGTATCGTTGTGACAGGGAAAAGAAACGTACCTCAAATTCTTGCCTTATTAGCATCAAATTCATATTTACTTTCTATATTGTTCCCCATGATCAATCTTTGAACAAACCAGTGCAAATCGAAGGCGTCGTTGGTCTGCAACTTTCGCTGTGAGAGTTGTCGTTTATGTCAACATGGCCATGGTCAAGGACGAACTGTTCTGAAGTAAACTCGTAATTACGATATTTGTTGACTTAAACAACATTCGATAAGTCTTTATAAGTTTATTTATCGATTGTTTTGACAATTTAAGCTGAACTCTATCGAAATTCATCTCGATTACGTTCCTTTGCGGTAAAATGTATTCCTACGCCGTCCAAAAATAACGGATTGTATGGAGGCCCCAAGGAGAAATAATTTAAATATTGTTAAAAATTCGATATTGGAATTATACGAATTAAACGTTCTTTTTGAAAAATTTATCGATAAATTTTTCAAAAAGAACGTTTAATCCTATAATATTCATCATTTTTAATCACTTTCTTGATATAGTTAATGAAAAGACTGATTTCGACAGAAAGTTGTATTAGAATTAAAGTTAAATAAAAATGATAAACATGTACAAAACAAGATAAATAGAAATTTTGATGAGGAAATATTTTAGATATATTAAAAATCAGTTGCAAAATCCTTAGACAAAATCTTAAAAATATCTGATCTTTGTCCAATCAGGGAGAGAAATCAAGACAGAAAAAGGAAAAGATATAGGGAAAAAAATATTATCAAAGAAATCTATTTGAAAAGTTATTTACACAGGAAGAAAAAAATACCAAAATAGTAAAATACTTCAAACTATCATGATTACTCTGATATCAATGTAATCTGGGATACAAGATGAAGAGAGATAACGAATAGGAAGAAGGGGGTTTGAAAAATCACAATAAATAAAAGATGTCAAAAACTAATAGAAAAAAATTGCTTAGGAACTAAAATCCTGAACAAAACGAAAAGTTTAGATTTACTTTATAAAATTGATGGAAAGCACTCAAATTATGGAAAGTACACAATAATATATTAGTGTGTATTTTTTTTTACATCTTTTTTTAAGTTATAAATATGTTTAGGGATAGCCAGAGTTTCTCCCTGTGGACCACATTGTAACTATCCTAACTTACAGTATTTCATGTTTTAGTGATGTCCAGAGTTATCTCCCCGTGGACCACATTGTAACTATCCTGGAGGGACTGACTACCCTGTGTCACTACTGTCTGCTGGACAATGTGGCTCCTGTGTCTGTAGGGCTACAGTCCCCCTCCAGCACCACCGTCACCATGGAGAGCAGCAGTGCGGGGCAGATCCTGAACAATCTGATCAGTGTCTTCAACCCTTCCCCAAACAGCAGGGTAAGATGGAGGAATATTTGTATGAACTGAGAGCAATTGAAGGGTACATGTTTTATGAAGAATTAGTTGAGTGGCGTTTGATACAATTAACCAAGAAATGTGATATGAATTTTTAGATTAAATCACATGGTTTTGATTTCAAAACTACTTATGACTTGCCTACCCAAAGAAATGTTTAAACTTGAGATAATTTTTTTCTGTAGAATCAGTAAGGTTGTTGGTGCATGAAGCAAGTAACATGTATAATGTACTTAATATGATTATTCTGGTAATGAGGACTACCAAATCTCTTTACAGGAGGTAAGCCCAGCCCGTGATTTGTCCCCGGCTCCGGTGAGGGAGGCTCGTAACGGTCTACTGAGTATCATGCCGCGTATCATTGCCTGTATGGCCTCACTATGGAGAGCTGTCAATGTGGACGAGGACTCAAGCAAAGTACAGGAGAGTAACACATGGATCATGGGGAGACCAAAGGTTAGTTTTCTCTATCATTTTTCCTTATTCTCTTTTTCTCTCTCTCACTCTTTCTCTCTCTATATATATATTTCTCTCTCTCTCTCTCTGTATCTTTCTTTCTCTCCCTTAAGTTTAGGATAAGGGCCAAATGATGAGAACATCCTTGCGCACAAAGTATTGAGTAGCTATGGTAACTTGTTATCATGGTAACTCAATGTGGCGATAACTAAGGGAAACTTAGAAATTATCATGTGGATAATTTCTGGGTATCTGATTGGCCCCATTTTATTTTCCTTAAACAATACTCTTTAATCAATAAATGTAGATAAAAAGGAAAGTGATATAAAAATCTCCAGAACAAGAAAACTTACACTAAACTTTCAAATATATTCTGTAGCCTTAAATGTTGCTCACAGAATACTTTCTGTGTCATATTTCAGGTAATTCGACAGTGTGTGCTGAATTTCTTGAGCCCGCTTTCTTTACCCCATGGGGCTCACCTTCTGGGGGCTGTGGGTGTGGCTTGGAATGATCGTCGGAAGAAAGGGTCACCTTCAAACAAGAAGGTACACAAGAGAATCTCTCTATTACATGTAAACCTATAACTTAAAAAACAATGTATGGTAATGTTCATTATACTGAAAAATATTGCTAATGTGATCTCAAAAATGGCCGATTTATTCTAATTAAAGATTTTCTCTTTTAACAGAGCACTGCTTGTGAGGATCAGCTCTTGTTGGTGGACTTGATAAGTGCAATAAAAGTTCTACCTACTGACACACTGGTACAGACAATAAACAAAGTGTTAAGACAACCACCACAAACTGAGATTAGCAAAAGCAAGGTATATGACTGTATAATATAAAACAGAGTGCAATTTTTTCTGAGTCTCCTCATGTGTCAAAGTCTTAATGTTGACCTATTTTATCTCCTTTTACAGAAGAGTATTCCTTTGGAGGTGAACATGCTGCAGTTCTTTTATTCCTATGTACAGCAGACTCCGGTGACCCAGTTAATGGACTCCTGGGGGTTTCTACTGACTTTATTGAGGGACGGGATGCAGCTTAACCTGTCCCCTCCTGGAAAATTTCTCTTATTACAGTGAGTACCTCTTATCATTCCAATTGTTAGTTCACTGTTCACTGTGCTTGTTATAACCAACTCTTCAATAGTCTACGTTCGGATTAACAAGAGTTATTTCCCTTTGCAGATCCATGAAACCTGCATAAGACACTGATTTCTCTCTATAGCATTTCCATCTTAATGGGGCCATTATCTAACGTAAATGTTTATAATGGCCGTTTCTTTGTTAGACCATTATGCTGTGTTATGGTAATATAGGAATGATATAAAACTGCCAAAAAGTGTTTAGGGGTTTTAATGATTTACATCCTGTGTACAAAGGATATAGTAAGAAAAATTTAGTAATGCAAAAAAAAAAAAAAGTAAATTTCAGAACTTGAAAATTTATCGTATGAAAATTGAAAACGAGAATTCAAATAATACAAGCCTGTATTGATTTTCCTGATCAGGATCCTATGTGAGTTTGTACAGAAGATCCCTCAGATAGAGGAGAAAAAGAACCAGAAGGAGTTACAGGAGCTGGCCCAGCGTCTCCTGGAGATGATCGGACTCATCGCGGGGTCTTCACTGGAGCAGACGACGTGGCTCAGGAGAAATCTGGCAGTCAAACATACACAGCAGATAGCAGGATCAGAGATTGATGACGAGTCAGGTATAATAATAATCTGTCTAATTTTTTTTTACATGTGTGAAACATAATTTTGTGGGTAACTTGCAGTATAAACAAAAGATTCAATGAATAAATATGTTAGCAAAATAATTCTTCATGGGAGACAAAGTGATGAATATGATTGTAATCTTGTGTGTTACAGAGACAGACCAGGAGATGATAGAGAGAAAGGTGGCAGATCCTAAACAGATCAGTGTCCTGGATTCTAAATATAGTGTACAGGCCTTGACCCTGCTGGCAGAGGTCAGTTACATGGAACAATATTTATAATATAAATTCATTGTCAGTTTCTGTCTTTACCATAAACCCTTCTTCACATTTACTCTCTGGCAATATGATTTGTGTACATATCAAAAGATTTCTTAAGTTATTTTTGACATATACTACAGGTGACGGCCCCTTTGTTGGATGTTATTTATAGCAGTGATGAAAAGGACAAAGTAGCACCTTTCTTGTCCACCATATTGTACAATGTCTTCCCATATCTCAGGAATCACAGGTAATGAAGCAGGATTCTGCAGCCTTGTTTCTTATGATTAATGATGCTTTAAAATCTGAATGTGCCAGTTATGCAGCATTATTTTATGAAGAATGAGGAAGGTTGAAGATGCTGAATTTTAAAGCTGCACACATTATGAGATGAAGGTCAGGAAAATGGGCCTAATGACTTGACCTTTAGTTCATTTTGTACCTTTATATTGGTATTTGTGACATTCTAAATTTCTCTTTTCCATCTAATTTACCAAATGATATCACAGATGTTTTTCTGATAAATGTGAAAATAAATGTTATATTTACATCCAGTTACTATTTACTTTAACAACATAACAGATTTTTTTTTTTAAAATGTAACCTAGCTTTCATAGGATTATTTTGGTTCCAGTTTTGTAATGAATTTATTTATCATGTATAAGTACATTCCTTTCAGTATACCCAACATTCCCAGTTTCCGGGCCTGTTCCCAGATCCTGTCTTCAGTCAGCGGGTACCAGTACACACGGAAAGCCTGGAGGAAGGAGGCGTTCGAGCTCCTGATGGAGCCCTGCTTCTTCCAGATGGATGTCCGATGTATTGGGTACTGGCGGTCAGTCGTGGACAACCTGATGACCCACGATAAAACAACATTTAAAGATCTCATGAGTGAGTGATTGTTTGGTGTGGTATCCAGATATGTGTTTGTGCTCTTTAGTGCTAGAGTGTTGAAGGGGTCTCTAGATGCTACAAGTAGAGATTTAGAAAGCAGACACATAAGCATCTTATAGAATTTTTTTGCAGAAAACTCAAAAGATCCATATAAATGTGCCCATCTGTATCTTTCATACTAAGACATAAATTTTAAAGTAAATCATTCTTCTGACATATATGCAATTTTATATTTAATAATAATAATGAAAATGGACTTCTTAACACAACTGTTGCATTGCTGAAAATTTGAATAAAAGACAAATTTACTATAAGGAAACAGTTTTTTAGAATGCTGATACATTATTTACACAATAAAAAAAAAGTCATATCGATCATTTATCAAAATGTATAACTTTGGTAAATTAGATACATTGTAAGTTACCTATAGCTGTTATATTTCTGCTACCTCCATGTCAGATAGCATAGCTTTAGTCTTAGTGATCCATAGTAAACGTACTCATTTAATGCAAATTTTTTATAGAAATGATTTCTGATGGAGGCCAGATATTTCCAAAATTGATTGGTATTTTGATTTGCATTCTGCTTTTCAATATGCAACTTTGCTTGTTCTTGTTTCTTGTTTTTTTTTTCTTAATGAAAAAGTTGTTTAATTTCCCAAATCTAAAAAAAAATCAACAGTTCATTTTTATAAATCCATATATGTGTCTGTTCAAAACTTTTAATTGGAGACTTCATGAAAAGGTTAGGGTAGCATTTTCTTAAAATTTATATAAATCATTATCAGAGATTTCATAAAAAGTTTGAAATTCAGAAACAAAGTGTTAGTAAGGTCAAAGTCAAGGTATAACAGTCTAATTATACAACTTTTTCACTGTTGAATTTCATGTTTCTTGGTCTTCATGTTTCATTTTATTTAAGTTTCCTCAATATGTAAAGTAAAGCAATGATTACTCTTAAAGGCATGCATGGCAGCTTTGCCAAGAAGGTATAACAAAAAATTATAAAGATTATGGTATTATAGCCCTTTTCTCTGCAGCTAAAATACATTATCTCTAAGAGTATTTTCAATTTATAACTGGTTACATCTTGTAATCAGTGATTCAGTATGTTGCATTAAAAGCAAAGTTAACAGTTAATTTATAAAATTTAAAATAAACCTGTTCCCTGAATACTGTTTTCATTGGACATTAAAAATCTCAGAAAAGGTTATTAAACATCTTAAAAGTAGGTTTCAAAGCTCCTGTTAGATTTATATGGTCGGTCACAAGGTGTATTTGGAGCCAGACAAATATTAGGTCTCGTAATGACAAAATTCTTTAAACATACAGTGCATGTTTTGATTAATTTTCTGTAGAGATCTCACATTATAGATAACCTTATTTTAAATACAGAATCTGTAAGATTTGTCATTTTGGAATCAAATATGGTGCCAACACATACTTCTTTCATGTGATGGATGGATCTGCCAAGTTCTGCTCATTTTGTTTGGAAATTAGGAAGGTAACTGTTTGGTTCCTGGTAGATTTGGTTCATTATTGTGTACACCAGATCACACAAGGTGCCAAAGAATTCCCACCTTTTTGAGGTTGTCTGTCTTTTTTATATTTTGAAGAGATGGATTTTCCTTGGAATAAAATGATACAGCTAGGACAATATCAGCTTGTACACATTCTGTGCCAAAAAATATCTTCTCTGAATTTTATGTAGTGGACTTGTTTGAAATTTCCTTTGGTTTGAAAGGGTTATAAGGAAATTGATTGGGACAAAACAGTACATGCCATTATACCAAAGCTTGTACACATTTTGTGCCAAAGAATTTTCCCCAGCTATGTAACAAGCTAGGCTCATTGTTGAAAATTCTTCCAAGAAGCTGACAGGATCAAAAGGATACAGCTTTGCCATTTTGAGCTTGTACACATTCTTTGCCAAAGGAATAATGTAAAAATTTTTTTTTACAAATTTTAAGCTGTGAAGTTGGGTGTTATATAAATATACACGTCTTTGTCATCAAATAGTCTTGATGTTGAGAGGATTTAATCAAGACACATATGGTGCCAAAAACATGCATAGATTATTAGTTTTTATCCCAGTAGTCATATTTAGAGGTTGTTTCAAGGTGGTTGACTTGCAGGTTTCTATGACACTTGACAGTCTTGAACATTCTGTCTCGTATCAATGCAACTGCCTAATTTAATCATCCATTGCTGAATGTTGATATTCTACTTTGAATTAGTGACTTGAGCATGGGAATTAGGAAGCATTCTAGAGACATTGTATTTGGAACAGTATGGTCAAGCCATTAAACTTTGACTGGACACACATTGTGCCAAAGCTAATGCCTAGTCTCAGTATTCTGACAGTCTGAAATAAATATCCAAGCTTTATCTCAACTCATAAAAGTACTTTGTGGATTATGTTTGTCTAAAATGGATGGCTTAAAAGGAACTTTACAAAACTGTGTTAGACCATACATTGAACTACGTTAGGTTAGATATACCAATATATCAATTAGTGATTTACAGGTTTAGATAATTACAGATCAGTTTCTTGAATCTAGAGTGGTAGGGTTGATGTTATTCAAACACATCTTTGGCATCAGTTGGTCTTGATATTCATAGAAATCAATGAACACATGGTGCCAAAAACTTGCAAAAACTTAATTTCAGCTCCAGATTCTCACTGGTGTCAGCCCATATCATAATGTACAATTGACCTGCAGATATCACGACACACAATGGCCTGGGACTTTTCAAGTTCCAGACACACACTGTGCCAAAGCAACTGTCAGGCAGATATTTTATTTCTTACCAACATATATCAATTTTGTATTTCAAAAGTGCTCCATCATTTGTCAGATATTATCAAGAAATTTGGCAGAATTATACAAAAAGGTATTTGGAACAGTAAGGGCCAGTCATTAAAGCATTATGAATGGACACTTATTGTGCCAAATAACCAGTAGTATAATAATCAGATGAAAATTTTACATTACATATACAATGTAGATATATTTTTGAATCATATTCTACAAACATTGCATTTGGAACAGAATGGTTCAGACTTTTAAAAGTTGTCTGGACACATATTGTGCCAAATATTCTATTTGTTTTATCAGCTTTAAATATTTTATTTATAAAACTGCGGTCTCAGCAAATATTGCTGTTTTTATTAATGTGAGTACCTAACTGTATTAACAACCTGAAAAATTCCCTAACGGTATTTATCATTGATCATGTAACTTCATTCTTTTTTTTCCAAAATTTTTATCCCCAAAAAGTACTAATCTAATTCATTCTCAATCAAAATGATATAAAAAAAAATTTCAAATAAAAACAATTTTCACTTTGAATTCAACTACATGTATTTGGCATGTTGCTAAGCCTTCTAATTTACAGTTGAATTAAATATTTGAATGGTAATTACCTCCCTTTTCTTCCTGTTCCTTATTTTTTTATCTGTAAGGAATGACTTCTGTGAGGAATCTGTAACTGTGTCCCATTATTTATACCCTGACCCTCAGAGTACTGGGGGTGATGACTTGAAGTACATCTTCTCCTTTACCTCATTAGTAAAGTGTCAGGTAATTTACAATCTCAACACCCTCATCAGGGCTAGTAACAGTTAGTAATTAAAGGTGTGTGAAGTAATTAAGGTATTTACACATTATATAACTATGTGATTAGTATAACTGTATTATGCATTAATTATTCTGCATTTTATATAAGTTAATTTATAATTTTATATAAGTTAATTTATAATTTTAAATAAGTTCATTTATAATTTTGATAATTAGAAAAAAAAATTGAGCAGTAGGTTGAAAAAATATGTGTAGAAAAAATATTTGATTTTGTTTAATTTTCTTAAAGTTGGATTTTAATTTCTATTTTTCCTAAATCATATGTAAGAAATACAACCCATGGGTTACACTTTTAAAAAGAAATACATTTATACAGTGCATTAATATTTACAAGCTAGCTTTAAAAAAATGTCAACATATCTTATAGAAGTAAAATATCAATTTGAAAGCTATGATAACTACATTGTATTAACTGAAGACACTTCTCAATATGACTTGATATGTTTATTAACTAATTCCTTCTGTTGCAGGTCGAGTAACATTCAACCAGTCTGGTTCACTGAACCTGTTCAGTTCTAAGGAGCAGGAATTAGAACAGCGAGCTCAGATGTTAAAGAGGCTGGCCTTCACTATCTTCTGTAGTGAGCCTGACCAGTATCAGAAATCCATGCCAGACATACAAGGTACTTCTCCATAAGTCTGCCCTCCCACCACCACCACAACCCCCATCCAACCTCCAAGAATTCTTGTACAGAATATAATTTGTTTAAAAACAGCACTTTAAAACTCTCTGAAAATTGTTTTGCATCATTGACTAGTTCAATACAACCAACTAACACCCTTATATGCCACACTCTGTGACTTTCTTTGGAGTATTTTGTGTGAATGTTTTTCAGAGCGTTTGGCGGAGTCCCTGCGGGTGCCTCACCAGGCCCCCTCCATTATGGCCCAGGTGTTCCTGTGTGTCAGGGTCCTGATTCTGAGGATGTCCTCCCACCAGCTGACCTCCCTGTGGCCCACGGTCATCACCGAGATGGTCTGTCTGTCTGTCATTTATACATTCATTTCTTTTTACTTAACTTCAACTGAAGATTAACAATAGTCATGTATTTAAATTAAAATCAGAAACACTTTAAAAATGTAGTCATTTATAAATATAAATCACAATTGATTATGAAAATGAAGGACAAAAAATTCAATTAAGGTTTTGAAATTATCTTTTAAGTAAGCATATTTTTAATTAAATACTGAATGTTTTGTAGGTTCATGTCTTCATGCAGATAGAGCAGGAACTGTCAAATGATACAGATGAATTTAAGTGAGTTTTCTCCCTTGTATTTTTGCTTGCATGATGTCGCTTTATTGGAAAAATATTAATCAGAAAAAATACAGAGGGAAAAAATTCCTGCATAATGGTCTTTGTCAAAGCACATGGAATGATTCCAACTATCCTCTCTCTTATGTACAACAGGAGTAGATTAAAACATCGTGAAAATAACAATTAAAAATTGGTGCAAACAGAACCTGAATTCATTTGCCCCTCCCTCTCTCTTATCAGTTCCAAAATTGATGGGAATGTTTTGGGTTTTTTTCTTTTTCTCACAGACTATACCTATGCCATATTTATACTTCTTTACAATGTGAGGATTTAGGGACTTTGTAGTGAAAAAAGTTCAGGGATTCATAAGGGGTTAAAGGTCAAAAGAACCTGGATGACTTCTTTTTAACTTAAAAAAAAAACGATGAAAAGATGACAGGAAATTCAAAAATGAGTGGGGGCACTGTGTTTCACAGATTATCATAATAGGATAGTGTCAAATATTTTAAATCTGTTTTCCCTATTTCCTTTAAGCAGTATGGAGTAAGTATTGCCATGACCTTTCACCTATATGAATCAATCTTTTAATATTGCTGTGATTCTTGCTAATCCATGGCAAACTTCCTGCTTATTGAACCTGCTGTAAAATATCTTTAGTCTCTTGTAATTCTATTTTTAAAAATCAGAAATAAAACTCAGCCATAAAAAAATTCAAGCCTTCGTAGGCCTTATGAATGAATGAATTTAACATAACATGAATTCACTTGTAATATTTATAAGAGACATTTTTAATGGAATGAAAATTTTTAACAAAGTTTTAACTGCATGCATGATCAGTGAATTATAAAGACACATAATGTATGTGACAAACTAGCACATTGATAAATGGTCACATAATTATGATTTTCACCAGATTTTTGTCACCATGTTGAATGCTTGTTTGTCTTTCTGGCAGCGTGTTTTTACGCAGCAAGAGCAGGTACGGTATTACAAGGACATCACTTTGTCTGTCTGTTTGTTGTATGCACTGCAACCTTTTTACAGACCCCAACGTTGATATCATTTGTTTTCAAATTGTAAACCATCATTTTTTTGGTAAGAAATAAGTTCCTTGCTTGTTTCAATCTTTTCGTTCCGTATTTTTCACAGTCGAATTTCATGTTTTTTAAATTGTTGCCCATTTAAATTTCTTTTGTTCATAGTTTTTATTTACAAAGTATTTTCAAAGATTAAAAAAACTTGATAATTATTGATAGAGGTGACAACATTATTCAAAGATTCAATTTTACTTTATTGAAAAAATAAATTAAAATCATACCAGTATTTAACAACACCCATTCACATAATTATCAAACTGAATATATCCACTTACTTCATAAGGTGCCACCAATGTAAATTTTAGACCCTAATTTTTCCTACACATCTCTATCATGAATGACTTCTAGACAGCAATCTCTTCATACCTGCATTTAATTTCTGCATTTTGGATTTTGTGTGATGTAATAAAGATTAACAAGTATGAAATCTAGAAGGCTGAGATCTTTATTAATAATTGATATTTATTGAAAAAATTAATCATCCAAGATTAACAAATCAGATAAGCTTAGTATAAAAATTTAGATGCTTGACTCTAAACATTTCTAAAACTTTTGACAGAAATATTAGTTTATTGCTGTTTTTTTTTAAGTGTGAGTTTTAGTTATAGCTCAGTGATAAATCTTGTAAATATGTAATGATGTTTTTAGTTACCATGCAGTAATTCAGTGGTGCTTCTTGAGTGGTTTGTAATAGTAGAGTTATACACTGTTTGTAGGTATATAGTGATTGATAATCTCACAGTGGAAATGGTTGTCGTCTTAATATATATATTTTGTAATTGTGATATACTTCATTTGATAAGACATATGAATTTTAAAAGTTATTTATCCATAAATTCGCAAAATTTTGATCATGTTAAGGATCTTAAACTTTTAACTATAAAACAATTGTTAATTAATAGAAACACTTTAGGACAGGTTACAATATATTTTAGATAATAATTTTTAAGTTAATATAATAAAAAAAAATGTAATTTGTATTTTTGAATAACTTAAGATGTTGCATCTGAACAATGTAGATAAGTTAAGATTAATGCTGCAGGATGCATGTGACATATGGATACTTCATATACATATTTATATCATTTATAACTGTTGATCCTACAGGACTCAGATTGCTAGGATCGCAGCCCTGGACTCGAGCTGGGCTCACCTCGGGAACGGATTGAATGCCCACAACAACCCTGCCTGGCTACAGCTGTATCTGAGTGTGTGTAAACTACTGGACCTGGCCCTAGCTCTCCCAGCAGATGTAGTCCCACAGTTCCAACTGTACGTCCTTAAACTGTAGTTAGAAATATGACTAGGTCATGAAAACAAAAAACTTTGATATATATTTTGGATCATTTTCAAGTGCAAAACTATAAGGTCCAAGAGATTTGGTTACCAAAATGAATTGATGAAAAATTGTTATTTGTTTTACAATCATATCTTTTTCCACATTTTGAGTTTTTAAATGACATATCTTGGTTGCATTTGGGTTCTTAATAACATTTTAAATGTGTTGACTTAAGAGAAAAGCTTTAACTTTTCATCACAAAAAATTTTAAATAACAAAAAAGGAGCTACCAGATACTACAGTAATTAATGTAAAATTCTGAAAATATAGCATGATAATCTGTTTTTCAGTTACATTAGTATTCATACAGATAGATCTTTAACTTTCAGTTACCGCTGGGCCTTCATCGGTGGGGTCGCTGCTGGGAATGATAATGGCGACAGTGATGGGGATGAGGAAGAGGAGCAGAAAGAGGAGAAAAAGAAGAAAAAAAAAAGGAGACCCAAGTTTGTCCCCCACATCATCCGCCTCACCAAGCTGATTAATGACAGGGTCAGTGGCGGGTCAAATTTTGTTCAATTATAATTCCTGTAGTTAAATGGGCATGTGTTGCACATATCACAGAACAATTATGAATGAATGCAATTATTTTTCACATATAAATCCTCACATGATACAAATGAGAGGGTCAAATATGTTATATATGCTTTGCTAAATCAATTTTCAAATCATATTGCAGCTATAAGCACTGATATTAAATCATATCTACATTGTAAATATATAGGATGCCAATATATGTTCTGATTTTATTTAGGTTGGAGGAGCTACCCCCATTATGAAGCAAACTCAAGGGAGACCACTTCTGACTCAGTCCTACTTGAAATCCCTGACAGAGTTACAGCCCTTCTTTAACACCCTCTGTCATTCTGGAGCCTCCGAGAGTGAATACACAATGGCAGGCAAGAAATCCAGCAAACAGGTGACCCATAATGGTGTAGATCAAGGTCATAAGAAGGGGATTCCCAAGTCAAAGTCTACTCCTGCCAAAATGGATAAACTCCAGCGGTCAGACGTCCAGCTGACCCAGCAGCAGAGAAGTAACAGACAGATTATAGAGGAACTCGTGGAGAGGGATTTCCTGGAGCCCTGCCCTCTACGCTAGGTCAAAGTCATGCTGCAGGGGTCACATGGAAGAAGCTGGTCCCCTTGACCAGTCAAAGAGAGGCAAGGGTATGAGGGACAGAGAGGATTTATCATGAACATTTCCCAGTGTGCTAAATGAAGGGCTGAGCAAAGGATGTTGGGAGGGGTTGGTGGGAGAGGAGTTGAAGAACAATACTTCCAATGTTAAAATTTTTTTTGGTTCTGTGAATCATGAATAAAAATTTAGACACTAGTGAATTTAAATGTTCTCGGTGAAGGAACATGATAAAATTACTATAAATGGAAATAATAGCTTTACAGTGCTTGTCATGGTGAAATAAATTCACTTTGCTATTTAGATTTGAACTCCATTAAATAAAGCTTTCTCTGTTTTGAAAACTATTTTTTTTTTAAACAAAACTATATTGAGTAATGAAAAGTTTATTTCATTTACATGTGCATGTTCAGCTTTACGTCTAGTCATTTTATGTTATGTGCAATTTATTGTTTAAAGCTTTATTTCTTTTAAAATTTTGCATGTTTTCATGCTTTGAGGATGACAAGTTCAACTCTGCATGTCTAAGGATTTTTGATTTTGTGAAATTGATTTACAATTATGTTGTTGCAGACTTATTTGATTTGCTTATACACATAGTTCCATTTAAAATAAACAAAATCTTATTTTATTTCTAAAAATTCCAAATGAATTGATTGTGTTTGTTTACAAGTGTGATTATATAAAATATTTGTGTTCATAAATATCCCATTACTGTTTCTGTAATATATTGTGATAAAAAGTTCTATTGTAATGTTACAAAACTTTGTGCTAAAAAGGTATAGACCTTAGATAAGTTGTATATTATTGTTATTGATAAGTTATATCTTATTTGGATGCATAAGGAATTAATTTAATATAACATATTTCGTACCCACTTGATTCCTATAAAACAGGGTTCGACACTAACGCTAGCCCGCTGGCCCGGGCCGGGACAACTGAATATTGAGGTCGGGCTACCAAACATGTCTTTAAACTTGCCCTGCAGGGCTACTTTTTACCAATTTCACTAAGGATACCTGATAATAGTTAAATTTATTTTCATATGTTTTATCAACATAATTATAATTTTTTAAGGGTGAATTAATGATATAAATATAGAAATTTTCAATATAACATATAATACCACCCAAAATTCAGCCAGAATATTTAGTACTCACTTGATTCCTATAAAAGGCTTATTTTTTATCAAAATATAACTTAGTTGCATGCATATCAAAATGTCATTTGTGATATTTGGTTTGGAACTGTATGTTTTTTGTTTGTGATGAACATTGGAAATCTGTTTACTTTTGGTTTTGATGAACATTTAATTTTCAGCTTTATTTCCACAGGATTATTTCAGTTTCTTTGTCTCTTCTTCAGAATACAAGTATAGGAAATGTATCTCTCATTTTATAAATTGATGAGAAGTTTAAGAAATCATGTGCCATATGGGTATCCTTGAAAGTTGAAAGTATCATTTTATATGCTTTAAACAATTTTTTTAAGGGTCAAGATAAATCAAATTGAGATCCATTTTTGCAGTAAATACTGTATAAGTAGAATTTTCAGCGAGATGCAAATTTGATTTTTGCTTTTAAAAAAATTGGTATTATAATTTTAATGAGAAGTAATTTATACAATTTTGTGATGCCTTAAAAGATAACTTTCAGAAACAAAAGTGGAATAAATTTTTAGTGACATTTCAACAGTCAACATCCTCATCAAAAAATGCCAGAATTAAATCCTTCCTAAAATTTTTGCTTTTAAGGTAGATTGGATAGAAGTGATTTTGGCTACATTGTTATTATTTTGTTTTATGAATTGCTACTTCTCAGTTGTTTAATTTTTGCAATCAGCAGGAATGCTTATTTTCATCAAATCTGCTCTATAAGTTCTTGATATCAAAACCTGTGGTCAATTCTACAAAATCATATGTTTATTATTGTATTATTTCAGCATAATACATGTATGTATATGAAATTTCACTAAATTACATTTCAAGAAGTGAGTACATTTATAATTGTTAAATCCTCTTTGTGTATCCCTGTTTATTAAAAAAAAATCCGTTTTTCGTTATTAATTATGATTCAGGTGAATCTTGATCTATTAAATTTCAGACTTGGTAGCGTATATTGTTAGCTGTGATACTTAATTGTTTCTCAATAAACCATGCTGAAAAATGAAGATTATTATTATGAAGCAGCTTTCTAGAGGTATAAAAATATTGGAGTTTAGGTGGATTGCCTCATTTAAAGTATAAGTAGAAAATAGATAAGAATCAGAAATCAAAAGAAGGCAATTTCTATTGTCTTTTAAAATGACAACGAGAATATTAATCAATGTTGCTCTTGTGTAATTTGTCACCAAAAAAAAAAAATTTCGAGCTTGCCAGGATTCGAACCTGGAATCTTCTGATCCGTAGTCAGACGCGTTATCCATTGCGCCACAAGCCCTTGTAGGTACGTGGGTGTTTAAATACTGATATACCAATTGTGTTTTATTTCTTTGAATAAAAAGATTTTTATATAAAATTCAGTTATAACTTTAAACTATTTTTGATGAGTATTCTTTTCTTTATATAAGATTAAACTGTCTTTCCATTGATTTGACCCAGTCACAGTCTAAACCGTTCACGAGCGTTGTTTGTTTTCGTAGTGTGGCGCGGATCTTAAAAATTAAACTGACGGCCAATTAAGAAAAAAATGTCCTGCGTGTATATGTCATAGTTAGATGTATAGATATTTGAATAACTCAGTTTAATGTTGATATTTGAAAAGTTCAGAAAGGTGTAAAGCGAGTAGACCTTGATATATCTAAGGAAATGTCGATCTGATCCAAGGTATGCATGGCGGATCCAATTGTTACAAAGTATACAAAGATGTGGATCTCTCTTAATGTTGGGGGGAAATATACGTACATAAATCATACTGTATCTTTAAATCAATTTCTTCCTATCGTAAACTATAGTTATATATTAATGCCTTTGGGAGGAAGGGTTGGGGAGGGGGAGGGGGTAATATATTTTGTCAGTATAGAAAACATTGACTTTCTTCAGCATGTTCAGAGACATAAATAACATCTTTTACCTGTAGGCCAAAGCACATATTAGAAATAAGAGTAAACTTTTATATAATCAAATGCAGAATATCGAAATCCTGATGAGGATCATTCTAAAGGGGGGGGGGTATTATTAAGAAGAGTCTGAGAAAAGTCGTTATTTAACACAAAGATTAGTCATATGAATATGCCAAAGTAAACAAATACAATTTTGTTCAATTCATAAAAGAAGTAGCCTAGCTAAGTTTACAATATACAGAGCCAAAATTTTACAGTGAAAAATAATAATTCTTTTTGTTGATTCAAATTTGTTTAAATCTTGGGAGTCAGGATAAGGCCCGCCAGTGGACAATATTTTCTGGATCAAAGTTTAACCTGGGAATATAAGAAATCAATAAAAACAATAGGGGCATTATGACTTTTATTAATATATGCAAACATTATTCAGTTCTTAAAGGAGTGGAAAAGGTTTGGCCAAATTTTTAAATAAAATTTCATAATAATAAGAAAAATAAACCAGAAGTCTCTGTCGAGACTGAAGCTCTACTGGTTTGAACTTATAGCAAAGGAAAAGAAAAGTACTTATATAAAATTTTACAGCAATTAGAATAATAATCGTTGATAAAGTCTCTTTATGTTCTTAGTGTAGTCTACTTGTGTGCCAAGTTATATTGAAATCAGACCAAAACATACCTGTCAACATTGCCAAAATTTTTCGGGGGAGAAAACGCGCGACGACCTTTTGCAAATACAAAAAGTCGCGCATTTTACTGTTTAATAGAAAAAAATAAACAACTTACAAGATAAAACTTTATTATTAATATTAACATTATCAATAATTCATAAAATTTACTGTTTATTCATACATTGTTTAGAAACTTGTGCAATGTGATTTAATTTTGAAATCATAAAAATTTATGTTCACTATACATGCTATATATTCTGTCTGTCCATAAAACCATCATTTATATAATATTCATGGCAAGTGTCATAGTTCAACTTGGCAATTAGAAAAATTAATAAGGTATCTGCAGACAGTCCAAGTTTTCAGCTTTTAATAGATGGATGAATGGATTTTCTCATTAAGTCTATATGAGTTGTGTCCTGGATTTAAAGATCTGAAATTGAAATAAATGTCAAAATTTCATGCTTATATTCTTAAAATAATGTGTAATCTAGTATGAATGAAATAATTGACCCTGTATTTTTTTTCCTTTTAATCTCATAACATATATCAGAATTTTTAAATATAAAACTTTTTTAATTAGTAATGTTCTAATGTGCTAATTTTATATTTTATTCAGAAATGTATTACCCTGTTTAGCTTTAAAGAAGTCTTCTAAAGACACCGACTGTCTTGTTGCTCTGTAGTTCCAGGGGCTGTTATATGCTGATGTTGATGCAGGATTTACTAAGAGATTGAATCTCAAAATCTGTGGGGAAATCTTTCTTCATTTATGTTAGCTTCCATGAAATTGTTTCCCTCTCCTTGTTAAATTAATAATAGAGTACTGTAGTTACACCTTTCCAGATCACTGTATTGTTTATGTTGTAATAGTTTTGTCTTAGACACTTGTAAACTTATTTGCAGCAAAGTATCAAGTACTTCCATATCGTTATTTACCGTCATGTTCTGTAAAAATTTTCACATCTGGCATCTCTGTCTTTGATAATTTACACTTTTAATGAGAACAAGGAGCAATTACAACTGCAATTACATCTGCTAGCACAGTTGACACCTTGTTGATTACCTGTTATCAGTGGCAATAAACAGATTAGCTATCGGTAAACACTGCATGTCCTCCATTTTTGTGTTGACTAATCGGTATTTTACGAACCCAAGTAGGTAAAAAATACAATTTTTTCAAAATCGGTAGAAACGGCAGTTTAAAAAAAAATCGGTAGACAGTCGGTGGGGATGCTTAAAAATCGGTAGACTCCCGATAAATTCGGGAGAGTTGACAGGTATGCCAAAACTGTAGGAGGAGTAGCATTTTGAAACAATTTTACAGTCATTTCTATTTTTAGTAACCACGGCAACACCATTCATCAATATTAAAATTAAAATTCGATAACACAGAATTATGTATCTTAGTGTAGTCTACTTGTGTGCCGAGTTATACTGAAATCAGACCAAAACTGTAGGAGGGGTAGCATTTTGAAACAATTTTACAGATATTTCTATTTTTAGTAACCACGGCAACACCGTTCATTGAAATCAAAAACCAATATACAGAATTATGTATCTTAGTGTAGTCTACTTGTGTGCCAATAATATGAAATCAGACCAAAACTGTAGGAGGAGTAGCATTTTGAAAGAATTTCACAGAAATTTCTATTTTTAGTAACCACGGCAACACCGTTCATCGAAATCAAAAACCGATACACAGAATTATGTATCTTAGTGTATTCTACTTGTGTGCCAAGTTATACTGAAATCAGACCAAAACTGTAGGAGGAGTAGCATTTTGAAAGAATTTCACAGAAATTTCTATTTTTAGTAACCACGGCAACACCGTTCATCGAAATCAGAAACCAATACACAGAATTATGTATCTTAGTGTATTCTACTTGTGTGCCAAGTTATACTGAAATCAGACCAAAACTGTAGGAGGAGTAGCATTTTGAAAGAATTTCACAGAAATTTCTATTTTTAGTAACCACGGCAACACCGTTCATCGAAATCAAAAACCAATATACAGAATTATGTATCTTAGTGTATTCTACTTGTGTGCCAAGTTATACTGAAATCAGACCAAAACTGTAGGAGGAGTAGCATTTTGAAACAATTTTACAGATATTTCTATTTTTAGTAACCATGGCAACACCATTCATCGAAATCAAAAACCAATACACAGAATTATGTATCTTAGTGTAGTTTACTTGTGTGCCAAGTTATACTGAAATCAGACCAAAACTGTAGGAGGAGAAGCGTTTTGAAAGAATTTCACAGAAATTTCATTTTTTAGTAACCACGGCAACACCGTTCATCGAACTCAAAAACCGATACACAGAATTATGTATCTTAGTGTAGTCTACTTGTGTGCCAAGTTATACTGAAATTAGACCAAAACTGTAGGAGGAGTAGCATTTTGAAAAATTGTTTACAGACAGACGGACAGACAGACAGACGGCCGGACGCCGGACGCATTACTATCGCATAAGCTCTTCTGGTCTCTGACCAGTAGAGCTAAAAATTAAAGTCTTAAATTCTTTGCAAGAGGAGCTCACCAAGATCTCTCAAGTTTATCACTTGAATTGCAGATCTTTATATTATAGATTGCATGTCTGAAATAAAATAATTGGGTTGGATTTCACATCTG
The DNA here is from genome assembly GCF_032062105.1 of Saccostrea cuccullata. Lineage (NCBI taxonomy): Eukaryota > Metazoa > Mollusca > Bivalvia > Ostreida > Ostreidae > Saccostrea > Saccostrea cuccullata. Next base: position 513,411 of record NW_026935288.1, on the reverse strand, counting down.
AAAAAATATAAAGAGGTGCTTACTTTAAAGGAATGAAATAAAGTCATTAAAGATACGCAAATCATATCTATTCCCCATTTTCTATTGCATCAACAAAATGTTCTGAATGACCAGATGCAGATCCTATTTCCGAGTAATTGTACATATGAGCCCTATGATGACCAAACTTTCATGGATGATACATCTGTAAGGATGCACATAACAGGCTTGCAATTGTAGATTTTCCAGATTAGTGATCTTTTAATATGGGGCTTTGCCTTACTTAAAAACAAACATTTGTTGAGGTGAGCTCTGTAATCTCTGATTTGTTATGTTTGACCTTTTGATGCAACCTTACAGAGTTTGGCCCACTTTATAAAACACTTTAACCTTATAGCCATAACTTTTGAACAGTAAGCACTTTTGTCTAGTGCCTTCCTATTTCACAGGTGTATTCCTTATGGTAAGTCCTTCCTTTGGATACCAACAATTTTGACCTTGACCTTTGGAGTTTGACTTGCATTTGAATTTTCTAGAAATGCAATTGCATTGAATCTGCAAATGTTATGTGATACATGCACTACATTGCTTTTTTTAAATAAATTGCAAAATTCTTGTGTTCTAGATAACAAGATTTGACTGCATTCAATTTTGTTACAATGTTAGATCTTTCAGTTTCATAGCAGACCTCACATACCAGTGGTAGAAAAAAAAAAGATTAAAAAAAAACAAACTTTAAAACATTGGTTTTGCAAATCTTTAAAAAAAAAATCTGGATGATTCTTATTGCACAAATATGAAAGAAATTTACATATATTCCTCTTGACAAATATTTCTGAAGTAATACATTATAATTATTCACATAATACACTGTAACCTATTTATAAACAATACAAGTATGATATAATTCAAGAGAGTTTAGTGGGGTTTACATGCAGTTATATTTACTTTTGTTTTTGCACATCAAATTATTAAAATACACATGTACATGTACATGCACTATAATATGTGTAGAGACTTTTTGCTCTAAGTATAATATCTGAGGAGCAATACACATATCAACTGTGGAGCTAAGTAACAAACACAAAATTCTACTATCTACTTTCCAGAGAGAGCACCTATGCAGCTCTCTGTTTTTATGGAGCACTACAATTTATTATAATATGACAGATACGATAAATTTTTAACCCCCCAAAACTGAGATTTTTCAAATTCTATTATTTTAAATAATTTATAATGCACACTGTAATTGTCAAGTTATCACTAATGGTAACAGTTCTTATATACATGAATCTTACATGCAAAGTGCACTTTATTATGAAAATACAGTACAATTGTGCATGCATAAAAACCAGAACTGTTCTTCAAAACAAACAACAATGCACAGAAACATACTATAACTAACTTTTTGGTGTCTAATTTTTCTACATTAAAAAGCAATTCAAAAACCTACAGAGTTTGCTATTTAGCAATAGCCTATCATTATATGACATTTTTAGTTATTTTAGCAGTTATAACACCATCTCCATCACTTTTATGTGCTTTAAGTTGCTAAACTAAAGGTCTAAAAATAACAATATGTCACAACTTCATTCAGGGTGACATAACAATGCAGTCCTCTATCACATAATAAAAATATAACTGCATAAAATCAACAGTGTAAATGAATGAGACATAAACATAAGCTGGTAAAATTAGTTCTTTAAACTCTAATCTCTGTATAGTAACATCCTTGTGGCACAACTCCGCCCCACAAAGCTGGAATATTTCCTGATGACGTTATCATGGGTGGTCTGTTTCCTAGGGTTGAGTAATTTATACTGTTCATATGTCATGGCCATTCTCTTGTGTAGAATCATAACTTTATCTAATTCCACCTTCCCTTCTTCATCCTCTGAAATGATGATTAGATGATTTTTAATGCAAAACCTGTCTTTGGATGCCATGGTGACTTAAATTTTTTAGTACAATTAATTCAAAGCACAATATATGTATAATCTCTAACCCAGTCATATATCTTGTACTAACACATAATATATCTCTTGGAAAACATTAAAGTAAAATATTTCCAAGTGTAAATTGTGATATTTTCATAGCAAGAGTTCACAGAAAACAGTTTTAGGGAGTTATCATCAATAATCTCAGAGGAATTACATGAAGTAAACCTTAAACTAAAACGCAAACATTAAAGTTACACCAAATCTTGTATAAATTATTAGAACATCCACAAAGATACAGGACTATACCTACCTTTACCAGGCTCAGCAAACCTGGAGTATCTGTTCTGATCCAGTTTTGGAGCACACTCCTCTATAGGATGCCATGAATAAACTTCAGGACAGAGGAGGTAGGACGGATAGTACTGTCCCTAAAGAAATCACAATATCGTTATACACTCATAATTAAAGGTGTGGAGGGGTCTGTTGAACTTTACACAAGAATTTTATTCCTGATACTAGTACAGTGTAATGTACATATATCAGAGAGAGGCATGGCATTGTATCAAAGATTATAGTGATAAATACATATATTTTTCAGTGCATACATGTATATATTTACATCCACTGAATATTTTACCCTATATTTCTTAAGAAAACCCATTGCGTTAATCACTGCATGAACTACATTAGTCGCCAGTACAGATTTCTTGATCAGTGGCTGTTCCATCAATGAAACATATAAAGATGTTCGCATCATTAATACAATATATCATCTTTTTAATCCTACTTTAAATGATTATTTAAACAGATATAAATATTAACAATAAAATGCTTTCCTTGTTTGTTATTACTGGAATTAACGGTTGCAGCTATTGCAGAAAAAATTTACATAACCCGCTTACGCGGGTTATGTATTTTTTCTGCAACAGCTGCTTCCGTTAATTCCAGTAATAACAAACAAAGAAAACATTTTATTGTTTAAATAATCTACCAGAATTCAGATTCCAAAAAAAAATTTCTCCATTTCGCTGAAGATTTGGTGAAGCAAATGGTTGTTTTGCATAATTTGGGAGACATTCATCTGTGTATGTAAATGCTGTAAGCCTGTTGTGTAGACATAGAACCTGTTCAAATGTAAAACTTACCTTGTATTTCATCTTAGGACAGGAATGAATATAATAACCCATGTAGTAAAAGGTAAGATCTGGGTCTTTCTTGTTCAGCTCACGAACAAATGCAATCTCCCTGGAAAACATCCTTGTATAAATATGCTAGTACTTATTTTTAATGAAAACTGACCAAATTTAAGTCAGTCAATAAAAATACTGGTAGAGCTGAGACTGCTTACATTCAAATTTAGGTTTCTCTACATTCTACTTTTATATTACTTAATTCACTTGAGTTCTGAGTTAGGTGGGTATTTTTGTTTATTCTTAAATTACTTGATACCATTAGTCTTGTGATACGTTCAATTTGAACCTTTCAATGTACTCACCTGAGAGCTGAGTAGGTCCCCAGACTGAGGAAGTCATAGTCTGGGTGATAGTAGAGGTACACGGAGGATACACAGTTTGGGAGGATATCGATGACCCCCACAGCTATTATCTGACCGTCTAACCAATACTGCTGATGGAAAGATCCATAACCCATAGGGAGCCTCCCTTCTTTATACTCCTCCTACAAAATGTCAATGAAATGTTTTGCATTGTAAATCACTTTAAAATCCTGTTATGAAATGCTTTAATCTTTTGAATATCTCAATAATTCCTTATTGAATCAATAAAATTTTCTGCTTTTGTCAATAAATTTAGAATTCTAGCATTAAATTTCAACAATTTTGATTTCAAGTTCCAAGAGAATTTTGTTTCTTTCCCTGTAATGAAAGCAACACATACAAGCAATGAAATTTTATCTAGGTTTATACACAAGTATCTGATAATATTTTCATAAAAAGGACATAAAGATGCTTCCATGCAGCCTCCCAGTCTACCTGCAGGGGCCCCTCACACAGGAACTGGTCAAACTGATCCTCTGAGCAGTCCCACTCCTCCTCGTGATGAATCCCCATCTGGTACCTCTTAAACACCCCATAGGACTCCTCGTGAGTGTCCTCAAACTCCGATGAAGGAGGGTTAACCCTGACCAATTTTACCTGAAATGTGAAGTGATCCCTCATAAGATATTTACCTGTAGTGGAGAATTACATAGAAATCTGGTGTATTGAGCCACGCTGGGTTTTTCAGGAGGGTCGTTGTGAATTTTCATTTGATAGGAATGGTAGACGGAATGGGCGTGGTCAAAGGATTTTGTGAATTCTGGACTGCGGGGCTCTGACCTAACCAGCCGAATCTGTAAATATAGTTAGCTGGTCTCAGAATTTATATTTCCTCATCAAGAGTTCTTAGAACATTAAATTTGATAGTATGAAATCTGATGAAAGAAAATTCAACTAAAGGACAGATTTTCTAGCTTTTTTTTTTTTAATTAAAAGTGACACTGAGATGAAAAAACAAGAAAATTGACAAAATTAGGATTTATGCATGACACATGCCAATTTTGTTCAGTTCATGAAGAAATTAGGTTTCAAGAAATTACAAGTTTCAGAACCTAAAAAATCTACTTAAATGGAGAAAGATAAAACCAAAAAATTGAAGATGACTACAAGATAGGAACTATTCCTTTAAAATCTTAAGGATCCAAAACATATTAAATTAATGAGATAAAAAAATTCTGTCATATAATATTTTCATTTGTATTTGTTTTCTCCGTGACAACTCTTTAAAAAACATAGGTAATCAGAGATTACAGAGCTCACCTCAACGAATGTTGTCTTTAAGTAAGGCAAAGTCACACAATTAACCAACAAAAAGTATACATTCCAAAAATGAAAATATTTTTAAAAGCAATTTTGATCTGATACTTTGAAATAGACCTACATAAAAAATTTAAACTACTTCTTCATGAAAATGTAATGAAAATCCAGCATCTGAAGCAAATTTGAGAGTTTTCATCTCTTGATGCAGCATTTGTGCAAGTTTGGTTTATACAATGTTATATAAGCCTTATAGTTTTTGGTAATAGACCTGCAACCATAACTTTTACCTTGTCTACTATCTGAAAAATGTATGTCCAATTCAGCATCCGAAGCACATCCATTAGTGTGCATCCTTAGATGTATCATCCATGCAAGTTTGCTCATTATAGGGCTCATAGTTTATTGGAAATGAAACATGCATCAAAACTAACATTTTCACTCATCCACAAAAAGTAGGTCAGATTCAGCATCCGAAGCAAGCCTGGAAGTATGCATCCTTAGATGTATCATCTATGCAAGATTGGTCATTAAAGAACTCATAGTTCCTTGGAAATGAAACCTGCACCAAAAACTTTTAACTAATCACTCAACCAGAAAATGTAGGTCAGATTCAGCATCCGAAGCAAGCCTGGTAGTGTGCATCCTTAGATGTATCATCCATGCAAGTTTGGTCAACATAGGGCTTAAAGTTACTTGCAAATGAAACCTGCACCAACAACATTAACCTTTTCGCTCAACTGGAAAATGTAGGTCAGATTCAGCATCCGAAGCAATCCCCGTAGTATGCATCCTTAGATGTATCATCCATGCAAGTTTGGTCAACATAGGGCTTATAGTTACTTGGAAATGAAACCTGCACCAAAAACTTTAACCTGTTCACTCAACCAGAAAATGTAGGTCAGATTCAGCATCCGAAGCAAGCCCGGTAGTATGCATCCTTAGATGTATCATCCATGCAAGTTTGGTCAACATAGGGCTTATAGTTACTTGGAAATGAAACCTGCACCAAAATTTTAACCTGTTCACTCAACCGGAAAATGTAAGTCAGATTCAGCATCTGAAGCAAGCCCGGTAGTATGCATCCTTAGATGTATCATCCATGCAAGTTTGGTCAACATAGGGCTTATAGTTACTTGGAAATGAAACCCTCACCAAAAACTTTAACCTGTTCACTCAACCAGAAAATGTAGGTCAGATTCAGCATCCGAAGCAAGCCCGGTAGTATGCATCCTTAGATGTATCATCCATGCAAGTTTGGTCAACATAGGGCTTATTGTTACTTTGAAATGAAACCTACACCAAAAACTTTAACCTGTTCACTCAACCGGAAAATGTAGGTCAGATTCAGCATCCGAAGCAAGCACGGTAGTATGCATCCTTAGATGTATCATCCATGCAAGTTTGGTCAACATAGGGCTTATAGTTACTTGGAAATGAAACCCACACCAAAAACTGCACCAAAAATGTTAACCTGCTCCAAAAACATTAACCTGGTAATTCCTTTGCTGAAATTGCAGCATCTGAAACTTTGTCTGGTACAATAAAACACACTAAAACCATCTTCCATGCATGTCTAATCAGTATAGGACACAGAAGTAATTAAAAAGAAAACTGCTCAAAAAAACTTAACCTTAACTTGGGACGCCGACGCCGAGGGTATCACATAAGCTCCCCCCAACTTCGTTGAGGTGAGCTAATTAGTTGATTTGATTTCTTGATCATTCTGTCAGAATGTCAATTTCGCCAAACAATACGTCAGGAGCTAAGGAGGCCTAATGTGCATGTTAGTCTCATTGACTGTCTTTGTTTTTGACCTCAGTGGGCGGGGATTATTGAAATTGACATGGGAAACTTTGTGTAATTTAAACCTATTCGTCTACATTTTTAATATTTCAATTTACAATTTTATTTCATGATGAAATTGATATATAAAGATGCACTGTCTAGTTAGTAGAGCATGCCAGGTCATCAATGATAGTTGGAAACCTGGGAAAAGCCCGTCACGCAAATTATCCCACATTTCCAACTATCATTGATGCCCTGATATGCTCTACTAACTAGACAGTGATTCCTTATATAACAAGAAAAAAGGTACACTGTATTGGATTGATGCATATGTGAGATTATTGGCAGAGCTATCAGAGGATTCTACAAGAATTAGAATTTGCCTACATGTAGCTTTCATAGATCAGCTTTTGTGCAAAATGAGATTTAATTTTGTAGAAAAAATAATAAATAATGAAGCACCATGTAGAATAAGAAGCACTGGTTTATTAAGAACATGTAAATATTAAAAAAGTACCCAGATTCCAAGAAGATTATATAAAACTGAGGCACTACTTGCTGTGTTAAGTTTAAAACAAGCTTACCTCCAACTTATGAGCACAACTCTCTGCCTGGTCAGGTTCATTTAGTAAATCTTCTAGAGTTTTCTCCCCTGAGTTCTGAAACAGAAGATGGCATTATTTACAGAATTTTTTACTAGTATAGTGTAAATGTCAAACAGAAAACCATATGTTAATATAAAAACAGTTTTTTAAAAGAGACCTGAGTCAACTGAACAGTATACTTGTAGTGTACTTTCAATTTTGCAAACTTTTAGTCTTTTCCTGAAGTTAAAAGTCTTTTTCTTTTTAATTCATAAAGTAATGAGAAACTTAAATGAATTACAAAACTTTTACTGAAAAATTTATATCTTTTTACTGTTATGTCACATGTATTGTATGTAGCACAACATCTTACTTTCTGTTTTGTGCATTTTAATTGTGATATTGCTTACTTTCTGTTTTTGCTATTTTTAAATACTTTGTTTTTTGTCATCTTAATACTTTGTTTATGTAATCTTACTTTCTGTTTCTGTGATGGCTGTTTTTCTGGTTGTGGGTTGTAACTTTGTTTTGCCAGTTTTCTTTCCTTCCTGAGTTCCTTGGCTTTCTTACATTTTGGTTTGTTAGGATCAGCACCAAGTCCTTGTGAACACAATTAAATTACATATTAGTTTTGTTAGAGTTGTGCCCCTTGACACATTTTATCTCTATTCAAGCATCTATTGTAACTTAAAACTTAAAGCCAACATAAAGAGTTTTAGATAAGATAATGCTCAAATAAATGAATGGAAAAGAAGATATTTCATACTGAAAATTCAAAGAGTTTTAAAAACATCAGATACAATATAACAGCTTAAGTATAAATGTATGCGCCTTATTTTTTATGTGATACACTTTTTTAATACCTGGCTTGGGTGCCCCTTTGACCTGTGATGTCTCTGTCTCTACCCTGTCTTTGTCTGTCTCCATCACTTTCTCTTTGCCTGAAGAATCATGCGAGCCACTCCCCTTTTTCTTGCCCCCTTTCTCTGCCCCTGCCCCTTTTAACCCCCCTCCCTCTGTTTCCCCCATGCCGTCCTCTTCTGTTTCATGTTCCCCTCTTTTCTTCCCATGGATGATAAATTTGTTGAACTGTTTGATGATTTTCTTATGTGATTTTGACATTTTGAAGTCGAGGGCTCCCATTTTAATTGTGTAATGAGGACAGCAGGTGGTGTCCATTTTGGGTTTGTAGCAGTACTTTCCACTCCTGAAAAAATAAAGTAAACTGAGTAAAACTGTTGGACAAAAATAAAATTCAGTTTCTTTCCATCTTTCTATCTCCCTCTATTACAAATGCTCTTCATCTTTTCTCAGCCTTTTTTTTTCCTTATTCTCATTTTGCCATCCCCACTACAAAGTCTCTTCCCAAACTAAAACTCTGCTTATTAGTCCCCCTGATCTCTATGAATGCCCCTCCCCTCTCCATACCTTCTCCATCCTCTGTCTATAAGGTCTTGATAATCCTGTACCGTCAGAGCGTGAGCCCACATTCCTGCAAAAAAAGACAAATGATGAGTTTATAATCAAAATTACTGGACTGAAATATAATATGACTATGTCTTGCAGAGGAATTTTAAAGTAACGTTAACACTTTTTTTCATTTAGAAGTAGTGCAATTTACCTATCCTAATAAACTGAAAGATGGGGGTACTCAGTAGTCCAACTTTTATTTGTGTGCAAAAAATATCTGCGCGCTTCTCGACCTACTTTGCCTCGCAAATATTAATAGCCGCAAATCAAACATTCATGATCATGATTTTTGTTTTTATGTACTGGAGAATATTTCCTCAATCACAAAAATTAATCGTCGGAATTGATTTCAATCCGTTAAATTGTGAATAAAAGATGACATGAAATTATTGAATATAAATAGTTGGTTTACAGCAATGATGGAAATAAAGCAACTCAAAGCTTTAATTTCTCTGACTAGTTAAACTGGTCTTTTTTTAGTTTTATTTTGTTTAGCAATGTTTCAGTTGAAATCAAAATCCCTTGGAAAACCTTGGTAATACTCTGTTAATGCATCATTTGAGTTTTCCTTGGGGTGTCACTTTCAACTTTTACCTTCCAAAACAGGCACTTTTTATACATTGTTAATGTACAGAAATATAAACGGACCTCTAACTTAACTTACCAGGAGGCATGTAGTTTTTATTGACTGGTTCATGTACATCTCTATTCTTTTACTTTACATATCTGTGCATTAACTTCAATTTGTTTTACACCTCAAACCCAAAGGACACAAAGCTTATCTCTTGAAGCGTCTTTTCTGGTCATTGTTTGGGTTAGCAACTGACAACAAGATAGTGAGAGAATTTTTCCATTGTCCTATGGAAACTCTTTTACAAAAAAAAAATAGTTTTACCATCAGAAACATTTGTGTCGGAGCTTTTACAGTAACCACAGCGATGTCCAGGACGGTCTCCACCTCCATACCACTCTACAATTCCTGGTCCCACCGAATCTGCCATTATTGTGAAATTGTACTTTCGGTTTACTCGTATTTTCCGCGGACTTAAAAAATTGCAAGAAAATCATAAATTAAAAAAATGCAAATCATATAGCCTACTTATTAACTTTTCACATACATTTACAATTTAAAATTAAATCTGGCCTACATAAAATATTTAACCGACCTTTTTTATTTTTATTTATTTATTTTTTGCGGAGCAGTGTTGAAAACGAAAGTAGAAATGGCAGCCTCTGTGAAAACAATACTAAGGGGGCTTCGCCGTTGTGCGGTATTAGAAGGGGTCTCCAGGCAGACAGCCCTTAATTTTGCCAGATCTGCTCACTTTACATATGTACCCGACACGCCATCAGCTGTATATGGTATGCGGATAAATAATACTGTTGAAAATTTAACTCACAAGTTGAAAGTCAAGCCAAAGTCGACCTTGTCAGTTTGTGTGTCTGCTATATTTCTCTCTTTGGGCGCTTGCTACATTTGTGTAAACATTTTGATACTTACTGCTGTGTTTCAGATGTTTAAATTTGAGAGCGCTTATGCAACTGATTAACTAAATTTGAATTATCTTTTACATTTTCTTAGAACTGCATGTAGAAAGATGGCTATGAGAACTCAAACAAGCAAGATTAGCACTATATGCATATATAGTAATTCACTAAATTATACACATTTGATGCCTTTAAAATGCCATAGATTTCATACAATTTATATCAGTTTTCAGTATACCTCGATCTCCAAAAAACAAATATTTGAATGCTTAGAACAAACTGTAACAGTAAGCCATTTAGTAAATGGAAATCCCAGTCATAACAAAGAGGAATGGGCTTGTGACTGGTTGAAAGAGGATGCTTACTCCTTCATGACACATGATCCTTAATCACTGATGGTTTAGAGGTCTTGTCTTTGCCCTGCTCCCAATTTGTATGGTAAACATTTAAGAAATGAATTTAATTTTTGAAGATTCATGAGGTTATGAACTACGACGCTTCACGCGTTAGCGCTTCATGATAAATATGCCGACGTGAAGCGTTGTAGTTCATATACCTCATGAATCTTCAAAAAATTAAATTCATTTCTTATATTTACATTATTTTTTTGATGACTTGCAATAAATTTACGCCGTTCAACTGTCATTTTGAAAACAAAACAGGGTGCACTATATTTTTTGACGTCAAGCGTGGTATTATGACGTAACAATGGAGATATTCATGCTTATTTGTGATACATACCTAATGTAGTTCATGAGAAAATATACTGCATTTTATTTTGTAAAGAATCATAGGGGAAATTTATTGGAAATGTAAATATTTTCAGAGGAATGCTTTGAAGCTTGAATACTGTTTATCATCTTCTTATTGAAAGTGCATGAACTTTATAGATCAATCAAATCATTTGTCATATGAATTCGCAGAGAATTCAAGAAAAATATGAAGCACCCGACTAGGATTTGAATCCAGATCCTCTGTACATTGAATTAATACTGTAATCACATATAATGTACATCACATTTCAATTACCAGTGATCAAAAATTGACTTTATTTGTCCATTAGAGCAAAAAGGTTTCATTTGGGCTATTTATTAATGCCTGTTCTCCATAGGGCTGCATGTAAAATAGAAATTAGAAAATAATTTTATTTATAGTTATAAGCTCTGTTCTCTTTTGAAAATCTTTTTTTTTAAATAATTTATTAATTTGCTTTTCAGGGGACACAACTCGTATGAACCTAGTCCAGGCAATTAACAACACATTAGATTTGACACTAGCAACAGACCCCACAGCAGGTGAGAGCATTTCTGATTGTCCTATAGCTGTACATGCAGCATTAAAAGTACCAAAATGTGTTCTAATGTAAACAATGTCAGCTGGTATACTATTTGGTGAAATAAACATTTGTTGAAAATGCTATGGAATATACAGTCATGTACATGTATATAACAAACCATGATATTTTTTTAGTTTTATTTGGGGAAGATGTGGCATTTGGAGGAGTATTTAGGTGTAGCAATGAACTGAAAGATAAACATGGTAAGTAATTATGTTCCCCAAACGAAGTTTGGGAACATATTGTTTTTACTTTTTTCTGAATTTTCTTCTCCGGTACTTTTTTTGTCCGCGAGTGTTCTCGTAAACTACTCATCCGATCTAGGTGAAACCTTTTTAGGGTCACTAGGTATGTTATGTAGATGTGCGGAACGAAGGTCATTTTGCGCGCACGTGCGTGCATGTACACACACGTGTAACGCGTGAAATGACCAATATGATAGATATAGCCGTAACCTTTTAAATTTTTGATGAAATGCTTTGAAACTCATAATATAAGGATATAATAGTAGTATAGACATGATGACATGGTCAAAATAGCAAGATCTCACGCGCATGCACGTGCGCTTCGTTCCGATTGGTTGAAACAAAAGTCTTTATATCTTTTTTGTTTTCTGACAAAATCCTTTGAAATTTTGAACATAGTCATACATTATGAAGATCTACAGCCTGATATATAAGAATAATCATGACCGCACGCACATGCACGTTAGCTGCAATCTGATTGGCTAAAAGTTTAAATGCCTAAAACTTTCTTAGTTCTCATTAATACAGGGTGAAATTTCGAATATGAATAGATATAATGAATGCCTACATTATTCTACCATCAAAAGTAAATGCAAGGACGTCATGCACATGCGTGCTCACACAATGCTTTAAACGACAGTATACTTAAGTCTTTTGATGTTCATGCAGAATGTAAAGACATGTAACATACTGAAGCAGATCTTTTTACCCTTGACCTTGATACTTAGGTCAAGGTCACTAGTAACCTGAATAAAATGTTGATATTAGCTATTTACCAAAATGACTTTGACCTATGAACTTGAAATCGACCTTAACCTTTGACCTTAACCCAAGGGTAGAAAGACCCCCCCTCAAACAAAGTAGAGAATCGCTGTAAAGCTAAAATTACACTTCGGACCCACATAACATTTCAAGGAAACTGCAGAAAAGAGCTCGAGGAAAGAGTATTAAAATATTTGATGTGAGTTTCCAAAGAATATAGAAATTATTAATTTAATTAATTACAAATCCTGTCGTGTTTGAAATTAAAGTACAGATGAACAAAGTTGGTATATAAGCCTTCTATGTTTACATGTATTTATTCGGATGTCGTTAATAGCATTCAATTCTACTGATTTGAAACAATATATTAATACCAAGCATCCTTTGTTTATTTAACCTTTGAAATTTAATTGATTTTTTTTTTAGAATTACGCAATCCCCAGAAATTCAAAATCAATATACATGTACGCTCCTTCGTAAAAAAAAATATCAGGTATTTGCATTCATGAAAAATATATTAACAAGAAGGTTTTAAAGAATATTGGTCACATTAGCTGATACGAATGTCTTTATAAATATCTATTGTAAACCCCAGAAAGTAGCCTCCTATGCATTCAATTTGGAAAAAATGAATAGTCCCGGTCAAAAACCTTTACATGTATATATTTATTTACATAGTATATAAAATTTACTAGGCACAGGTACCAGAGTTGTCAAAATGACCAGAGAGGAAATATATTAAAAAAAATCTGAACAGATTAAAGGAAAATCCCTTTTCTATGTATGGAACTAAAATTGACTAAGTTCATTTTGATTGGTTAGCCATCGGCGTGATATCCTCAGTCGACTTTAACACCAACTTTGAGCCCGAGGTTAAAATCAGTAGAGAATTTAAACGTGAATAGGTATTTCAAAAAATGATATATACTTGAAATGTGGTAACTTTATATCTGTATTTTTTCTATTATTCGCGGGATAGAAAGATGTGTTAATCGCTTAACCAACATGCCATGATCATCTTGCATATGCATGTACATGTACGTGTGGGCCAATGCAAAACGTTAAACGATATATAGTTGATATCATTGTAACTTTTATATCTTTAAATGAAATCCTTAAATACTTAGTATATTTATAAAAGGTGTTACAGGAAAAGCTATGGCACGAAAAGGGACATGGGGAGCGTTTGGGGAACATCTGTAACGGTCCCCGTTACAATTAGCCCTAGTTTGAAGATAAAATGTCACCAGTGACCTACCAAAATTTACTTAGTTGTATGTTGTGTCATCCTATAAAGTTTATATTTCTACCTGTATACAAGCATTCATGTAAGGTTATGATTATAATACTGACTGGAACACATCATTTTTACTCTGTTGACCAGCTTAACATATCATTTCATCATGGGTTTTTTTCCTGGCAGGTGGAGATAGAGTTTTTAATAGTCCCCTCAGTGAGCAGGGTATCGTGGCCTTTGGTATTGGTCTGGCCGTAGCAGGTTCTACAGCTATCGCAGAAATACAGTTTGCTGATTACATCTTCCCAGCTTTTGATCAAGTGAGTACTGAACATGGAGGCATGCAGCAAGAAGTGAAGATTTATGATTCAATATGACACTCCAGACTTTCATTTTCACCTAGTTGCATGAACCAAGACATGAAAAAACATTCATGTAGTAATAAATTTTCTCTCAAATTTTTACAGATAAATGGACAAAAATGTTTAGTTAATAATGCAATCACAGATAATTTCCTTTTCTACCTTTGGGGTAGGGGGTGATTACAGCAACAATGGTATATTTTTTTAAAAATTGTATGTTGATTATCATTTCTGAATATGACTTGTAGTTTAGTTGCTTAAAATTAACATATTATTATCGACTTTTCAAAACTTTCCATAATCTAGTGATGTAGATCTTCATTTACCTGGGTATTAGAAATCACTGAACTAAGCAGTACTTTAAGCTATCTTTGAGTTATAAACACTTCTACCCTTCTATAGATAACTAACGAGGCAGCAAAGTTCCGCTACAGGACGGGAGACTTGTTTGACTGTGGGAAACTGACGATCCGGACCCCCTGCAGCGCTGTAGGTCACGGCGCCCTCTATCACTCACAGAGTCCCGAGGCTTTCTTTGCTCATGTACCAGGGCTTAAGGTAAGGTTAAAGTTATTCTAATCAAAGACACAGTCATTTAACATACAATCAAAGAAATATGGAGTTTATTCTTCCTTATTTGGATCTGTGATCAATACAAAGTAAGAAACGTATGAGGTATGAGTTACACATAGTTCTCATTTTCGTCTATGTAAATCAAGATATGTCAGTGTTCCAAAAGTCTATCAAAACCATTATTTTCTCCGGTTACAGACCATATCCACCAGTAGAGTTGTCCTTCTTTGCTTACTTAAATTTGAAAATAATTTACCCAAGTCAGTAGATATCTGTACATTTCCTGACAGTGTTGGACTTTTTAGCTCACCTGTGCTGAAAGCTCAAGTGAGCTTTTCTCATCATCTGTTGTCCAGTGTCTGTCTGTTTGTCCTTCCATCTGTAAACTTCACATTTTCAATTTCTCAAGAACCACTGGACTAATTTTAACCAAAGTTAATACAAAGCATCTTTGGATGATGGGGATTCTAAATTGTAACCAGAAGTCTCTGTCGAGACTGTAGCTCTACTGGTTTATACTTAAAACAAAGGAAGAGAAAAGTAGCAGTTGGGACTTGAGACTTTAAATCAGCAATAAATAGAAAAATGATCCTTGCCACTCATCAAAATAAAAACCAATGCACAGAATTATGTATCTTAGTATAGTCTACTTGTGTGCCAAGTTATACTGAAATCAGACAAAACAGCAGGAGAAGTAGCATTTTGAAAGAATTTCACAGAAATTTCTATTTTTAGTAACCTGGCAACATTGTTCATTGAAATCAAAAACCGATGCACAGAATTATGTATCTTAGTGTAGTCTACTTGTTTGCCAAGTTATATCAAAATCAGACCAAAACTGTAGGAGGAGTAGCATTTTGAAAGAATTTCACAGAAATTTCTATTTTTAGTTACCACGGCAACACCGTTTATCGAAATCAAAAACCGATGCACAAAATTATGTATCTTAGTGTAGTTTACTTGTGTGCCAAGTTATACTGAAATCGGACCAAATCTGTAGGAGGAGTAGCATTTTAAAAGAATTTCAAAGAAATTTCTATTTTTAGTAACCAAGGCAACACCGTTCATCGAAATCAAAAACCGATGCATAGAATTATGTATCTTAGTGTAGTCTACTTGTTCCAAGTTATACTGAAATCGGACCAAATCTGTAGGAGGAGTAGCATTTTAAAAGAATTTCAAAGAAATTTCTATTTTTAGTAACCACGGCAACACTGTTCATCGAAATCAAAATCCGATGCACAGAATTATGTATTTTAGTGTAGTCTACTTGTGTGCCAAGTAATATTGAAATTGGACCAAAACTGTAGGAGGAGTAGCATTTTGAAAGAATTTCAAAGAAATTTCTATTTTTAGTAACCAAGGCAACACCGTTCATCGAAATCAAAAACCGATGCACAGAATTATGTATCTTAGTGTAGTCTACTTTTGTGCCAAGTTATATTGAAATCAGACTATAACTGTAGGAGGAGTAGCATTTTGAAAGAATTTCACAGAAATTTCTATTTTTAGTAACCACGGCAACATCGTTCATCGAAATCAAAAACCGATGCACAAAATTATGTATCTTAGTGTAGTCTACTTGTGTGCCAAGTTATATTGAAATTAGACCAAAACTGTAAGAGGAGTAGCATTTTGAAAAATTGTTTACAGACAGACAGACAGACAGACAGACAGACGGACAGACAGACAGACGGACGGACGACGGACGCATTACTATCGCATAAGCTCTTCTGGTCTCTGACCAGTAGAGCTAAAAATGAAGGGCTAAACCCCTTCCAAAGGGAGATAATCAAGAAAAGGCAAAATATGTAGGGATCATTAAAAATATTCTTCTTTTCACTAGACCAACAAAGTTGAAACTTATATGGAAGCTTTCTGAGGTCATGTCAGGAACATAAAATCTATCAAGATGTACATCTTCACTGTTTATTGCCAAATACATGTATTTACATATGGTGTGATTTTTTTCTAGTAAGCCAACTGTAAAATTGATTTGAATACCATTTTTGTCTATACTGGGCAGTGGCATGTAAAAATAAACACGGAGAAACTTGCACTAAAGTAACGTATCAATGAGGTTACGGAGATGTTAGCTAGTAAATATATAATAATAATATAGGGCAACAAAAAACTTAAAGAATAAGTATATCTTTGGTGCTTTTTGACATGTACAATGTAAGTACAATGTATAAGAAATGTTGTTAAGTATACATGTATTTATAAAATGTTGACATGGGTTCAATATAAGGTTACTTTTAGTTATTAGTTTCTCATCAATATTCTTTTCAAATTGTTACTGCCAATATTACTGCATGAAATGACACTGCATATATCCTACACATTTAATTAATTAAATTTTTTTTTATTATACCCCCCGCTTGAAAAGCGGGAGAGTATATAGTAATCGTTAATTCTGTCTGTCTGTACGTCCATCCGTCCGTCCAGCTGTCCGTCCGTCCGTCTGCTACGCTTTGGGGTACCCATCTCCTATCTGCAACTCCTCTCATACCACTTTAGGAAATTTAATGAAACTTTCACAGAAGCTTTATTACATATTGCCATTGTGCACCTCCTATTTTACTTTTTGATCCGACACATATTTTGGGTTTCCCGGCCACAGCAAAATATGGACTTTGCAATTATAACTATATGGAGGCGGGGGGTATCATTTAGTGAGCTCATCGCTCACAGTACCTCTAGTTTTGAAATATTGTTATTCATCTCACATCTGAAACTGCTACATTTACAATTATTTAAATGGATGAATGGGATAAAAATTTCAATGCACTGATGCATAATGCATTTCGAAATAGTTAATTCATTTTACATCGTGCATTTCCATTCATTCAGTTCCTTTAATTGCCTCTGTACCAGGAGTCTGTATGATACAGAGGTGATAAATTTAGTACTAAACTAGTCCATTAATGAAAACTTGATGAATGCTTCCTGTAATTCATCAGAAAAATACAACTGCAGTATTTGAGTAGGTAGATGTGATAGAAAACAATTGGGTGAACCAACTGCTTCTACAAAATCAAAGTTCATGAACTTAAAGACTGATTTAGAAAAGAAGTTCAACTTCAACAAATACTAGGCAATACATGTATATGAGGTTGGTCAGGTGATCCTTTTTAGCTCACCTGTTCCAATGAGCTTTTCTGATCAAAATTTGTCTGTTGTCTGTCGTTGTCAACTTTTCACATTTTCATCTTCTACTCAAGAACCATGCGACCAATTTCAACCAAACTTGCCACAAAGTATCCTTGGGTAAAGGGGATTCAAGTTTATTCAAATGAAGGGCCACACCCTCTTCCAAAGGGATATAATCATGAATTAATGAAAAATTAATTGCATCTTTTAAAATTCTTCTTCTCAAGAACCACTGAGCCAGGAAAGATGAAACTCAAGTGGAAGCATCATCTGGTAGTGTAGATTCAAGTTTGCCCAAATCATGACCCCCAGGAGTAGGATGGGGTCACAATTGGGGATCAAAGTTTAACAAAAGAATACATAGGAAAAATCTTTAAAAATCTCAAGAACCACTGGGCCAGAAAAGATGAAACTCAAATGGAAGCATCCTCTGGTAGTGTAGATTAAAGTTTGTTCAATTCATGACCTCAAGGGTAGGGCGGGGCCACAATGGGGTGTCAAAGTTTAACATAGGAATATATAGGAAAAATCTTTAAAAATCTTTTCAAGAACAGCAAAGCCATGATTGGTCATAGTTATATAGAAGTATCCTTAGGTAGTGTAGATTCAATTTTGTTCAAATCATGACCCCGGGAGGGGGGGGGGGGGCACAATGGGTGAGCAAGATTTTATGTAGGAGTACACAGACAATTTTTTTTTTTAAATCTTCTTCTCAAGAACAACAAAGCCATGATTGATCATCAGTATAAAAGCATCAAAAAAGGTAATGTACATTTAAATTTGTTCAAATTATGACCAACCAGGCGAATAGAGGAGCCGTTAAAGTGGATCATTGTTATACGAAGGAATTTAAAGGCTATACCAATAAAAATTTTCATCTTATATACAGCAAAGCCATTTATGTATTAATTTAAAAGAATAGATTGAAGTTTGTTCAGATACCCCCCACCCCATCCCTGAACCCACTTTTATATTGAAACTTTTCAATGCTGTACTGATTGTTGCTTTTACGTAGCTAGTTTCTCAAGTGAGCGATGTGGCGCCTGGACCTCTTGTTGATTATAGACTGAAATACTAGGCATCTTGAAAAATTGGCATGTAAAGTTACAAATAAGAAAATGATTTCTATGTTATTTACACAGTTTTATTTTAATTTTGATTTTTATTACTTGTTATAAAAACCAATCAGCATTGAGTTATGAAATGATTTGTCTGCGGACTGTTGTGATTATAATTAAGCACAGATGTTCTTTTAAAAAAACTTTCAACTACATGCGCAATGTAAATTAGTTTTATATATATAGATGTTCAATTGTTTAGAGATGTAAAAATTGTTTCAGTTATTTCACAAACTGTAAAGAATAAAAGAATTACCAGGTAAATCTATATAAAGTATTTTCCCCTTTTGGCAAGTTCAGATAACCAAAATTCATGAGATCTTTCAACCTGTCAAGAATAATGGGCCTCCTTTGGCCCTGTGAATTTCTGAAAATCAGAACTGCTCATTTTTTGTTGAAAATATGTTAAATTCCACTTGGACCCTTGGTGACTTCATATCAAATAAAAATTACGTAATATTTTCTCTTGAATTGCGTCCTTTTCCTCAAATCTTGAAAATTTGTTTAAAAATGCCGCAAAAAACTTTGAGCATTTATTTAATTATTCCTTAAACATATATGCTGACTTCAAAGCACTGAATAATTTCATAAATGTTTTTTACAATATACAAAAGAAATTTCAGTTTTTTATGAATTTTGCGGGAAAATGTACATATTTCGTCGATATTTTAAATAAAAGTCACCGAGCGCATGTGTGTTCAGGATAAATATTTTGATATAATGTGTAGAATGATAATATAAATGAAATATGTCAATATTGTTCCTGAACACACAAGCGCTCTATAAATTTTAAAGCTTAAATTGTTGAAATTTTGTCCATTTTGTCCTCTTTCTGAAAAAGGATATAAAATCGGACTAGTTTGTGACCTTTAAAAACAGAAATTGTGAATACACATGCTGGAACTATAATATTTTCTGTTTTTATATTTCTCGTACAATTTATTGAATTCAGCACATTTACACTTGTTTTCAAAATTTGACTTTTGTTGGATTGCAATATACCGCATATAGTTCTTTGTTTAAAAACGGCAAAATATTTAAGCATTTTTAAAATATTTTGCATAACCCCCAACATCTGATCTAAAATGTTTAACTATATACTAAAAGAACTGTTTTGGAAGATTCTAATCCATGAAACAATTTTTGGATCGTGGGGTGGACTCATATTTTAATCTAGCTGCAGAACTGTAGCACCTTTTTTGCATTTTACGGGATCTGTAGCGTTATATGGTCAAAGAATAATATATAAAACCATAACACTACAATTCTGCAGCTAATTTTAATCAATGGTTGGATGAAGATGCTTAAATTCACTCATTTTCTTCAGAATTCAAGAACATTATAGTTTCACATAGCCTGAGTATCAAAACTTGGACTCTCAGAGGAAATTTTTTATAGAAAATGAAAGCACTAAGTCTCCACATTATGTTGATGTTCGAAATGGGACGTAAGGACTTAATTGGTCAGTTAATTGGTATTACGACAGGGCCATTTTATGGAGCTAGTGAACCTACCTTTTTATTACTTTATATAAAGATTGAACTCTTCTGTTAATTACACAATTGCATTTCAAAGATACAAAAATTTAAAATGATAACAATATTAAACGATTTATTTATATGACTGTATATATTGAATAGGGTTACTTTCAAAACAATGAAATTAAATGCCACATTTTTTGAGATTTTAATTCCACGATTAAATCAAAAATTTAAAATGATAACAAAATCAACATTTAGATAACAGATTAAATTAAAATAAAATCAATTTAGAAATGTGAGGTGATTCAAGTTCAAAATTGGTGAAAATTTTAATTTGAACATATATTTCGAGTATATCTGCACTCTGCCGTCTTGGATCATTCATTTCCAGCTCAGGTATGCCATATACATGTATAGCTTTAAGACTTACTTAGAGAGGAAAATATTAATATTGAAATTCTTCAAGAAACAGTTTATTGACAGATAGAAAGCATGGGGGATATGTCATTCTTTTTGTTTTTAACATTAACTTTGATTTTAGGTTTTGTGTTCATATTTAATGCTTATATTTTTTTTTTTATTTAGAAAAGTTAAAAATTGTTTTCTATTTTAAAAATCTTGGATAAGCATATTATGTGCCTGACTGACTGGTTTCCTTTAAGGCTTTTAAAGGTTATTATCTTGCACAGTGTTTTAATTAGATACTTTGAAGTCTGTAAATATTTTTTATGTATCATGCAGATCGACACATATAAAAGGAAATCTAGATACAAAAATCAACCTTAATTGTAATCGAGGGAGGAAATTAGTTTTTTTTTTTTAAAGACTAACATTGCCATGTAAAAAAAATAAATCACACATATTTAATTGAAATGGTAGTATATATCCTAAAATATTTCAATATGACAAATTCTTTTCCCAGAAAAAGAGCTCATAAATATGAAACAGCTAAAATTTCATTTTTCGATAGAAATAACAAAACTCAAGAGGGCATCAAGATAATATTCTTGCTTCATTATCTATAAATTTTTCCATTCAGATTGTGATGCCGCGAGGCCCCTACCAGGCCAAGGGCCTCCTTCTGAGTTGTATCAGAGACCCCAACCCTTGTATCTTCTTTGAGCCTAAGATCCTGTATCGGGGCGCCATAGAGGAGGTACCTACAAAGGACTACACATTACCACTGTCTCAAGCTGAAGTCGTGTTAGAAGGTAAAAACTGGACACGTGTTTAAGGATTAAAACTTTGTTCAGTCCTATTCACTCAATTTCAGTCTTTATCTATTTGTATAGATATTGCAAGGCCTTTTCCAGAGCTCCAACCACTACCATTTAATACACTAACACCCGCAGCAATCTGCAATGTCAAAAAAGACAAACGTCAAAGGTTAAATTTTTTGAAGAAAATATTCCAATTACCAGATTCAAATTCTTTGATTAATGAAAATGATTATAGGTATAATGTGAAATATCTTAATTACTATTATATGATCAAACATTAAAATATGTAAACAAAGTATATGCATGTACAGGTATGAAATAATAATGTGAAAAACCTATATTTTCGTCTGTCTTCTCATATGGAGTTGCACAGTGGCACTCTTGCCCAATTCTTAGGCCTGTCCTTTTTTTTAGTTTCTGTTATTCACTTACATAGAGAAACTATAACAGTCAGTTTAGATACCAAGGACAAGAAAACATTTCCTTGCCTACCAAACGTTTATGACTTGTACTATTCTGTGAGAGTGAATTGACTGAATTCAGGATCGAAACACTTGATCATAGTCCAGTGCGTCGTCTGTGTCAATGCAGCCGCCATTTTTCACAAAGTCAGATTTCAACCCTGTGATATAAAACGTTATAAAATTCATATTTGAGAAAGCATAAACACCAAAATTTGAGGAAATATAGTTTATAATACATTATTAAGAATTTTCAATTGCATTTATAAAATACAGAGTAGTAATTACATTTCCATAGGATTTTAGATGTAATATACAAATTTTTAATTGCAACTTTTGCGTACTGCGCTGCCTTCCTACACAAAAGAATGAAATGTGTCATTTAAATAGGGCTAAGTTATGTATTTATTCGATATCTGTTCATAAGTTTATTAGAAAATGTTGGTTTTATCTATGTACGAAGTTTTATTAATATTAGGGATGTCATATTAACTGGGTAACATTATAAAAATCGGTACTCGGTTATATATATATTTTTGAATGTTTATAAACTTATTCATTAATGCATTAAACAATCTGTTTTATAACTTAAAATGCTCTTTGCACTTGTACATGCAGTAATTAGGGTTTCCTACGCCTCTAAATGACCGTAATTGCCTGTGACAGTGTTTATACAGTAATTATCATGACCAAGCACCTGTTACCTGGCTTTTCTCACCTTCGGCTGTCTTCTACCCTTATTTTTGGTTTGCTTTAATTATTTGTTTTCACTGAACATCATTTAAGGTCTAATTTGTTTAAATAAATTAAATAATTTTGTCAATTCTCCGAGAAGCCGTAAATGATATTACACGTGCGATTGTTGATTGGTTGTATTTGATTACATGGCAATACAAATGGTTGAAGGCAAAGGCTTTAAAAACGGATTTCCATCGTTTCACCAAACTACAAAATACCGTCCCCTAAAACTATAAAATACAGGAGTGAAAAAGTGTACGAAAATCATAATTCCGCTCTGTTAGGAGAACTTGATCAAGTTCAAGTTGATACGGTACTACAAACGCAACAAAGAGTTACATTACAATTACGGAGTAGATTTTTTTTTAACAAAAACACTGTGAACCTCTTATAATTCTATTTCTTGTGTTTATCTGATATTTAAATTGAACTTCAAAAAATGTTATTTAAATTTCGTCGTAACAAGTGCTCATCATTGTTACAACAGAAATACATTTACGGGTAAACCTCCAATCAGAGAATGTGGTTAAATTTCTACAAGAGTTTACAATGTTTTACTGTCATCAATTTACTTGTTCATATTTATTTATACTTTTTACCGAGTACCCGGGTACTCGATCGGAAAAACGTCCGAGTAACCGAGTACTAAAAATTGACCGATTTGACATCCCTAATTAATATACATGATATATGACATCGGTTCCTACAAAGCATTTGGCTTGTCTAAGGAATTTTGGACAACCCTCGTAATTGCATGTTTCCAAAATTCTACTTTAATACAATCCTGAAAGCACCACTGGATGCAATGTACCCACTGTTATTTCAACTTGGAAAGGCCAGCTTCTAAAATGCCTACACTTTGAAAGCTTTAACATTATACAAGGAAAAGGATATACTGGGCGTTTATAATCCTAGTAACATGGAGGAGTTTGTTTCACAAACTGTTGATTTTTAAACAGGATTTTTATAGACAGGTGTTTTGTGTTTTTACCTGGCATAGTAATATCAGTGTAGATTTGATCTCCAACTGTGAAGAGATATAAAGTAGGATGTCCTGTTCTTTAACTGTCAACATTACCCCTTCACTTAAGTACTAAAGCATGATTTGTAATCGCGATTTGATTTAGAAGATATCAGAAGTTTGTCATAACAAACATCCTTGGAGAATGCAGTTCATGTTAATCCTTGAGTTTGATTGCATAATAGTCTTTAGGTAACCCTGCATTAATTTGTGGTTATAAAACCTTATTCAAATCATGAGTTATAATATTAGGCCACACAAAATTAATTTTTAGCTCACGTGAGCCGAAGGCTCAAGTGAGCTTTTCTGATCAAAATTTGTCCGTTGTCTGTCGTCATCGTTGGCGTTGTCGTCGTTAACTTTTCACATTTTCGACTTCTTCTCAAGAACCACTGGGCCAATTTCAACCAAAAACTTGGCACAAAGTATCCTTAGGCGAAGGGGATTCAAGTTTGTTCAAATGAAGGGCCATGCCCTCTTCCAAGGTGAGATAATTATGAATTAGTGAAAAATTAATGGTATTTTTAGCTCTACTGGTCAGAGACCAGAAGAGCTTATGCGATAGTAAGGTGTCCGTCGTCCGTCCGTCTGTCTGTCTGTCTGTCCATCTGTCTCTAAACAATTTTTCAAAACGCTACTCCTCCTACAGTTTTGGTCTGATTTTAATGTAACTTGGCACACAAGTAGACTACACAAAGATACATGAAATAGTGCATCGGATTTTGATTTCGATGAACGGTGTTGCCATGGTTACTAAAAATAGAATTTTCTGTGAAATTCCTTTAAAATGCTACTCCTCCTACAATTATGATCTGATTTCAATACAACTTGGCATACAAGTAGACTACACTAAGTTACATAAAATAGTGCATCGGTTTTTGATTTTGATGAACGGTGTTGCCATGGTTACTAAAAATAGAATTTTCTGTGAAATTCCTTTAAAACGCTACTCCTCCTACAATTTTGATCTGATTTCAATATAACTTAGCATACAAGTAGACTACACTAAGATACATAAAATAGTGCATCGGATTTTGATTTCGATGAACTGTGTTGCCATGGTTACTATAAATAGAATTTTCTGTGAAATTCCTTAAAAATGCTACTCCTCCTATAGTTATGATCTGATTTCAATATAACTTGGCACACAAGTAGACTACACTAAGATACATAAAATAATGCATAGGTTTTTGATTTTGATGAACGGTGTTGCCATGGTTAC
The DNA here is from genome assembly GCF_032062105.1 of Saccostrea cuccullata. NCBI lineage: Eukaryota > Metazoa > Mollusca > Bivalvia > Ostreida > Ostreidae > Saccostrea > Saccostrea cuccullata. The sequence continues at coordinate 488,421 of NW_026935288.1, read as the reverse complement.
TAAAAATAGAATTTTCTGTGAAATTCCTTTAAAATGCTACTCCTCCTACAATTTTGATCTGATTTCAATATAACTTCGCACACAATTAGACTACACTAAGATACATAAAATAGTGCATCAGTTTTTGATTTCGATGAACGGTGTTGCCATGGTTACTAAAAATAGAATTTTCTGTGAAATTCCTTTAAAACGCTACTCCTCCTACAATTTTGATCTGATTTCAATATAACTTAGCACACAAGTAGACTTACACAAGTAGACTACACAAAGATACATAAAATAGTGCATCGTTTTTTTATTTCGATGAACAGTGTTGCCATGCTTCTAAAAATAGAATTTTCTGTGAATTCCTTTAAAACGCTACTCCTCCTCAATTTTGGTCTGATTTCAATATGACTTGGCACACAAGTGGTCTGCATTAAGATACATAGAATAGTGCATCGGATTTTGATTTAGATGAACGGTGTTGCCATGGTTACTAATAAAATGAATTTTCTGTGAAATTCCTTTGAAATGCAACTCCTCTTACAGTTTTGGTCCGATTTCAATATAACTTGGCACACAAGTAGATTACACTAAGATATATAAAATAGTGCATCGGATTTTGATTTTGATGAACAGTGTTGCCATTGTTACTAAAAATAGAAATGTATGAAATTCCTTTAAAAAGCTACTCCTTCTATAGTTGTGGTCTGATGGCAATGGCTTCTTTTCTCATCCTTTGTTATAAGTACAAACCAGTAGAGCTACAGTCTCGACAGAGACTTCTGGTTAAAAAATCTTCTCAAGAACCACTGGGCCAGGAAAGATGAAACTTATGTGGAAGCATCCTCAGATAGTGTAGATTCAAGTTTGTTCAAATCCTGACCCCTGGGGGTAGGGTGGGGCCACAATGGCTGATCAAAGTTTTACATAGGAATATATATATAGGAAAAATCTTTATAAAAATGGTCTTCTCAAGTACCTCAAAGCAAGGATTCGTGATAGTATAGGAAGAAAATGTTTTTGAAAATTTTTTTTATCAAGAACAGCAAAGTCATATGCTGTATTAATATGAAGCCATTCTAAAAAAGTATTAAATTCAAGCCCCCCCCCCCCCCCCCACTCAGTAAACTCTGTTCTGATCTGCTTTGTGTTTTTTCCTAGACGATTTGCTCAGGTGAGCGATGTGGCCCCTGGGCCTCTTGTTTGATGCTCTGACAGCCCTGCTCATGTTACACCTCACCCCTACAAACACATACACATAAAAAGGATGAGTTATTTATTAGAAGCATAAAATCACATTTTAAAAGTTATATTTGTGGTTTCCTTTCAATATTGTCAGACATTTTAGTTCCATTACTAGGACCAAGCCTAAGCAACACCATATTAAATATCTTTTAAAAATATTCAACAACACAGATTTTCTTTTGTTTTGTAGGTGACAATGTAACATTAGTTGGATGGGGAACTCAAGTCCATGTTTTATTAGAGGTTGCCAAAATTGCTCAGGATAAACTTGGTGTATCATGTGAAGTTATTGACCTCCGGACAATACTGCCCTGGGACTCAGACACCATCTGTAAGGTAGGTCAGGGGGGTTCACAATCAGATAGGTTTGGGGTCACCATCTGTAAGGTAGGTCAGGGGTCACAGCCTGTGAGGTAGGTTAGGGATCACAATCTGTAAGATAGGTCAAAATCTGTAAGGTAGATCAGAGGTCACAGTCTGTTAGATAAGTCGGGGGTCACAACCTGTGAGGTAGGTTAGGGGTCACAATCTGTGAGGTAGGTTAGGGGTCACAATCTGTAAGATAGGTCAGGGTCAAAATCTGTAAGGTAGATCAGAGGTCACAGTCTGTTAGATAAGTCGGGTGTCACAACCTGTGAGGTAGGTTAGGGGTCACAATCTGTGAGATAGGTTAGGGGTCACAATCTGTAAGATAGGTCAGGGGTCACAATCTGTAAGATAGGTCTGGGTCACAATCTGTAAGATAGGTCAGGGATCACAGTCTGTGAGGTAGGTCAGGGGTAACAGTCTGCAAGGTAGGTTAGGGGTCACAATCTGTGAGGTAGGTAAGGGGTCAAAGTCTGCGAGGTAGGTCAGGGGTCACAGACTTTAGGGTAGGTCAGGGATCATAGACTGTAAAGGTAGGTCAGGGATCACAATCTGTAAGGTAGGTCAGAGGTCAGAATTTTGTGAGGTCTCAGGTCAGAGGTCAAAGTCTTGTAAATAGGTCTGAAATAAAAGGAATTCGCTTTATTCAATATATATAATAATAAATGTTAAACAGAAATATACAGAACTTGAAATTACTGTAGGACTGATTTGGAGGGTGGAGTTTTAACACTAAGTGTACTAGTTAAAGATCTCTGGAAGTCTGATTTTATTATTGAATCATCTTGATTCCTAAAATGTGCCTTTTATAATTGGTATACAAGTATGTAAATTCAAAGTTCTACGAAAATCTTGTTGGTTAGCTGAATGATTGGGATTATTGTTATCTTAATTTGCTAGGTTTGACTGTACAGTGTTGTATTTATGTAAATACACAAATTTTCTTTCAGTCTGTGGTTAAAACGGGCAGATTACTAGTTGCCCATGAGGCTCCCCTTACTATGGGCTTCGCAGCTGAAATCGCAGCAACAGTACAGGTAATTCTCATAAAGATTTATTGTTAAAAAAAGCAAGGAATTTCTCAGAATATGATAATCAATCTTGCATTTTTAGCTCACCTTTGCCCCAGGATCATGAAATAGATGTAGACTGAAGTCAAATTTTCAATTGCCTGTAAAATATTTATTAATTACTGAATTAATCTCAAAATTTACAAATGACAGCACTTTTGTGAATCAATATTGGAATATATTTTAATTTTGATGTGCTTGACTTCCACAATAATTAAGTAAAAAAATGAAGACTTTGACTTAAGTCCTTCATGATCCTAGGGCCAGAGCAGAATGTGCGTGTTTTTCATAAAAAAAATTGTCTGTTGATAGTATTAATCGTTGTTGTCTGTGTCACAAACATTTGACTTTTAATTGACAAGATACATGTAGTTATGATAATATTGAATTTTGTTACAGTCTGAGTGTTTCCTGAACTTGGAGGCACCCATTGAACGAGTGTGTGGCTATGACACTCCGTTTCCCCATGTGTACGAGGCTTTCTACATCCCTGATAAATGGAAATGTCTAGAAGGAATCAAGAAGTTAATTAATTACTGAACTATTCTGGGAACTCTAAGTCACATCACAATCAAAAAATACAATACAGGCATATTGTATAAAATGCTGGTTGCTGGCTGCGAAAAGGAGTGTGAAAATCCAAAGGGGAGAAAAAAGTCATTTTCTGCAAAAACTGTTTTGTACTTAAATATGTAGCTGATTAAATTTTAGGAGCCAGGTTTTTGTTGCATAAAATGATTTCTCCTCTTATTTTACACAAAACTTGAAGAAAAAATATGACAGTTGCATAACTGTAGTGTAATAACCTAACACATTTATCAATTGAGGATTAAGATATATTCCATAGTGTGTGAATTTCAACAGGTCTCTATCTCAGTTTTCATTTTGTACAATTCGGTTTACCACTGCTAATTAAGCTAATACAAGACCTTTGCGAACTCGTACCCATTTTGGGACGGAGTAGTGTATTCAAAAACTTTCAAACCTGTAAATATATACTCATGAAATACGAACTAGAAATTCATAAAAATCTATTTATTCAGCATTTTGAATTGTTGAGTACTCGACTACTGCGTACTTGTTTTAAACAGCTGAATTTTTTAAGTGATCCAATTTTGATATTGAAGACTTATCTGCACTCTGTAGTGGAAATTGACCTATTTAAAGTGACTATGAAGGACATTTGCAAAGTACTCCATAATTATATCATAAAGATGTGTGAGAAAATATTAAACTTGTACACCGAGTTAATGATGAGAAAAGGAAAAGAGAATCTGCAAATCATGCAATTTTTGTGACACTTTGTTTACTGACTTGAATCTCATATGATGCATATCATGAATGCTATTAAATTATTTGGTGTATTAGTTGATGTTGTTTTTAGAAGAGAATGGACCTCTTTATGCAATTTTGGGGAAATTTATGTTTTTATTGCAAGACTTTATGTGGGCAAGAGCAGGTGAGATCTGATAACATTTGACATATCCATAGTATGCAAGAAACCTATTTTCAAGGTACCAAAATTTACCTACAGTTGAACTTTGATATCTTGCACATCAAGGTCTTTGAATACCACAGATATGTCAAAGTAAATTTGGAAGTCCCCATCCACTTATTCTTAACTTTCAATCCTGTTGAGTTTGAGATAAGAGGATTTGACTGTATATTATTCCTTTGAAAGTTAGCAGGATGAAGCAAAACAAAACCCACACAATATGAATTTCTGATGGATCGAAATAAAAAAAATCTTTAGAAATGGTTGCAAATACGCAAAATACACATATATTGTACTGTGTCACCGATGTGTTAATTGAATAACAATTTCATTACATAGATAAAGTGTTCTCTTCCAATGAAATCCTGTGATATTAAAGAAAATGATTTCCTTTAACTTTTTATTTTAATATCTAGTTATTTGACATTCAATAAGAACTTAACATTAGTCAGCTGATAATTAGCTGATAAATGCATATTTTTTTTCCTGGAGAATTATGAAAGTCCTTATTATAAAGTTTTTTTTGAATATTGACAAATTGATGAGACTTCTTGATATTAAGGTACATGTAGTGAGGAACTTTAATTTGAAAGTAAAGTACACTGTATGAATCCAAATAAGGAAAACTCATGTGAAATATGAAATGAATATACAGCTCCAACCAATCAAAATTTATAGGCAAGGTTAGATTTTTGCAGACAAACAGGGCAAATTGAACTACCCCAAACCTTATATTAGAAGGGCACAGTGAGCAACTTTTTCTGCCTTTAAGCAGATATTCATGAAAACTTGTGCAAATGATAGTAAGATCAAAGAGAAACATCTGATTTCTTAAAGAGTTATGCTTGACTGCTCATTGTCATCCACAGTGTTGTAGGATGAGCAACCAATTAAGGGTGTCTCGATCTGTCAAACTTGTAAAATTCATGATCCTAGGCCTGGATCAGAGGTTCAGGAGTTAATTAAGTTTAGATCTTTTTTTAATCCTTTATTGAAAATGTATTGGTTTTTATTTTACCTGGTTTACAAGGTAGACAAAAAAATTTAGTACATGGTTACAAAGAACAAGGGTGCCTCTTCCAAAATGTCAGTGATATCCATGGCCCTTATGTCAGGGCTTTAAGAGTAAGTGTTGGACGCTACTGATTTTATAGTGATATGCATGCTTCTAAGTGATTATTTGAAGATCTTTTCTGCCTTTGGGTATTAGACAAACATTGGGTGCAAAATCTTCTCTGTTCTAAAGCAGATAAACTATTAGTGCATGGTTTCAATGAGCAAGTTGACTCTTCCAAAAGTTTTTGCGTGTCTGTACATCTGTGAATCTCTCTGCAAAAACTTTACCTTGTCAATAACTTTAGCATGGTGGTGTACTTAGTGCTTTTATATTTTACATTGTATTCCTTATGACAAAATCCTTCTTTGGGTACCAATAGATTTGACCTTTTAACCTTGAACTCAAAGTTTGACCTACTTTTGCAAATTTTAATCTAAACCTTGGCCATAAATTTTGTACAAGTATTAGGACATTGATATTTCACATACATATTCCATGTGACCAGAGCTTTCTTTTGGGGGTACCATTTTTTCTTTACCTTTTGACCTTGACCTTGGAGTTTATCTATGTTGTAAAACTTTAACCTTGGTTAAAACTTTTGAATGTCCAGGGCTAAGGTCTTATTTCATTTAATATGCAATAAATTACATATTACAATTATATGTAATTGTTCAAAGACCAAGAGAGGACATGCATGAGCGTAATTGTTCAAAGACCAAGAGAGGACATGCATGAGCACTTTTAAATTGTTATGATAGAAGCACTTTTATCTTGCTATGTATGGACCGATGCTGGCGGTGGAGTGTTTATAGGTAGAACTTGGCATTACCAGTATACACCAGTTAGTTTTCGAGTTGAATTGCTGCCAATTAAAAACAACTTACTACTTTGTGGATGTCTATAACCATACTTATAATTTCACCTTCTTTTTTTTTCCAGATTTCAGACTATTTCATGCAATTACATTTTTATTAGGTATTTGATGGTTTGTATTATACTCAGGTGAATATTAAAGTCCTTGGACCTTTTGTCTTTTTTGTTATCTTTGAAGTTTAAGGTAATTGTAAAAACTGATCCATTAAAACATTATTACAATTGTCCACTTCATCATTCTGTGCACAAAGACTTTCAGATTTTTGAATTAGCTGCAGGGACAATTCAGAAGCTTAGAATGACGCAAACATAAAATGGATTCAATTAATGTTGACTTCATGATTAGATATCTTATCCATCTTCTTACAAATTGTTTTTTCCATTTTTTAAAAAACAGCATTTTTTGTTGCTGATAATTAGATAGGCAGTTCTAAAAAAAGAATTTTGGCATCTGTTAGCTCTATGACAAGATTACTGCAGTAATCTTGAAGAGTGCAGGCTAAGGGATATAATGGGTTACAAAGACACTTGACCTTGAGGTTTTAAGTGTTCATGGTCACGTTAAGTCTAACACTTAGATTTAATTGGCTCAGTGATTTGCAATGTGTTTCAATAAATATAATGCTCTCTAATGAAAATTAAAAAGAGCTGACTCTGCTATTGTTTTATTAGCTACATTTGTAGCAGGTCTGGTGTTCATATAGCCTGTACTTCGCGTTGTGTTTATTTTTTGTTTTGAGACGACTTTCTGAATATAAGACCTCTACATTAGATATACCTTGGAAATATTTGTAAATTATAATGAACTATAAAAGAAAATAAGATTAACAAGACTTTACAATTTATTACCCATCTTACAGTACGTTATAATAGTACACAATATGAAGACCTTAATTCCCAAACCCAAATATGGCCTAACTTAACCCAAATATAGTCTAACCTAAGTAGTAATATAATTTAATTAAGACAGACGAACAAGGGACGATTCCAGTATATGAAGAGTTTAGCTAGCGAAACCAGCTGTCTCCCTCTCCGATCTAATAGTTGCATAGCTTTATATATGAAAAAGGAACAAAAGAAACTGTCAAAAACCTTATTGGCCGAAAGATAAAAGTGGGCGTTTCCAAATAAAACGTGGACAATTTACATCGGGATCGAAATGTAATAATTATGAAAACGTAAATAAACCTAATCTGTCACACATTTATACATAATTGTGGTAAACAGTTCACATATTGTAGACTTAGACAAGGGCGTCATACATTTTGACTGTTCCATACAGGATTCAGAAGTGTTTGAGGGTTACACGAAATGTATTATAACAATTTCACTTTACCTATCAAAAATACACAAGCTAATTTGGTACATGAAGTACAGAAGGGTTTGATTTAACTAATGGTCAGACAGCGGAGTTGGTAAAGCGCCTGACTACAGGTCTGGTCCATTGCATTTTTAGATCACCTCAACGAAGTTGGGGGAGCTTATGTAATACCCTCAGCATCAGTGCTGGCATCGGCATCCCAGGTTAAGGTCAAGTTTTTTGGAGCAGTTTTCCTTTTAAATACTTCTATGCCCTATAATATTGATTAGGCATGAATGTTAGATAATTCCAGTGTGTTTCATTGTACCAGTCAATTAGGTTTCAGATGCTGCAATGTCAGCAAAGGAATGACCAGGTTAATGTTTTTGGAGCAGGTTAACATTTTTGGTGCAGTTTTTGGTGAAGGTCTCATTTCCAAGTAACTATAAGCACTATGTTGACCAAACTTGCATAGATGATACATCTAAGGATGCACACTACCAGACTAATGCTTCAGATGTTACACTTGGTGCCAATTATGCTGAAAGTGACGGGTGACAGCTAGACCTGCCAGGGAAGTTTGCCTTTGTTGGTGTCTTGTGAAGTCGAAGATCTTTCAGGATGTGGAAATATGGTGAAATGACAGGTTTGTTTGCTGCTAGCTAGTCAGACATCTCGGTTGGTAGAGCAGCTGACTGGGTATTCAGCAGGCCTGGATTCATATCCCAATCTGGTCCACTGCATTTACCCCCTTTCTTGTTACAAAACAATTTAATTGAATTAGTAACTATATATTTCCTTCTGATTTCAGTGGGTGTTTATATTTATCACAAATTTTACTTGAGAAATGAAGCAGATAATTAATGACTTCTTAATCATAGATTGCTTGGCAGCATACATAACTCATTACATTTTCAAATGGAAGAAAGTTCTATAAGCAAGTCATAAATTCACATGCTAATAATATTTCAATTGTAAATCAATTAAAAGTGTTGTAATTACACTTTTAAATTAAATTCCAAGGAAATCCCAAATAAATTAGTTTCAGTGGGTGTTATGTTGATCACACTTTACTGAAATCCCAAGCAAATAGCTTTACACTATACTAGCTGCAGATTTGTAGCTTAATTGCTATCTGATCTGCAAAAACATGGATGGACAACCAAAGAGCTACAGTACTATTTACACCCATTGAAATAATATTCATTGTGCACCAAAAATCAATCTGAAAATAATAATGAACATTGTTCCTAACATATTCTATTACTATTTGAACATTAAATATATTTCCTATAACTGTTGTTTAGTTCTCCTGGACTTGATATTGAGACCATTCAGAATTGTTCCTTTTCAAACTCATTTTTTGCCATTTTTGATGGAAAGATAATTAAGCCCCCAAAGCATTTTATGCTCAGATGTCATCTACAAGTTAGAGTAGTTGTGAGGGGACTAAGGAATTTTTAGCTCTGTATAATGCACTTCAACAAAGTTGAGGGAGCTTATGTGATACCCTCATCATTGATTTCTGAGTGTCAGCATCCCATGTGAAAGTTTTCAATGAATTTAAACTCTTGAATTAGCAACAAAGTTTAATTATTTTTTTAATTAATAAGTATTACTAGAATTCATTAAGCTTATACTTCAGGAAATTTCCTGGCTCTTTCCCTTAGATCCAGGTAAACGTAATTAAAAATTCATTCAGGTTTGGTATATGGAAGCCAGGTGAAAGGTGCAAGAAATTTGTCAAAAAATCTGTCAACCCAATTAAAGATCTGCTGTTAAAATCATCACTTATAGTGCACACTAATTAAATAGTTAAATTAACATCTCTTTAGAAGTAATGACATTTAAAAGAAAGAAGGGAAAGTCCCTAACATCTCATGTGCATCTCTTCCTTTCTATATGGAGGTAAAATTGATAGTTCCATTCCATTCAATAACTCTAAATGTCTAAGTGTTTCCCAAACAGGAAGAAAATACAAGAGGCCTAAGGGCCTTATAGGTCACCTGAGTATCCCGTAATTGAATTTGATTTGTATTTTAAACCTTAGGACATGAAATTCACAATATTGAGATAGGCATCATTGCTTAGCATGCTTACTTTGGTTACTTAATTAATACCCAGAGGTAGATCAGAGTAACAAAGAGAAAATTCATTTCAACTTTGTAACCACTTGTGCACCCCTCCCCACACGAACCACTGACCCTGGGGCAACATATTTCAAAATCTTGGAAATTGTATCATGAATTTTATTTCATCATAAATTGTTGATTAATATCAAAGTGCAGATTTCAAAGCATTAATTTATATTCAGACTATGTACCCCCCCCCCTCCAACGCACGTCGCACGACAAACGACGACGGACGAAAACGGAGAGCAATAGGTCACCTGAGTTTACTCAAATACCAACTGGGTAAAATGGCTCGATTTAAGACTTTTTTCCCTTCAAAAAACAACATATTTGTTTTATTTCCAAAGAATTTTCTCATCAGTTCAACAAATATGATGAAATTTTCTGGAAAAAAAAATCCACCCTAAGTACCAACCCATTTTATTCTACCCTTAGTCAGGTAAAGGGAAGCAACCATTCTTTTTAAAATAGCCCAAGGAATAGACATATAAAATCACTCTCTTCCATCGGCTAATACATTCTGAGAGAGGAACGAACGACAACTCTGCATAGGAGATTGATATAAAATATTAAAGACAATTGCATCAATCATTCAGAAAAGATTATGGCCAAGGTTGACGGTAAATTTTAAAAAGAAAGTCAAGGTCAAAAGTTCAAATTGTTGATACCGAGGGAAAGATTTTTCATATGTAACATACATGCAAAACATCAAGTAATCAAAGACTACATGAATATTATCTTTAAATAAGGCAAAGTCCCTCAATAAACCAAGAAATAACAAGAAATATCATAAGTGATGTAACCTCTCTTGCCAACAGTTCAAAAGATATGATTGTGATTAATTTTTTTCAAAAGCAGGTCAAACTCAAAGGTTGAATCCAAAAATGATGGTACAGTGAAGTGAAGGTCAAGTAACATTTAGTAGAAAACATATACCATACAATCCCTATTAAACGCCCCTGCCCCTATAAGCGTCCCCTTAGGTCTTTTTCAATTGTCAGGAAATGAGGGCCCCCTGTACAGTGATTAAAATCATCTAGAATCATATCAAAAGTTTGCAAAATTTGAAGAAAGTGAAAATGAAACTTGTCAATTATCCAATTTCTAAGTGGAAAATGAACAATTTAGCATAATTTGGGTGGATTATCTTCACTTAAAGTAAAGTTAGACATTATTTAAGTGGTTCTTTGAATTTTTTTTTCAAGAGTTTTTTGAATTAATAACCGCCCCCTTTTCGCATTTTTCTAAGCGCCCCGGGGCAGTTAATAGGGATTATACGGTATAAGGTGTGAAAGTCGTGGCATCAAATGTTCAAAAGTTATATTGCCTATTAAAATTTTTGAAAAATAGGTCAAACTCAAGGTCAAGGTAGAGAGATGTTTTCTAGCTGCTGTTCTGCTGAATAAAGTATCAACTCTCTTTGTACCAACTAGTGCCCGTATTTATAATATCCAAACCAAGCACATAGTGAGTACGCAGAGAGAATTCAATGTAGGAAATACTCCAGATATGCAAGTTACAACACATTAACCACACAGACCAATTATTGTGACTCTCGACACCGTCATTCGTAGGTGAACTACCTGGTAATGAATAGCCTTGAGTGTTAGATAGACTGAAAAATAATGTAATATTATAAATCATAGACAAAAATTGCTCAATTTCAGTACACCAATTTTGTTAGCTATAAATACTCTATCAGCCACTCAAGGACAAAACTATAAAATGATACAGAAAACCAATCTTCATATACGAGATATGCCCATCTATAAAATATCTAAATGATGATGACAAAATCTGTAATACTTCATAACAGTTGCTACTCATTAGGGTGTCTGTGGCTTCTGAGACAAATTATTTGATCCCTGTATAATTTCCCCAACAAGCTGCCAACAGATGGTAATGATACATGTAATATTGTGGGATCTCTATAAATTTTTGTCTGGGTCTGACTATTATGATATTTATTTTTAGATGCTGACAGTAAGCACATTATAAAGCTTAATTCTATGCTTACTTACTGTGTATTGCACTACATCCATGCTTATAATTGTTATGATCTTCTTTATAATTTCACTGGCCTGTATAAAAATAGATGTGTCAAGCTTCCTCATACTGAGAAAGGGGGGGGGGGGTATGGAACATGGATAAAAAGCTTAATATATTGTTGAATATGTCTAATGTGCCACCTGCAAAATAAAAAAAAATTATTAGCAGATTTGGCAGTTTTTTTCTTTTTGTTTTGAAAAATATTTTTTTACCGGATATTTTGACCAAATAAATATGGTCAGGTTTATTTCACAGGACTAAATAAATATTTGCCAGACAGTCATTAAGAGTTATTTTTCTTATCATAATATCAATGAACCTTAATTCAAGCTTTCTGGCCCTGCGGTTCTTGAGGTATTTTAATGACCCTACTCTATTAATTCTTTTTCTTGATTATTTCCCCTTTGTAGAAGGTTTATTGGCCCTCAAAATCAGTTTTAGCAATTTAGAATCCCTTTTACTCAAGAATGATTTGTACCAACTTTGGTTGAAATTGGCCTAGTTGTTCTTGAGCTGTTGAAAATGTGAAGTTTACAGATGAATTAACAGAACCATGGATGGACGGACAATCTAGAGTGTTTAGAAAAGCTCACTTGACATTTTAGCTCAGGTGAGCTATTAAAAAAGGAGATTATACAGAGAAATCAAAGTTAAACTAAAATTTAATGTCAACAGACCAACTGCATGTTTATCACTGTTTAATTTTTTTTAATGGCCCAATGAAACCAAAGTTTGGGGGACATAAAATGTTTGATCTGTCCCTTGCTCTGTCTGTTAATTTATCTTCAAAAACTTAAAAAGTCTTCAGCAACCCATAACATTTGAATGGTTGGTGCTTGGACTTTTATATTTCACATTATGTGCATTGCCTGTTAATCAGTTAACTGTTTTTAGCTCACCTGAGCTGAAGGCTCAAGTGAGCTTTCTTGATCATATTTTGTCCGTAGTCAGTCTGTCCCTCTGTCTGTAAACTTTTCACAATTTAAACTTCTTCTCACGAACCACCAGGTCAATTTTAACCAAACTTGGTACAAAGTATCCTTGGATAACGGGGAGTTTTAATTTTTAAAATAAAGGGCCAAGTCCCCTTCCAAGGGGAAATAATCAAGAAAAGACAAAAATAGGTTGGGGTCATTGAAAAATCTTCTTCTCAAGAACTAGTGGGCCAGAAAAGCTGAAATTTATGTGGAAGCATCCTGGGATTATAGTGTAGATTCTAGATTGTTCAAATCATGACCCCCAGGGGTTGCGATGGGCCACAATAGGGAACCAAATTTTTACATAGAAATACATAGGAAAAATCTTTAAAAAATCTTCTGCTCAAAAACCACTGGGGCATTCAATGCTGACAGTATGTGGAAGCATCCTGGGGTAGTGTACTTTGTCTGATTCTAAAATATTAAAATCAAGATGGTGGTGGTGATGATGCGGGGGGGGGGGGGGGGGGGGGGGGGGGGGGGGGTCAAAAGATATAAGAGGAGGGGGAATCTGGTAAAGAACTGCATCACTAAAGTTACTCAGGTGAGCGATGTGGCCCATGGACCTCTTTTTTGTATGTCCAGATAGAAGTACAGATGCACTCTCAGATCACTAGTGCATTGGTACCTCTATCTGTACATGCAAAAAGACTCCTTATCAAAGGTTCTTAAGTATGATCCGTGTCTGAATACAATGCCTTGGAAAATTTAACTCCTTAATCACTTTATCAATTAAATACTGAATCAGTGTTTGAAAATCTATTTCTGTTACATCGTGAATCAGAATCCATTACAACCGGACCTTGCCTGATGATAAGTTTTTCTTTATAATCAGATTAAGCATGACTGCCATTATGTACACTTTATATAGATTATCTGCATGTTTTGGGCAGAGAGTGTTACAGTTTGTTTAATTCTAAATCTCTTTCTCTCTGATCCACCCCAAATTAAAACAGCCATGTACATCAATTGTGTCTCATCCATTCGAAATTAAGGCCGATTTCCTATTAAATAAGCTTAGAAGCACATCAGCCAAGAATATCACCTTCATCTCCTCTGCTTCTCCCATTACAAGTGCACTTTTAAAATTTCTTTTAAGATTAAATAAAATTATGTAAATAAATGTTCTGCTTGGTTAATTTTGAAGGGAACAACTAATGCATCTTCATTTTCCCACAAAGTAATGTCCCCTGGACCCCCCTTACATTCGGACTTTGTTTACTCATTTAAAACCAATTGCCTTTCAAGTCAGAAAACTGCGCATCTCTGCATTCCAACTGCGTAAAATTTTCTGAAATGTCAGAATAAATCCCACTAATGTCAATATCTACTTAATTGATGATTTATCTCCCAGAATTACAAAACGATAATAAAATCTATAAATACATGTAGAAAAGTGCTCATTTTGAACAACCATCGGTTGTGTACTTTATGTTAAAAAAATATATATAATTTTCATTACATATTTTATTACAAAAAAGAAATTTTTCCATGCATGCATCTTTCCCAAAAAGATCTCCTTGACATGAACTTGGGTCAAAATTGACAGGTGTCATCTAATGTCAAGGTCAAAAACATATTCCTGACAAGTTTAAGGCTCCAGTTATGAAATTTTTTTTTTTAAATTCCTCTCTTAAGAAATTTAAGCATCTTATTGTACATTTTGGACATTCAACATATAATAATGATTCAAAAAAGGCAAGTTTGAATTGTTCTGATGAAGTCCATGTCACGACATATTGATCTGTGAATGTCCAAAATGTTCATGATTATGACAAACACCAAAAATGCTTTATTAAAGCATAAATTTACCTCTTAAATATCATATATATATGCTGTATACTGAAACATTGAACTATTCTGATTAGTTGGTCAAAGGTCAAGTTCAAGAGTCATGAGGTCAGTAACCATGGATCTTTACATAAACCAAAGTGCCAAGTTACATGTATGCAAAATATCACATTCATTCTTCTTACAGTTCTGATCAGCATGTAAGGTGTAAAAGTCAGACAGATGGATGGAGGATGGACTGACACTAGGTTAAAAATGTTCCCCAAAATTGTTGCAGACTGCTCTGAGGAAAAGACATGGGTTTTCTTTAAATTTGATGGACAGACTTGTTAATGGGTACCAAAAACAGGAACAGGATTATATCCTTATCAAGGACTCAAACTTATGCTAGTTGCATGACCCTTTCTTATAACCCCTCCCTTCTGAAAAATTTTGAACCATTGATTTTTTATTGAAGACATTTATCAATCCTATTGCATAAACTTAGACTAACTTCCTCATCAGATTCTTATAATCTATAGACAGGTGGAACTATAAGGATGTATACTAATTGTGGGAAGGGTCTTAAAATGGTTAAGGATTTGGTGTCTTGTCATCCACATTCCATTTTTCTGTGGTAAAATGACACAATTCAGCAACAATATAAACAAATGCCTGTCTTCCTTAGTGGTTTTAAAAGAGCACATTGTTACCAAATTTTGCTGAGATCAACTTAAAAATTTTGAAAATTGGTCAGCATTTTTCACGAAGCGGTTAACCACGAAGCTCAATACCTGAATTCTTATTGTGCATTGAAAATTGTTCAAAAATCCCCTTAAATATCATGATTCCACCAATTTGTTTAGAATTAAATTTAAGACTAAAATTAAAAGTCAAACTGGAAATTAATCATCATTTATCATTATTTACAAGTCTTTTATGGCCATATGGTTACATTTTGCATCTGCATGAGCCAATTATCATCTATTTGATACACAAATATAAAATGAAAGCCTTTGTACTTACCTCACAAAAGTTATTGCAAATATCAAAATTTGATAAACGTTCTAAAATGCAAGTCAAGCTCCAAAGTAAGGTTTTTAGGTCAAAATCCTTGGTACCAAAAGAAAGGTCTTGTCAAAAGGAATGCATATGTAAAATAGGAAACCCCTAGTTATGGCAAAGGTTGAAGTTTTTGTAAACAAACAGACATACAGACCAAAACCTATAGGCACCCCCTGTTTTTGATTGGGCAAAAAAACTGCAGATTCTATTTTTCATCAGCAAAGAAAGACTTTCCTTTTTCTTATTTTCATACTTTCACAATTTTATGCTTGTATAGGCTTTAGCCTTTCACCTGTGTGGAAAAATAAATAATTGTATATCTCTGCCTGATATATCATAACAAAACCAATAAAAGTATTCTAGTATTGTTATAAACATCCTGGTACATATAAACTACTGTCGGATGCATTTCCTGTCCAAGTTTCACCAACAAGGCCAACATCTGTCATAGAACAAAATATGTACACTGTTACATTATTTACCGTACATGTATAAATATCAATATAACCACCTACGTGTGGCGACAGCTGACAGACTGATCAAATAATTTCAACATACATAGAGATTCAGCAGAATTTCTCACAATTGAAGCTCCACATTTTTTTGTCCTTGATATATTGACTTGTGTATTTTGTCATTGTAATGAAGTGATAATTTAGTCTGCATTCATTTTGCATTTTTCACTTTAATAAGTAAAATTGCTACCATGAAGTTACCTCCCTTTGCCCATTAAACTTGGATTGTCAATGTGATCATCATTATTATGAGTATTCATTTTCAAAGTTAATAATTAGCTGCTAATAAGAAATGAAATTGTGGTCAACCATATAATATTCCTGCAAGTGCCAAAAACTCTCTTTTAATTGAGAGGTGAAATTTCAACCTTGTTCAAAATCGTGATTCTTAAAGCAAGGATAAGAAAATTAAGTGACATATATCATTTTGATTACGGAAATATATAGGACACATTGGACCCATGCAAACATAAAATATTGAAAACTATATTGAATTTCAAATTCATAAGATTTGATATCATTATATTTACATCCACTGAATATTTTCTCCTTTATTTCTTAAGAAAACCCATTGCAACGTATAAAGACGTTCGCATCATTAATACAATAATTAAACTTTTTAATCCTTCTTTAAATGATTATTTAAACAGATATAAATATAAACAATAAAATGTCTTTCTTTGTTTGTTATTACTGGAATTAACGGTCGCAGCTATTGTAAAAAAAATTTACATAACCGGCTGACGCGGGTTATATATTTTTTCTGCAACAGCTGCTTCTGTTAATTCCAGTTATAACAAACAAAGAAAGCATTTTATTGTTTAAGTGTTTCATTTGATTCTTCTTTTCCAATGAAACTCTCGTATATATTCTTATTTTAATACCAATAAAATCTAGAATGCTTCTTTAAACATGCAAAAACAACTGCAGCTTCAAATGTCAAGCTATTTGTCTTCAAATGCCAGATACAGTTCTCGGAAAATTGTATCAAGAAAATAAACACACCTGGTCAACTTACTGTCCCCAAGGTTAATCACATAGAACAAGAAGCAGTTTTTTAACTCAAGATAAAACTAGCCAGACAAGCAGGACTGTTCAGACTGCTAATAAAAGTTCTCAGCTTTGTCCAGAAAGATGTCAACAAGCCAATTTATAGCTGGCTGCAAAGTTTCTGAATCAATTTGAAAGTGTTTCCAGAGCATAATAGCACAGGAACAAATTTTACAGGAAGGGTAAAATACAAGTCATGTAACTGAACAGGGCAGAATTTGAACCAGGGTCTTCTAAACGTTACGGTGCTCAAGCTATCAACAGAGCATTTATCTGAGAGCAGCAGATGAACCCGAATGACCACCATATAAAGATATAAGTCATCAAATTATAGATCTTCTCCTTCATTTTCTTTTCTTTTTAGCCCCAGCCAAAACCTCATGGAAAAAGCCCGTGACAATAAATAGATCATCTGAAGATCACATGAAAACAATATGACATTTTATTGAACTAACAATCAACTATGTCAAGACTGTGCAAATACAGATAGCAGGAGCAGATGTTGTTTTTTTTCTACCAATGAACTTGGTGAAGTGCACATCTTTGGATATCAAACTATTACATGTGCATGGGTCACACAATGCACAGATAGGTCAAATGAAAGTTTACATACAGGTCATGAAACACCTTTCTTGGGTTAGCTGAAAAGATTCAGCAATGTTCAGAGGTGATTCTCGTCAGTATACAAACCTTTATCAAATTATGTAACGACTCTCAGTAGGCTTTTTCAAAGGTTTTATACACATGACGAACTTAATATAATTTCTTTTAAATTATTTTTTTAGTACACTTTTAGAGCTTTAATTGTAAAGTATCTTTAGCTTTAAATTCCAATATTTTTTAAGTTTCTGTACAGATTTGAGTCTGAAACATCATACTACAAGGAGAATTTTTTTCTCAATTTAATACCTTTAAAGTCCATCATCTTGTAATGAAAACCTTGATTAGTACAGTATTAAAGATTTTTTTTCTTCTTTCAAACCCCAATTATTTACATTGAAATATTTTTTCCAAAACTGATTCGTAAATATTATTTTACTTAACAGTCCCATTAGTTTTAGCATTGGATCCCGAAATTATCACTGTTCCAGCTTAAGAGTACAAACATATCAGTCTATGTTCCTATCTATACATGTCTTACTTGGCTCCTTCATTGACTAAGTTGATCAACAACCAAAGTATTTTATCCATAAAGGTGACAACATATGGCTAAAATAATTGATTCTTCCATCAGTACATTAAGTTAATACACACAGACAGGAGGTAGCAGCCCCCTTCCCCCTTGTCTGGTATCAGAGACGTAAACATTCCACCCATTGATAATACTTCATTTGGTAAATCATGAGACAGACCTTGACAATTAACTCTTAATTGTTTTAAAATTTTGATCTTAAGTTCAATTCTCATTCATTATTTATATAGATTTTACAATGTTATAAGTTGACACTAATGGGTTTCCATATCCTACAGAAGAATTAAATTTTTTCGGTGTAACTGTTGCAGGTAAGCTAAAATAAAAACAACTAGTGCTAATTGTAACGGAGACCGTTACAGATGTTCCCCAAACGCTCCCCAACTTCATTTTGGTGCCATATTCCCTAAAAGCTTCATTAAATAAGACAAACTCTATGCATTTGAGATTTTAACATCGTTTACCCAGAAGTATACCAATTTCATTCAAATTTTAGCATTGCACGCGTGCGCATGTGAATGCACGTGCGTAATGACCATATAATCTTGTCTTCACAATCTATAGATTTTAATATACTAAATATCAAAGTATTTAATCCAAAAGTATTAAAAAATACGCTAATTTAAGTGTAATTTTGATTTTACTCATTTTACGTGCACGCACGTGCTCACATGAGCATGGCGACCATACTTTCTTGTAGAAATCCATTACACCTATCTATGTTCTAAATCCCACCCCATTTGGTTGAAAACCAAGGGAGTTATAGCTGTTCAAAGTTTCAGCCAATCAGATTGCAGCGCACGTACATGCACGTGTATGCATATGCATGGTGACCGTATCTTCTTGTAGAAGTCCATTATATCTATCCATGTTCCAAATCCCATTTGGTTGAAAACCAAGGGAGTTATAGCTATTTAAAGCAATAGCCAATCAGATTGCAGCGCACGTGCATGCACGTGTTTTCATGATAATTGCTATAAATCTTATTGTAGGATATCCTAATACATGCCTATGTTTAAAATTTCAAAGGATTTGGTCAGAAAACCAGAAAGATATTGAGACTTTAGTTTCAGCCAATCAGAGCGAAGCGCACGTGCATGCACGTGAGATCTTGCTTTTTTGATCATGTCATTTTGTTTACGCTTCTAATATATCCTTACATTATAAATTTCAAAAGATTTCATCAAAAAATAGAAAAGTTACGGGTATATCCATTATATTGGTCATTTCACGTGTTGCACGTGCCCGCTCTTGCAAGCACGTGCGCGCAAAATGGCATGTTGACAATGTCATTTTATCTACATTTATAATATGTCTATATATTCTAAATATCAAAGCATTACATTAAAAAATGTTAAAGTTACGGCAATTTCAAGTATATTGGTCATTTCACGTGTTGCACGTGCGCGCTCTTGCAAGCACGTGCGCGCAAAATGACCTTCGTTCCGCAAATCTACATAACATGCCTACTTATCCTAAAAAGGTTTCCCCTTAATCGGATGTGTACTTTACAAGATCATTCGCGGACAAAATTTTCCCAAGAAGAAAAATAATAATAACTAGAAACGATCTCGTTGCGAGCAACGAGAGGTCTTCCGTCCGATTCAGGAAAAAAAATCTCGTAAAATCGAGCTGAAAAGTGATTCAAAATTTTGGTCGCAAAGAGGATTGAACCCATGTTGCCTTTTTCTGTTTTATCCCCAAGGCGCAAACCATTAAGCTTTTGGGAGTACTGCTCTAAATATACTTGTGTGTATACTTTTGCAACAGTACACCTGTCTAAGAATCATAAAAGGCGGGTCACTATTAATAATTTGCGCCAAACGCCACGAGTAAATATTCGCGCATTTTCTTTGAACTTATCTATTAAATAGGTGTGATAGCTTCAATCAAATAAGATAAATAAAACGTTCTTATCGCCTTTATTTTATTTCGACGTTTAAAAAGTCTTTGTATACATTACATATATCGTATCTAGCCCAGTTACACTCAAGTAGTGAAACGGAAATTAAGTGTTAAGATTGACACTGAATTGCAACGAACTACTACGTGAAAGTCCAAGTAGTTTTTTTTACATTTCATGCATTCGTATGTCAGAATGGTTTAATCAAACGCTCAGCTGCCTCCATAAACCCCAATTGCGAAATGGCGGAATTGACAAAGACAGCCGCCATCTGGGGCCCGCTTCAGATTTTCAAATATTAATACAGTATCTAGAATTCAGATAAGCCAATTTTCAAACAACTTATATTGTAAGCATCAAATTGTTAAGATGAATACTTTTGCTCAGTAATGTATAACAAAATATTGATCATTAGAGAGTTATAGATAAAAGACTTTCGGCCCCTCTTAGCCCCTAATTTGAAGTGTCAGCCCTATTTTTTTTACATCAAATGAAAGGTCTTGCGATGTTGCACATTTTGTCTTCAATATGTTTTAACAAATTATGAACAGGTGTGAAGATATGAGACAAAATGCGTCAAATTTTGTGAGATATTTCTGAGACATTTTTTCGGCCCTACTGAACTCCGGTGCCATTTGCGCTAGAAAAATTTGGAGACCCAATTACAACTCACCAAACCTTCCTCTATTTTCACTGAAAATCTCAAGTCCATATCTTAAGTCGTTTCGGAGGAGTTTCCTGGACAAGCCGACCCTCTGAAAATCAGAAAAACGTCCATATCTCACGACCGGAAGTGAGATAATCAAAAAGGATAAAAACCTATCAAGATCAATTGAATATCTTTCAGATCTGAAAGTTTGGTATAAATCGGACGAGCCATCTCTGAGAAATCGCTTGCACAAAATCGGTTGGAAGAAAAATAATAATAACTAGATGAGATCTCGTTGCGAGCAACGAGTGGGTCTTCCGTTGAATTTCTTGATAAGATCAGATGTGATTTTGACTGAGATATTCGTTAAA
The DNA here is from genome assembly GCF_032062105.1 of Saccostrea cuccullata. Taxonomy (NCBI): domain Eukaryota; kingdom Metazoa; phylum Mollusca; class Bivalvia; order Ostreida; family Ostreidae; genus Saccostrea; species Saccostrea cuccullata. The sequence goes on along the minus strand of NW_026935288.1, from coordinate 467,357 downwards.
AAGAAAGACATTAAGTTTTCCTTCATTAGATTTAAAGTTTCTGATTTTTATCACGATATTCTGAACATCTTTTTTTCAGTATGGTATATTAAAATACTCCCCCTTTTCGAGACCTATAGCTTAAAAAACATAGCATTTTGGCCCCTTGTTACCCTTATTACCTAACATATGATCTAAATTTTATCATATATTGTTGCAAATTGTTTAGATGAATACTTTTGCTTTAGTAATGTATAACAAAATATTGATCATAAGAGATTTATAGATAAAAGACTTTTGGCCCCTCTGAGCCCCTAATTTGAGGGGTCAGCCCCTTTTTCTTGATATCAAATGAAAGGTATTGTGATTTTGAAGATTTTTTGATCACCACTTATTCAGAGATTTCTATTTGTTAAATGGAAATATTTAGGGGCCACCCCTACAAGTCCTAAATGGGGCTGTTTTACAAAAATTCAAAGTATTCATATTGTTGAAAACATTATTCTAACAATCTTTTGTTCAATATTGCTTATCAAAATATTCCCCCTTTTTGAGATATAAAGCGTCAAAGATTTGACATTCTGGCCCCTTGTGACCCCTAATTACGTAACATATGAACAAAATTTTATCATATATTGTTGCAAATCGTTAAGATAAATACTTTTGCTTTAGTTATGTATAACAAAATATTGATCATTAAAGAGTTATAGATAAAAGACTTTTGGCACCTCTGAGCCCCAAATTTGAGGGGTCAGTCCCTTTTTCTTAATATTAAATGAAAGGTCTTGTGATTTTGAAGATTTTTTGTTCAACACTTATTCAGAGATTTCTATTCGTTGTTGAGATATGCTAAATGGAAATATTTAGGGGCCACCCTTACAAGTCCTTAATGGGCCCGTTTTACAGAAATTCAAAGTATGCATATTGTTTAGAAAATTATTCTGATCATCTTATGTTCAGTATTGCTTATTTAAATATTTGCCCTTTTTGAGATATAAAGCGTCAACGATTTGACATTCTGGCCCCTTGTGTCCCCTTATTACGTAATATATGAACAAAATTTTATCATGTATTGTTGCAAATTGTTAAGATGAATACTTTTGCTTCAGTAATGTATATCAAAATATTGATCATTAGAGAGTTAAAGATGAAAGACTTTTGGTCCCTCTGAGCCCCTAATTTAAGGGGTCAGTCCTTTTTTCTTGATATCAAATGAAAGGTTTTGTGATTTTGAAGATTTTTTGTTCAACACCTATTCAGAGATTTCTTATCGCTGTTGAGATATGCTAAATGGAAATATTTAGGGGCCACCCCAACAAGTTCTTAATGGGGCCAATCTACAAAAATTCAAAGTATGCATATTGTTCAAATAATAATTCTGACTATCTTTTGTTCAATATTGCTTATCAAAATATTCCCCCTTTTTGAGATATAGAGCGTCAAATATTTGACATTCTGGCCCCTTGTGACCCCTAATTACGTAACATATGATCAAAATTTTATGATATATTGTTGCAAATTGTTAAGATGAATACTTTTGCTTCAGTAATGTATAACAAAATACTGATCATTGGAGAGTTAAAGATGAAAGACTTTTGGCCCCTCTGAGCCCTTAATTTGAGGGGTCAGCCCCTTTTTCTTGATATCAAATGAAAGGTTTTGTGATTTTGAAGATTTTTTGTTCAACACCTATTCAGAGATTTCTTTTCGTTGTTGAGATATGCTAAATGGAAATATTTAGGGGCCACCCCTACAAGTCTTTAATGGGGCCAATCTACAAAAATTCAAAGTATGCATATTGTTCAAATAATAATTCTGACTATCTTTTGTTCAATATTGCTTATCAAAATATTCCCCCTTTTTGAGATATAGAGTGTCAAATATTTGACATTCTGGCCCCTTGTGACCCCTAATTACGTAACATATGATCAAAATTTTATGATATATTGTTGCAAATTGTTAAGATGAATACTTTTGCTTCAGTAATGTATAACAAAATACTGATCATTAGAGAGTTATAGATAAAAGACTTTTGGTCCCTTTAATTCAGGGGTCAGCCCCTTTTTCTTGATATCAAATGAAAGGTTTTGTGATTTTGAAGATTTTTTGTTCAACACCTATTCAGAGATTTCTTATCGTTGTTGAGATATGCTAAATGGAAATATTTAGGGGCCACCCCAACAAGTCCTTAATGGGGCCAATCTACAAAAATTCAAAGTATGCATATTGTTCAAATAATAATTCTGACTATCTTTTGTTCAATATTGCTTATCAAAATATTCCCCCTTTTTGAGATATAGAGCGTCAAATATTTGACATTCTGGCCCCTTGTGACCCCTAATTACGTAACATATGATCAAAATTTTATGATATATTGTTGCAAATTGTTAAGATGAATACTTTTGCTTCAGTAATGTATAACAAAATACTGATCATTGGAGAGTTAAAGATGAAAGACTTTTGGCCCCTCTGAGCCCTTAATTTGAGGGGTCAGCCCCTTTTTCTTGATATCAAATGAAAGGTTTTGTGATTTTGAATATTTTTTGTTCAACACCTATTCAGAGATTTCTTTTCGTTGTTGAGATATGCTAAATGGAAATATTTAGGGGCCACCCCTACAAGTCCTTAATGGGGCCAATCTACAAAAATTCAAAGTATGCATATTGTTAAGAATATTATTCTGACCATCTTTTGTTCAATATTGCTTATCAAAATATTCCCCCTTTTTGAGATATAGAGCGTCAAAGATTTGAAATTCTGGCCCCTTGTGACCCCTAATTACGTATTATATAATCAAAATTTTATAATATATAGTTGCAAATTGTTAAGATGAATACTTTTGCTTCAGTAATGTATAACAAAATACTGATCATTAGAGAGTTAAAGATGAAAGACTTTTGGCCCCTCTGAGCCCCTAATTCGAGGGGTCAGTCCCATTTTCTTGATATCAAATGAAAGGTCTTGTGATTCTGCACATTTTTTCTTCAATACAATTTAACAAATTATGAACAGGTATAAAGATATGAAACAAAATGTGTCAAATTGTGTGAGATATTTTTGAGCCATTTTTTAAAACCCAGGCGAGCTTTGGTGCCTTTTGCACTGGATAGATATAGTCTCAAAATGGCACTTCTACAATTCATCCTCTATCTACACTGAAAATCTCAACTCATTATCTCGAGTCATTTAGGAGGAGTTACCAGGACAAGCAGACCCTCTGAAAATCAGAAAAACGTCCATATCTCACGACCGGAAGTGGCAATCTCAGTATAAAAAATTTCCAATAAGGTTCAGATCAATATCTATTAGATCTGAAAGTTTCCTGAAAATCCATCAAGCCGTTTCCGAGAACTCGCGTGCACAATATCTGTAAGAATAATAATAAAAATAAGAAGAGGGAAAAAGAAACAGAACGAAAACAATAAGGTCTTCCGTTGGAAACGGAAGACCTTAACTAGATGCGTTCTTGTTGCTGGTGCAACAAGCAGGTCTTCCGACCGATTTTCGTTAGAATTCTATGCTGCGTCATTCCATGAAATTTCAGAATGTATTTTTTTTCGTTTACGTTCATTTACAGCAGCCTCTTAACATATCTCATAATTATTAAAGGTATTCCTCTAAATATCTCAAAAATATAGCTTTAAAAAATCGGCAAAATCTTCCGTACATGTTAAAAAAGGGAGAAAAGTTATTTGCAACTGAAAAAAGACAGAAACAAAGAAAAAAAAATTTCAACGCCCACAGCGGGATTCGAACCCTCGACAGTGGGACAAAGTTTGGTTTGGTCATATCTTTTCAATAGATGCACGCATCAAGATACTAAATACATATTTAGAATTCTCATAATACACACTATAATCCCTGAAAATACTAAAGAAAAATATTGAAAAACAAAAATGTTGAGAAATGTGACTTTTTTAATTCACTTCCGTGTGCGACCGGAAGTGCCGACGACGAAAAATAAAGGCCGTTGCCCAGAATGGAGTTGGACGTTCTATCACCTCAGTGAGTTTTACTTTCATATCTTTAGCCGTTCTCGAGAAAACTGCTGGACAAAATGCCTTTTAAAAAATACAAAAATCCCCCAAAATCGCGAACGGAAGTGAATTTCGAAAAAATGAAAAAGACGTCTGGAGATATTCTCATGATGCATCTTCCCTGAGAAAATCTTTGAAATCTGTCCACGCATAGCTGAGATATCGGCTGTACTATGAAAATAGAATAATAATAATAAAAAACAGGAGATCTCGTTGCAAGCAACGAGTAGGTCTTCCGTTCGATTTTTGATACGATCATAAAACAACTTAAAATGAAAAAAAAGTTCATATCAAATTCCTCTAAATACGTGAGAACACATTTAAGAGTGAAATCTGTAAATTTCAGACAACTTCCGGTCTTTATAATTCACTTCCGGTGTGACCGGAAGTACTAAAAATGACCTATAACTCCTCTCTGAGTGTGAAGGAATCACCCCTGATAATTTCGATGAAAAATGCTCATTTTTTGGACTACTTCCGGTTTGGAAAAAATAACTTCCGGTGGACATAATAATACTCGAGACACTCTATTTGCCTATATAAGAAACATTTAAAAAAGAAAAAAATAAAATTTTGCATATTTTTAAACTACTTCCGGTGGACAACGGACGTGACGGCAACAAAAACTTTATACAAAATTCAAGAGAGCCTGTCACAATCTATCATCCCTGAAAGTTTCAAGACTCAATCTCAAACCGTTTTTGAGAACACTTCCGGACAAAATGACACTTTAAAAAAAGAAAATTGGCCGTATCTCGCGACCGGAAGTGACGACGGCAAAATAAAAAAAAACGCCCTAAGTTCATATCATTTGCTATCATTGCTGAAAGTTTCATAAAGATCTGTCGAGGCGTTCTCGAGAAATCGCCTGCACAAAATCGGTAAGAAAAAAAATAATAATAATAATAATAGTGGAAAAGAAACAAACGAATCAGTAGAAGGTCTTCCGTTGGAGACGGAAGACCTTAATAAGAAACAGAGTAAAAACAATATGTTCCCCAACTTCGTTTGGGGAACATAATAAATCGTAAAGGTGGAAATTTTGGCAAGATACAAATTTAGCAGATAATCCTTAAAAAGAAAGTATATATTTAATCTGAGATGTAATTTTAGAGATTTTATCAAATGCACTCAAAGTAACCTCCAAAAAATAAAAGGCAATTCAGTTTGTGGTACAGTGTATTCAATTTTAGCACTCTCAGCACTCTATAGCTAATAATGCCAAAATTAAATCCTTGCTAAAAATTCTACTTATACAGAAAACCATAAATTTTTTTCTGGTTCTATACATATCTGCAGAAATAACCTTCCTGAAACAAAAATTGCTCTCCTCATAAATCATAAACTCATTTTTCATTCAGATGAATGACACATTGTCACATAATAATTGATATTGTCATGAAAGTTGATGAACTTAATTATCATTATAAACTTATGAGCACAAATTTTACATATATATCAAACTGCTCCACAACATTACCACCCATTTTACCAGAAAAGGAAAAGGTTATAAATGAAGAAGGTTAAAATTGCCACTATTAATGAGAGATATTGTTATGTACACAGTCTGTAAAAAATACAGCTGTATAAAATGGCAGAATTTTACAAGAAACTGCATAAGTATATTTGAGGAATTTAATAAATAAAAAAAAATGAGCACACCTCTAAATTGTAACCTTTATAGTAACAAACAACTGAAATTGAACATACATGATTTTAAAGAATTACAGAGCCAAAAATACATTTACTGAATATTGATTTTTAAATCAGAGATGGCCAATACACCCCACCCCACCTCTCCCCTTACTATGGTGATACTAATTTGGACTACTTTGTAAAATAATATAATTGCGGAAATGAAAATAACAATTTTTCAAGTAAGGTTTCTAAATAAGGAACTTCTGAATTACATTCTATGCTAATTATGTAAACACTGAGGTATTTTTTATACTTATAAAACAACCTAAAATAATTTATTGTTACCTTTTTTTGTAATTAATTTGTAAAAAGATCATGATCTTAAAAAAACTGACATCAAAGTCTGTGAATGATTATTCCACAGTTACGTTTTTTGTGATCACCGACAACACAAATCATGACTGATAGCATGTGTGAGCAGAATAAAACATTTCCTCAATGACTGCTACCTGTGCATCGATCAAGATTTAATTTTACGTCTTTAGTGCGCTAAAGTATTACAGTTTCTAAAAGTTAATGATTCATTTATGATTTAATTTAACGTCTTACTTGTGCTTAAGTGTTACAGTCTATAATCAAAGTACTGAGACAGTACTGAAAGACGGGGTCACAATAATTTTCATGCTAGATTTCACAAATGTGATGTTTTTAACGAGTTTTGATAATTTTTTTAAATAACAAACTAAAAACAAAACAGTTTTCTGTGAATAATATAAATTAGCGATTTTCATTTAATTTAAAGTAGAAATTTCAATTATTGCCAAGTCTAGAGACCTTTTTGAATTGTTCGAATTCCACCTGGTCCGAATTAATATTTCTCCGGAAGTAAACAATGGATGATGCGTACGCAGTCGTAATACTATGCTGAAGAGTATTTTGTTTACTAGTGTGTTTTACTATTAATATTTTGAGTTTACGTTTATAAAATACTTCATTAATCTCATTTATAAAAATGTTCATATCACCTTCTTAAGTTTGATACAGAATATTTATATTTTGATCAAAACAATTTCTGCACTCTTTCATAAAGCGTAGATTTAATCCATGTGTTATCACCACGGCTTCCTTTTTGAGGGCTCTGACAGTAAACTAATAGACGGGGTCACGTGACCCAGTCTAAAAATTAATGATTCACTTATGGATCTCTGCAAAATATAGTTTCATTGATGCAAAATACGGCTTTCTTCATCTGCAAGTTCAATATTTATTTTTCCTTTGCACCGACAGGTTCAATAGGTTCCCCTCGGATGCCAAACATCAACATCCAGCCAGTCCTATATTTGTAAAAATCCAGGACGAGGCCAATTCTTCTAATGATACAGAAATAACTAAATACAGTTTTTATCAGCTAAATACAGCCTTGTTTGACAAGCTATCTGTTTAATAACGTATATAGATGATTGGGCCGATCCCAATATATTGACTGTGTGCATTCTCCGATCCTCTGGTGATCTTCAATATTGGGTATGGCAGGCTCGTAGGATGACAGGATTCCGATTACAAAGTGACGATATCATCTCTTTGAAACAACTGAGATCTGAAGCACCTCAGACTTTCAATTGCATGTTGTTTGTTTTTTTTTTTACTACGTGTTTATAAAAATTGCAATGAATTCATTCACAATTGATCTGCCTACTTGGAGAGGTTTATGTTTGGTCCTGAGAGAGAAATTGACACTGACGGTTCGATCTTAATTGAGATATCTAGCAGGATTAACACCAAAGCTCATGGCATTTCTAAATTGCAAGATTGGAATAAACCCAGCAGAGCTGTGGAAAACTGCCGGTCATGCCGGCAAGACCGGCAAAAAATGCCTGTGACTGGTAAAAATGCTATCGATGTCGGTCCAAATGACCGACCTCTTTCTTTGTCAAATGTTTTTGTTTTTCCATTTTGATTTAGGCCCATCATCGGCGCACTTCCCAGCTTTAATTTTTGTACCTTATATACGATTGCGCAATACTTTTTCTTTACACGAGATCGAGGCTATAGGAAATGAAAGTGAAACCAGTATTGTCTTGCGTGACGTTTTAAATTTACAAATGGGATAGAATTAGGTAGAAAACATAAAAAAAAATAAAGACAGGCTAAATACCTGGGCATGTAAAACATTTCTACAGAAAAATTTCAAACACAGTTGGGTAAAGCGGTAAACCTAGTGTTTCCGTCGTTTTTTTTTTTTTTTCATTGATTTCATGATGGTAGTATCGATGCACAGAATTTCGTAGGCTCCTTTTCGAGGTAAAATGCAATTCGCAAATGCATTAAAGTTTTCAAAAAATTACCTATACTAAGTCTATGCAGAATTATCATTGACGCCTGCCCAAAAGTGATGAAATCTAGTATTATAATAAATGCAAAAAACGAAAACGAAGGAGGACTTGGAAATTGAAACTGAATGTTATTATTAAGTAAGGTATAATTAAGAAAATAAATGTTAGGCTTTTCTTTTCAATTTTGCAACTTACTATTTCGGACAGGCAAAAATCACTTCGGACCGGCATATTTTGTCTTCTTGCCTGTCCGAATGACTGGCTATCTGAAAAAGTTTTCCACAGCTCTGACCCAGTAGGATTGCCAATATGAGAGCCTTTTATTTTCCAATAAACACAGACTAATTTGAAATCAATCACTTACATTATTTCACTTCTCTCTGTTAAAGGACTTTTATTTCTAGATCACGTACATTTCAGTAAAATAAATGCATGCATGTTCAAACCATATGAAGGCAAAATGAAATTGAAACTTAATCCTTATAAGGTTAAAAAAAAAAATTCAATTAACTTTAATCAAAATTAAAAAAAATACAATTTTAATTATAAGATGTACAGGGATCACCTGCGGTGCATATTTTATTCCAATTTTATGACCTGTCTGTCATTATTGACAAAATCATTAGAATTGTATAATAATCTACTTCAAAATCTCCAAAGATTTGCAAATTTAATGTCTTTATTGTCCCTCACTTCACAAAAAATCTCATTCATCTATGCATCTGTCAGTCTGTCCCAAAAACTTCAATCTTGTCAACATTTCTCTTATATGAGGGGTTATCAAAAAGTTCGTGGAATGAGGCTATAAAATAAGTATTATCAGATGTCTGTGTTTTCAAAATTCATATGGAACATAAAACAACAAAAAATAAAGAAATGTTGAAAATTTTAGCTTGATATGTTCATTATTTGCCAAATTATTATAAAATAAAAACGACATTATATGATCATCTGGCGCCATCACTTTTTAGTTTCATGACATCCGACAATGTCATTGTTTTTCAATGTCCGCTTTTTCTACCTCATACACTTATTTTGATGAGATTCCCTGAGCTGAATAAGGACTTAAACCCACCTTGTTTATATGACTTTACAATGTCATGAACAGCAACTTTCAATAAATATAATATTCCAAATGGATTTATACATTGGGAAAGATCCTCGCTTGATTGTGCCAGCATATTTTGTTTTTGGAGTTCAATATCTACAACTCATGATCAACGTCTTTTTTTGATGTGATTGATTTTTCACACCTTAAGGTCACATGCAATGTAGTTTGAACTTTTTTGTCTTTTTCCATGGAGTTGAAGAGTTCCAATTTTGAAGGAACTGTGTGTTACATTTTAATTTTTATATATGGTGTTAAACACTTCTTCTAAAACAATTTAGGATAAAAGAATTGTCTAGAATATATGTTTAGAATTTTTTATATATTTTTCTTTGAAATGTTCATAATAAATTTTCATCAATTAATATCTTTCAAAAACCCCTGGTAAGGCATGCTGATTTTTTGTCTATGAACATTTGATGACACTATAATCTTAAATTAAGAATATCTTGAAAATTTATTGTAAGGTACGTTGCGTATGTCCTTAACTACAAATAGACATTAACTGTACATCTCTTTTCTCTCTGCATCTATTCTGACATTAAAAGACAAGTACTCTGCATGCATATTATTTCTCTGTAGCAAATTTAAACATTTCTTAGGTCTATTTAAGTTTTTTTCAGGGGCAAACCTTTATGGAATGTTGGAAAAGGAAACCCCTCCCCTTTTGACGTCATTTTCAGGGCCTTATTTGTTTGAACACTCCATGTAAAATTCACGATAAAATTTTTTAGAACTTCTAGAATTAAGTAAAAAATTCATATTTTATAGAACAATTATTGTGTCCCAACACATACCTGAGTTAACAGGATTTTTGGATGTCAAATGTTCATATCAAAAGAGGTTTTCTCAGTTACACTTATAGGTCGCAAAAACATCGTGTTCCAGGTTGCGCAGCCTGGACATATACCACTGCTTATAAAAACATTATTATTTATTAAAAAATAAAATATATGATTCATCGTTTATTCTGTTATAGAAAAGATGACGCTAACTAGATTTCAATTTTATGGCGCTAGTCCACAAACTTTTTGATAACCCCTCATATAAGACAGGTTGGGGCTTTCATATTTCACATATTAAGAATCACGAGACAAGACCTTTCTAAATGTTCTGTGATCTTTGACCCCATGACCTCGAAGTTTGACCTCTCTTTCAATTTAAACATAAGTTGTGAAGGGGAAAAGACATTATAGCTAAATTTAATTCATATGTTTGACTAGAAGTTTCCATTGTTCTATTCATGATAGAAGATGGGACTTACAGAATTTACATGTCCATTACATGCACAGTTTTAACCTCATGACCTTGACCCAGAAGTTTTATGTACTTTCAAAAGCTGAACTTGGCCTGCATGCCATAACGTTTACACTAAATACAAGACATGGCTGTAATATATATTTTTTATTTCCACATGTATATTACTTGCATCAGACCTTAGGATGATATTTGACCTCATGAAATTGACCTTGAAGTATGATGCAGATTTCAGATACATTACACCTGGTCCCAACTTTCATTAATTCGTTCAGTAATAGTTTTCCATTATTGGCTGTTGTTAATAAATTTTCTAATCTTTGCCTTGATTTTACTTAAAGTAACTATTAAATTTGTACTTCTAGATGTTACCTACTATCACACATAGCCCCTAAATCCTAGACGCGAGCCCCCGGATACTCATAAAAGAGGTGAGATATGTACATCAACAAACAATTTGACAACTCTACCTAACTTATTGATGGCAGCACTAAGTGATAATTTTCACTTTTGAATCCGACCATTGTCCATCCATCACGATTTTCCACAATGATACCTGATACCATCTTTACCCCAAAAGGCTATGCTAATTTTGTTGATATTTACAATGTACAATGTATCTTTAAAAGTACCGCTGTTTATAATTATTAAATGTGTGTCCCTGAATTTTTCACCTTTTATTATGATGATAATAAGCCCTATGCCCCTCAGCCATATCCACCCACGATTGGTACTTCAATGTGAACTGATGCTTATAGCTACTGTCATGAACTTGAACTATACTGTAAACTTTGGAAGAGTTCAGGGCTTATTTTCAGCAATTAAACAAATGATACTCAGCAGCCAAAGGAATAAGTAAATTAGGTGTAAACAAGAATGTTTTCTGATAATGCTACATTCTTTAAATGCAATTCTTTGCCTACAATATGAAACTGACTCGATCAGCATTCCTGTAATAAGTCAAATTTCTTTAACTTTATTTTTAACTTTACTTACTTTTGCAATTGCTAAATATCACAAATGAACAGAAAATTTTCAGTATTTTGCATTTCAATATTTTAATGCATGCATATAATTTTAAAAATTCAGCCACTTTAAACATTCAAGCCCCTCTTAAAAAAATGTGTTTCATAATATCATGCAATTATAAAAATGTAGATGAAATGACAAAAAAAATTTAGTATCTTGTGAAAAAAAACATTCAGGTATTCTTTGCAGTATTTATAAATGTGGTATTAAACCATCTCTTTTACAAAATTCATCAATGGCAATATTAGCATCTTTAGATATTACCTGTAACAGCAACCTTTAAAATGCCTCAGGTAATATTGCTGGCTTCTGATAGATAAATATGTTATTCTAAATTCATTAATTCTTTTCAAAATTTTATAGCAATATAATTAGGCGGCACTGCTATTGACCCTCTAAAATGGGTACCTGCTTGCGAAATGCACAAAGAGTTGTGAACTTTGATATTTCTTTCAATGTTTTGAAACATGAGCATGATATTAAATAAGACTCATTATGTTCAATTTGCTTTCTCATGCTGATGAATTTTCAGAGAGCCTAATGGTAAACTGCTTTGAAACATGGCCAACAAAAAGTGTTAAATATATTAAATTTATAATTTTAAAATCCAAAATTGTTTAGTAAATTAAAAAAAAATTCACTAAAATTAAATAAAGAACAATAAAAAAGCAAGCTTTTCCAGTAAATTTTGAACAAATTCAACTAGAGATCTATAGACCATCTAAAATGCAAAAATTACTCAGATTATATTTTAAATTGATTGAATTTTAAAATTTTATTTTCATTACAGTATCACCCCCCCCTCCCCCCCCCCCCACACACACTGCAGTCATCAGGACCTAGAAAAATGAAGAGCTAGAAAGTCCAACCTTATATTTACAAAAATGTAGTTAAAAACACGAACATTGTCAATATATATGACAGAAAACTGAGTTTTCTTTTTGTGAACAGAACTGGTATTTCTCAACAAAACCATAAATTGCTATTAATTTTACACTTAATATACCAATGACCTTGAATTTACTGGAAAAATCTGGTCAATGTCATAACACACCCTCAGGTCAAAAACAATCCTTTAATTATCAAATAGAAGCTTTCAATAATTCTCCATTAGAAATATCCAGCCAGGAAAACTTCTGCCTATGACCTTGAACTTGCCATAATGACCTTGAATCAAGAACAGAATGTAACAAATCCAAAGGACATAAGCAATCTTTGTAGCAAATTAGCAAGTATGAGCTTCAAGTGATTGAAGACTCTAGTACTTAGTTATAGACTGGACTAAATGTATGTCAAGACCTCACCTTTGTCTCAAAAGCAACTCGGGTTCCATGCAATTATGAGCTTCCATTCTCATTTAGATTTAACAAAGTTAAAGCCTGGAAAAGAATTCCATACTTTTTTTCTGAAAGTGACCTTGAACTTGCCAGAATGACCTTGCATCAAGGTCATGACACACTGTTAGGCAATAACCATATTCTTTACCAAGTGTGCACTTGCAGTGTTTCTTAAGAAATTTTCAGTCTGGAGAAGTTTGCAGGGACAGACGGACAGAGAGATGGAAGGACAGACAGAGAGTGAAATTAATGATGATTCCTGTATACCCCCTAAATTTTGTTTCAGGGAGATATAAAAAGTTTTTATCTTGAAAACTATTGAGGGAGTTACCCAGACAAATAGGGTACCATATATGAAACATTGCACCAAAAAAAAAAAAAAAAACATGTTCAAGTCAAGAACCAATTTTTCCATCAGAAAACTCGGTTAAAAACTCATTCTGTTTTGTTATGATAAAATTTACCAGTGCAGGTAATTTACCCAATACTATTTACAGGGTTATTTTCGCCCCGTGTTATTTTCACCCTTTCACACTTGCAAACAATTTTGCCCCATTTTAAATTCGCCCAGTCATCATGGTCATAGTTCTGTTTAAGAAATTATGCTGTGTAATTGGAATTTGCCCCGTTTTAAATTCGCCCAATCAAGAAGAGGGTGAAAGGGGCGAAAATTTCCCTGTATACAGTACATTACACGAGCTGAAAAATATTCCAGGCAATTATTCCACCTCATTGATTTTTTGAGTGCTGCTTTTATCTTTTTCTTAATGTAAACATCTACAACTGATTCTGTACATTTGTAAAATTTACAAATTAATACAACCTGGAGAAAATATGATTGCATACAACTACATTTCAATAAAAGACAATTTGCTTGTAAAACATTGATGCCTTTGTATGACAGCCCATTGCCAAGGTTAAAGGTCTTTCAAAAGTAGGTCAAACTCAATGGTCAATGTCTAATTAAGTCTTGTCACTAGCAATTATACACACTCTTTAAAAAGTACCAAAAAATATACAGAAGTTTTGGCCAAGGATAAAGTTTTCAGAAGTAAAAGTCAAACTCCAAGGTTAAGGTTGTGAAGTCAAAAGTGTTGATATTAAATGAAAGGTCACAAGGATCTGATAGCCCCTATGCACCAACTGTCCAACAAAAAATTTGGTCAAGATTACAGTTGGATAAGTCAAACTGCAAGGTGACATAAAGGTAAAATACAGACAAACTTCGTTATCTTGAACCTGATGGGACTGAGAAAAAACTTCAAGATATCCGAGGATTCGAGATATCGAAGGTTAAATACTTAAAGAATATGTGGTTGGGACTTCCAGATCACCTCGACATATCTATGGTATTCGAGATATTGGAGTTCGAGATACCGAGGTTCAACTGTATGTTTAAGTACATGAAGGAAGGTCTTGTTACATGTTCAAGTCATAAGCAAGGTATATGTTTTTACATCATACACAAGGCAGATCAAAAACTACATGCAGATCGCGACCTCACTTTATTGATTATGGCCCGGGCTATAAAGATAGGATCAGTAAGTGAAGTATTAATTTTGTATTTTGATTATTTTTTTTTTTACATTGAAATAAACAACTGTTTGACTCAGTTGTCTAAAATCTCACTTTTCCTGCAGCAAATTCTTTTTTTACCATCAATCACAAGTGGGAAAATAGTTTTATATTTTTAGTACATTTTACACTGAAAGTCTTCATTGGAAAAATGATGAGATCTTTAAATTCAAAGAGTTGTTTTTCCAAGACCAACAATAATAAATGTTTTAGGATTGGTCAGGGGACCGTAAACAAGCAAGTTTTTATCTTTAGCCTTATCTCTGCTTTGTACAGGGTTATCGACTCTCAACATCTCAGGGCATAAACATTATTTTTAAGCATTATATGTTTATGCAGCATATTTATAAGTACATACATGTATTATTTCTTGCCATGCAGTGACAGACAAGACCCAATGTTGTTTTTTAAATATTTAATTAAGTATTCCAGCATATATCCGAATGAAATTTTAGTGCAAGAGTCAAAGTAGCTTTCAATTTTTTAGTTAAAGATTTCCACTTTCGTCTAATATTTAAAGGTTTTATAGCAGTATAAATGTGACATGACCTTTTGGATCAACCCTTATGTAATAAGCTTGTTAACATTTATAACCCTAAAAACTGCTCATCTGATTGCAAAATGCACATTTTCCATTAATGTACGTTTCTTTTAAATTTGACAATAATAAACCATGTTTCTTTTGCATGTTCTATTGCACAAAGCAAGACATTAGCTATCAATTTTAAATATCTAGTGCGTATTTTCTAAAATGAACATAGTTTATGGATGGAGTATATAAATTAGTTTTTGAAAGCAATTACTGACCCATTTGACACATTCTAAACTATTTTCAAAAACAACCACTTGTTTGGAAAAAAAGTCATAATTTTGGGCAAAAACTCATATCACTGATCTTTTACATTTGATCTTTAAAATTATACCAGGCTGCGACATTCACACACTAGTAATACGAAATTTTGTTTTTTAAAGCTCTACGTCAGTGCATGACAAAAATGACAACAAATTAAACCGACGTCACAACTGAAGGACGAAGGTAATGGCTCGCAAATGTCCCCCGGACATGAAATAAGCTGATTATTGACAAAATAAAAATCTTGTCTCTAATGACGCACAGAATGTCTATTTCCAGTCAAAATAAGCAGATAATGGCATGAGGGAGCTGTTTAGAATGATCCTTTTAGATCTTTCTTTTTTTTCACCGTAGACCGAAGATAATGTTTGTTTGAGGGTACCTTTAAAAATTTTGTTCATGAGTGAACCACATGCGTGACCCTGTACGTACAGATTTCGGAGGAAAAAAAGAGTGAAAACTTTATGCTAGCTATTATTAAACTGTGAACATGATCGAGTCTGTCAAAATAAATGAAAAGGATAAACATATGATAATTATTCAGTTTATATTCCCACAGTCCTATTATCATACCATTTTCACACTCGGTGGAACTTAGCGGACAATATTGGTTGTGGCCCCTGGACCACTTGAGTCTAGATCTTTTAATTTGCTTATATTAACAACCTGGGGCATTGATCTTTGAGGTAGCAACCACTAAAACTATAGAAAGCATTCCACAACAAGTACATGTATTAACAATAATGAAGTTGGTCAGTTACAAAATTTTTAAGTGTCATCCCACTTTGCAAAGTATAATTATCCCACTGTGTTAATACATGTGTACACTTATTAATGCAAATCATATAGTATTTCTTAATTAAGGGTGGCTGCTAAAATTCAAAATTCTGGTAATGAATCCCATGGTATCAGATGGATGCCATTTCGTTGTTTGTCCTGCAAGAGCACATGCAGTTGCTGAAACTACTTAGTCTAATTAACACATTTAACTTTTGAATTAATAAAGTTAATATATAGCTGCAATCATATTTCTAGTAGCATCTCAAAAATTCAATAAAATTTACAAGTTAATTTCTTTATCATGCAGTGATAAAAAACTCAATTAGAAAGCACCAGTCAATATTTCCAGGGACTGTACGGGCTCAAATCTGCAGAAGTCTGGTGCAACCATTACATTCCACTTTCATCTGATGCCTTGGTCTAGAAGTATGGATAGTACATGTACATTCCATCATTAAAAATTTTAACACTTAAAGAATAAATAATTTTTTTTTTCATTTTTTAATTCCATTATAAAGATAGATTTTAGTGCATAAATTCAAGAAAATTGCTTTTGCATATTATGAGAATTTAGGAGTGCAAATAAAGGGGAAAAAATCATGACTATTGTAATCATTTTGCAATCAGAGTTTTTTGACATTGCTAAAACTGGCTTTTATATGACGTACGTGCAAAGAAAGGATATACAAATACTGAGAAAAAGAAATTGAAGAAATCCCCTGACCAAGTAAATAATAAAATGATAAACATCAAGAATCGTGCTATTTACTCTATATAACTCCCACACCAAGAGACGACAATACCCTATAGCTCTCATCACGCAGGGCTTTATTTTGAAATTCGGGAGATTTAAAGTGCAGACCTTCTTTTTAAAAAAAATTGAAATCTTTACAGTAAACAACAATTATGAATACATGACCATACAAAGAAAAAATTCTCATTCCCATTATTAAACTCCCTAAATAAAATGTCTATATTCTTAAGCTTAAAGGTGACCTACTTTAAATATTTGTTCTCCCCCGCTTTTGTCCTTGATTCTGAGTGACAATTTTCATGTTTTTAAAGAAGCTATTATACTTTATGTAACCCAACACTTGTGCTCCCTTTAATGACCCAGTTTATAGTTCTTCTTGCAAGATTTCTTCTCACAACTGATAAAAATCTGAATTTCAAAATTGACAAGCATTATCAGATTAACAAAAACATTTTTGACAATTTAAAGATTTTTGGTTAATATTGAGGCTCACAAATACCTGAAAAAGTTAAGATTTTTTTTTTTGGTAAGCTAAGAATGACTTAATAATTTTAAATCTTTTATTATATTGTACCTCTTCAAGCTGATTTATGTTAACTTTTAATTGTAGATATACCATACAGTGAACAAAATATTTTAACCTTTATTTGAAACATTTGATGTTTCAATAAATGGAATACCAGTATTTTTTTTTTTTACTGACATGCAATAAAGCTCAACTCCTGATCAAACAAATATTATTAAAAAAAAAAGTTCATCTGCATTTATGACATTGTTTTAACAGGAAACTTAAAGGAGAAAATGTATGGCTGGACTGGGAATCGAACCTGAGACCCCTGTCTCACTATAGTCAGGTGCTCTACCGATGAGCTACCCAGGATGTATCCATGGCCCAAACCATTACATTCCTCTCTCCTTAAAAATGGTCTTCACCCTCAAAGACACAACCCAAGTTCTTATTAGCTCCTGGCAGGACTTTCACCTGCAAGTCTGAGGGTGGTCAACGGCACCAAATCTGTAACAGGAAAGGAGAAAATGTATGGCTGGACCAGGAATCAAACCTGGACCCATGCCATCACTTAAAACAACTGCTCTACCGACTGAGCTATCAAGGTCTATTTCCACAGCCAAAACCATTACAATTGAAAGGATGGCAATTGTGGTGGTCCTGGAGGTACTGGGCACAAATTGCCCTGCTACCTGTGATCACAGGGTATACGTCACAGCACCTGTCGTGACGTATACCTATCCTCGCGCTCTTTTCTGTTACATGCTGCAGAGTACAGACATGTCTCTGTCAGCTCCGCCATTATTGTAATCTATATTGTATATTATATTGCGGGCACTAATAAACAGCGGATTATTTTAACATAGTGTTTTCTCTGTTCCGCCATCACTTTAGTAACAGTATATAATATAGAGAAACGCTATACAATATAAGGTACAATTGCACTATTATTACAGTACAACTGGTAAATCCCCCTTTAAATCCTTAGTCACACTTTCAATAATTTAAGGCTGTAAGTTCCAACTTCTTTGTAAATATTGAAAAATCCAAAAGAAAATAAGGATTCCTTAATATTCATAATCATCTCAATGAGAAATCACTTTCAAAGATTAGGTTCTGATAACTTTACTACATGTACATATAAAAGTAGTTCTTTATCAATTTAACTCCCTTTGGTTGTTCCAGCTGATTACTTAAGGTCAGATGAGACGTTCCTCAAAATCTGTTCTGTATATCTTCGTAATGTATGAAAAATATTCAAAATTTTAGTAACATTCTGATTTCTAAACCAGTTTCTAAACCTTTTTAAAAAATCCAAACACTTAAACATTTGAAATTGGAAAATTATTTTTCCTTCCCCAAAGGATTATATAAGAAAAACTACCCCTGGTATCTTGCAGAAATGCCTGGTATGGTACCTCAATTTTTTGTGAGTAAACATGTTTATTAATCTCTATATCTTTAACTCAGAAGCAGGACTAAGACCATGGTTTGGGTGAACACATGATTTATTTTAGTAAAACATCAATATGTTTCAGTGTTACATAATAACCAATAATACACATAGAAACTGCAGATTACATAATAAGCGATAATGAACATAATAAACTGCAGAACACTGAATAGTTTAAGTAGCAATACTTCAATGTCAAACTCTTAGAAAAAGTTATCTTTTATTAAGGAATGTCTCGCCTGTCCTTAGAGTAATATGAGCTGCAACTTTGATGTCAGAATTTTTTGTTGCAAAATTGTAAATTACTATTTCAAAGACAGAAAAAAATAACGTTAATAAACTTATTTTGTTCACGTTTGCAAAAACTATTTTTAATCTTCGATTGAATCAAAATTACATTATTGTCGTACTGTACAATAATGATTTCTTATTTAAAAGCTGTATATTTGACTGTATTTAGAAGTCTTTTTTCTGCTTTATTTTAGTCTAATTGGTCATAAAGGTTTAAGTTAAATACAAATTTATTATAATAACACATGTTAACAGCAAAATAAAATTTTCAAAAATGCAGCTCATATTGCTTTAAACAATAAAATGCTTTCTTTGTTTGTTATTACTGGCATAACGGAAGCAGCTGTTGCAGAAAAAAATATATATTACCTGCGTAAGCGGGTTATGTAATTTTTTTCTTCAATAGCTGCGACCGTTAATTCCAGCAATAACAAAGAAAGACATTTTATTGTTTATATTTATATCTGTTTAAATAATCATTTAAAGTAGGATAAAAAAGATTAAGTATTGTATCAATGATGCGAACGTCTTTATACATTTCATTGATGGAACAGCCACTGATCAAGAAATCTGAACAGGCGACATGCCTAATGTAGTTCATGCAGTGATTAACGCAATGGGTTTTCTTAAGAAATAAAGGAGAAAATATTCAGTGGATGTAAATATATGAAAATGGAGCCATCTGATGATGAAGGAAAAGATCTATATTTTTTTAACCAGACAACAATTCTCAAAATTAAAAATTGCATCGGCATTTGCATGTAAATTTTAATTAATAGTTATGAATCCAAATTTATTATATTCTCCATAGCTTCAAGCCAAAAATAATATACATTGGAGATAATATTAATTATGTGGTTACATAAAAGTCTATTACATCTGTATTTAACTTTTGAGTTTCCCAAGATTTATCACAAATATTATGGCAATGGCAAATGACACCAAAATATGAAGGACTTTTGATCTAATTAACCAACTTAAGTAGGTTGCAGTTTGACACTTTCCAGTGGGTTTAAATCCTGGTTTGGTCCTCTTCTATCAGAAAAACAAATAGCTTCATTAAGAATTTAAGCTTTCATGGGTAACAAAAATAGAACCCTAAAAAGACCTTGAGTTTTTTTCATAATCTCAAAATATATCATCTGAAAATATATCAGCTAAAAGTAGGAGAAATGTTTCAGTTTTCACAAAAAAAAATATAGCTAAATGTAAAGCTTGTGTCAAGTTTTGCTGATAGGCTTGGTCACATTTTCTTTGATACTTTAACAATATTGTAATGACAGAAGAAAATGTGATGGACCAACCAGGATTCAAGCTCTGAGGTAACCTAGACTCTACACAGCTTCTCTTCAAACTGTCACTGGAGAACCTGTTTGCTCATCCCATTAATCTCTCCAATCCATATTAGGCATTTTACCCAAAAATACAAGCCTTGCATATTTACACTAGCCATTTTCAAGGCACAGCACTAAACATGAAAGGAGGAAAGAAACATAGGTAATCAAAGATTACGAAGCTCACCTCGACGAATGTTATCAGTTTTGGTAATGCAAATCTCACATCTTTTTTTTTTTAAAACAGTTAGTATTTTTTCTGGCAACAATATTCATGCAAGTGCTGTTTAAATAGGTCCGAAAGTTCATAATCAGGGGATTGACCTGTTCCAAAAAATTTAACCTTGTCACTCATTTGGAAAATGTGGGTCAGATCCAGCATCTGAAGCAAGTTTCAATTGTCCATCCTTAGATGTATCATCCATGCAAATTTGGTCCGGGTAGGGCTGATAGTTACTTGGAAATAACCTAGTCACTCATCTGGAAAATGTAGGTCACATCCAGCATCCGAAGCAAGTGTGGTAGTGTCCATCCCTAGATGCATCACCCATGCAAGTTTGGTCCGGGTAGGGCTGATAGTTACTTGGGAATGGACCTGCTCCAAAAACTTTAACCTGGTCACTCATCTGGAAAATGTAGGTCACATCCAGCATCCGAAGCAAGTGTGGTAGTGTCCATCCCTAGATGCATCATCCATGCAAGTTTGGTCCGGGTAGGGCTGATAGTTACTTGGGAATGGACCTGCTCCAAAAACTTTAACCTGGTCACTCATCTGGAAAATGTAGGTCACATCCAGCATCTGAAGCAAGTCTGGTAGTGTCCATCCCTAGATGCATCAGCCATGCAAGTTTGGTCCGGGATGGGCTGATAGTTACTTGGGAATGGACCTGCTCCTAAAACTTTAACCTGGTCACTCATCTGGAAAATGTAGGTCACATCCAGCATCTGAAGCAAGTCTGGTAGTGTCCATCCCTAGATGCATCAGCCATGCAAGTTTGGTCCGGGATGGGCTGATAGTTACTTGGGAATGGACCTGCTCCTAAAACTTTAACCGGGACGCCGACGCGAACGCCGACGCCGGGGGTATAGCATAAGCTCATCTCAACTTCGTCGAGGTGAGCTAAAAAGTGATGGACAAGGCACCCTGAACTTGGATGTGACAGACGGCTCTCCCAACTGAGCCATTCGAGTAACAGTACGACCCCCACAGTAGTCCACTCCAGCATTCAAAGCAAGACTGCCAGGTAATGTGCATCTCTACCTGCATCATCCATACAAGTTTTAGTAACCTTCATGACCATATGTGGAAGGACTTACAGTTAATTGGAATGAGAGCTGCTCCTAAACATTAACTTGGTTATTCTTCTGGAAAAATATTGACCAAAAATGCAGCATGGTACAATGAAACTAACTATGAAGATACATCATCTATCCAACTCGGATCAATATTATAAGGGCACATAGTATTTTGGAAAGAAAACTCATTCAAAACTATACAGACTGAAAACCTTCCCTTATAAATTAAGCAAGACAGGAATGAATTAATTAATATGTACAATTAATATGTACAATGTTTCTATAAATTTCACTCAAAGGAAAACAAATTAAAAATTCAGTTCCCTCAGTTTAAAATGTTATTTTCACTAAATCAATGACTTGACAGGGCCTAGGTTATTAATTAGGAGGTCGAAGATTTAATTAAGATTCTCAGAGGAAACTGAAAACCACCAGCTGTATTAAAGGAGAATATATAAGTGTGCTCATTACTGTTAGAAAAGTCTAAGTCACCTCTGCTGACTAGGCCCACCTGATTCAGTCAGTGATGGGTGGGTCCCTGATAGAGTGGGTGGTATATGGTAATTTGAAAAAGAGGTCCAGATACATGCAGTTAAGGATGGGGTTCGTGGGGAGGGGGCTCACTGGTTTGGGTAAATCTCATGCTATGACCAACTGTAACTAAATATATGGAAAAGTTAATGACCTTGACCTGATCTTGCCTCCAATATAAAACAGTAAAATTTAATTCACTGATACCATCACTTAATGATATTGTCTTCTTCATTCTGTTAAAATTTCATAAGTATTTAAATACAAGAAATATGAGAAGAATCCCACCTTAAACTCAAAATTCATAATTAAAATACAAAATTAAATGAAATTTTGGTGGAAAGGAATAGATTCTTGGAATCATTTCATCCTTGATAGAGGAATAATATTTCTAAACTGCATGGTTAAGCCATTTCAATTAAGATTAGAAATCGTTCAACAAGTTAACAACTGATCTGAGTCTGGAAGACAATGAACGAAACCGAGAACCGCTAGCAAAAGGTCTTCTACCTGAGTGACTGTGTGACCTAATAAAATTGTGAGAAGCGTTCATCAGAAATAAAAGCAGAGCATTTAGTTCACAGGGATTGACCCTTGTTTTCTATAAATGTGATTTATGTATTTTATGAAGAGAAATTCATCTACTAGCCAGACGGCATGCGGAACCACACTAACAAACAATAAATCTATTCATCATTTATCAAAAATTCTATTGCCAAAGTATGGTCTTGCGAATAAATCGGGGCAATTTTATTACCATGTTTATTATTTATACAAAGATATATATAGTAAATGATGTCTAATTATATTATTGATGATAATTAACCATACAGGTCTGCATTAATTGATATTAACCTGTTTTTTCATGATCATAGTCTAATAGATTTCCTCTAACACAAAATGCAAGACGGCACGAATTGTCCTTTAAAACTTGTAATTGTTAAAGCTAAACAGCAATTACAGAATGGCCTACAATCGTCTTCCTAATTCTGGACACAGCATGTCATCCATCAAACGGCTTCCTTGTCTCGCGCTGACTCACATGCCAATAACATATTCTCTCTTATATAAGAATAAAAAAATCCCAAAAAGTTAAAATTCTTATCTGCGTGAATACTGCCAATAACTTTATCCTTTCATGATTGAAATGATGTGTTAATTGCCATCATCTTTTGCTGGTGTATCCAAAAGATATATATGAAATATTTTGAAACATGTTCCCTTTTGATAATTTGAAAAGGATCAACTTAAAATTAAGAATGTCTGTAGTGAAAAATATGTATTTCCTACTACATGTAATATATACATGTAGTTACAGTTCTCTTTTTTTTCAAATCCCAAGTAATTTGACTTTGAGTTTTGTCAACCAATGGGGGTCACTTAAGGGATAAATAACTATATTGTACCAAGTATAACAAAATTGTCGAACAGAGTTCCACAAGATGTTGAGCAGAAAAATGTTTTCTAGTGTTCAGAGTAGTTTAACCTTGACCTTTGGCCTTGTGACCTCAACATCACTAGGGGGTCAACAGTGAAACTGATCAGTTTGCAATTGTTAAATCAGTATTAAATAGAAATAGCAAATTGAGAAGTTAGTTATTCCATAAATTATTATCAATTTTTTTAATATAATTTGGTGATTATCATTTTTTTTTTGTCTCTGCGAGGGGACTCAATGTACTCTTACAAATTACTATTTTGCTATTTATAGAATTCCACGTAGTCTTTTCCCAATTTCATCATGTTTATTGAGCCTAGCCCATAATCTCAGAAGTTGGACTTAAATGGAAGCTTTATGCATTACTCCTATAGGAAGGCTATAACTCTATTCCACAGGCAGATGATCAGACAATGCCTTATAATACAGCATTTTATGATACCTATGATTTATTGGTAATAATTAATCAGTTTAGGGCCTTGGGAATGATAGTGTTACTTACACAAAAGGCACTGATTTTTGCTTTGTCATATTATAATACAGCATTATTATAAAACTGTCAATATAAGAACCAAACAAAAAAAATAACAGCAAACTTTCATTACATTTTTACAATCCAAAATATTAGCAATTATAAACTCCCAACTAAGCCTTTAATCTAAGAGAATATTCAGATTCATAATTTAACACATGGAAGTCTAGCCTGTCTGTCTTATATTCCAATAATTATCGTCACCAACAAAAATAGGAATTATATAACGGTGCACTTATAGAACTCAGTGATTATCTCCCAGGATTTACAGATTTGCAGCAGACTGCGACATGAGGATGGTATTACAACGACACACTATAGATAAAGTCGTATGGCAGACTGTGATCCCAATCCTTAACACACACAAGGCTGTCTGTCAATGGAGTTATATAAGTCCCACCTTCCTTAACCTAATTGTATACAGGAAATGGAATTAATTAAATTATGAATAATAAGAGTTTTGCTCTACATTTTTTCTATATTCAGTCTTTTTTGAATTTAATTCTCCTGATGCAATTACCTGATTTACAGTCCCATAATTAGAACCAAACAAAAAAATTATTATTTTTCTTCTTCCTGGGAAAATAACAGCAAACTTTCATTACATTTTGATCAAGGTGAAACCATTTTAGGGTCACTAGGCATATTATGTAGATTTGCGGAATGAAGGTCATTTTGCGCGCAACTAATGGATACAGCCGTAACTTTTCTATTTTTTGATGAAATGTTTTGAAACCCATAATATAAGGATATATAGAGAATACATGGTTCAGATGCATGTGCGCTTCGCTCTGATAATTTAACACAAATTTTGAACTAAGTCATACATTAGGGAGATCTACAGCCTGATATATAAGTTATCTTATATTGCTTCAATAACACGAGAAATTATAATTGATATAGACGTAACTTTATAATTCTTTATGAAATGCTTTGAACAAATATAAGGATATATTAGAAGCATAGACAAGAGGACATGGTATATTTCACGCGCATGCACATGCGCTTCTCTCTGATTGGTTGAAACTAAAGTCTTAACATCTTTCTAGTTTTTCCACAGAATCCTTTGAAATTTTCAACATGCTTATACATTATGAAGATCTACAGCATGATATATAAGAATTAGCATGAAAGCATTTGCATGTGTGTTCAGATTGGCTGAAACTTTGAATGCCTATGAGGGATGAAATTTAGAGTATAATTAGGTATAATTGATTCCTAACACACTATAGATGCGCGCGCAAAGACATATATGAAACAGCATGTATATCTGATTCTTATAAAATATAGATATGTTAATGGTTTAGACCCAATCCTTGCAACACATGCAAATGCATTAAATGACATATAGTTGAGATCATTGTAGCTTTCATAATTCTTTGGAGTTATATAAAAGGGAGTTGGGGAGCGTTTGGGGAACATCTGTAACGGTCCCCGTCAATTAGCACTAGTTATTATTATTATTATTTTTCTTCTTCTTCCTGCTTTATCTTGTAAACTGTTCTGACCTTTTTAGGGTTACATGTTATGTAGCTACACAAAACCATTGACCAATATAATTGATATAGCCACAACTGTTCTATTTTTAAATGAAATGCTTTGAATTAATATAAATTATGAACATAAAATAAGAGTTGCACTTGCTCTATTGGCTGCATTTTTTCTATTTTTTGAGTCTTTTTTTGAACATATTTAATTCTCCATGAAATAAAGCAATTATCATGAAAACACGTGCATGCACGTGCGCTGCAATCTGATTGGCTGAAACTTTAAACAGCTAATTTAACGGATACTTTTAATAATGGACTTCTACGTGTAGTCATCAGCACATGATATACATATGCCTATATGTTGGGGTGGAATTTAGAATTGTAATGGACCTTTACAACCATTATATATTTCACTGTCTGCACAAATCTTTTGGATTAAATACTTTAAAAAAATTATAAGGAACTTGATTGAAAAATATCAATCATTGAGCTATACATATATATGTTGGTAGAATTGAATTAATTTTCACTGTCTGCACAAATCTTGTTTCTAAAAAAATTGAACTTGAAAAAATTCATATACAATGTATTATATATTAACTGTATCTAATTATGAATGACATATACTAAAATGGGACTGTTATTTTCCAGTATCATTTTGTAACCCGTAAACAAATGAGACATATAATTAAAATGAGTATTATTCATTGCCTTTCGCCAAATTAAAATGAGTATTATTCATTGCCTTTCCCCAAATTAGAAGTCCCTTGTTAAAGGCAATGCTTCTAAGGCAAAGCCCATAAGGCCTCTATGTTTTTGAGTGACATAGTTTAGAGCAATGGTTGAAAGGCAAAGGCCTCTTTGTTTTAAAGTGACACACAGTAAGGAATGCAAGTCTCTTGCTTAAGGCAATGGTTATAAGGCAAAAGCCAATGTTTTAGAGTGACAGTCTTAAAAGAGAGGAGTTATTTAATGTGTAAAGCAATGCATAGGGCAAAGGCCTCTAGTGTTTTAGATTCACAGACAAAGAAATCCCTTGTTTAAAGCAATGTTTATAAGGCAAAAGCCTTATTTGTTAAGTGCCACAAAGGAAAGAGTCTCTTGCTTAAGGCAGTGGTTATTTTAGAGTCACAGAGTAAGGAGTTCCATGTGTAAAGCGATGGTTAGGGCTAAGATCTTTTAGTTTTAGAGTCGCAAAGTACGAAATCTCTTGTTTTAGACAATGGTTATAAGGCATAGGCATCTTTCTAGAGTTACAGAGTAAGGAGTATTATACTTGTTTAAGGCAATGGTAAGGGCATTGAGGCCTTTTTGTCTTAGAGTAAGAAGTCTTTTGTCTTTGGCAACTAGGCTTCTGTTTTAAATTCAGGGAGTGAGAAGTTCACTCCTCAATGATGGTGAGGCAAAACCAAGCCATCTATGGGATTGATGATATTAGTGGCCTCCAACATAAGAGAAGTTTTTTTAAAGGAATGTAAATCAAGCAAACAGTATATGTTGTACAAAGTATCGTCTTCTGACTGTAGAAAAGTAAATAAATACCAGTAATGCATTTTACGTTGAGTTGATCCTTATTTAGCATACAAATTGGTTCTAGCTCAACATATACAAGTTCAAATGGATACCTTATCTGATAACAACAGAGCAGTCCAATACTATTCTGCTGGATATAAATGTAATTTAATGTTTTCTACCACATTGATTCTCTTTAAGAAAGCTATAATAAATGATTTAACATGGGGTTTGAGATTACAATGGATTTTAGAGGACACAAGAAGCTTCAAATTTCATTCATCAATCAAATTTAAGAAAATCAATTTTTCAGGCATTAATGATATCCTATTTCTTGTTCTCGTTTTTCAGGACTACCATTAGCAAAAGTACACTCCTTTGACACTTCATAATTATAAGCCCTAATTTTAATGCAGACAGATTTTCAGAAATCCATTGCACTCTGTTATACTGAAAAACCAATGCAGAAAAATCATTAGGCCTCATCAAAATCTCTGATCACAGACTAAGGTGCAAGCATCAATGTCGTATATTATTTATGATTTATCAATAATTGTCTCATCCATTATTACTTAAGGTCCTTATCATGCCTCTGTTCTACTTTCTCTTAAAACACACCATTCCCGTCCCTCTTTTTACAAAAACTCCACGGCATGCATGAAGGCGTGAAATATCCCATTCAATTATTGATGTTACGTCAATGTTGTCATTCAGATTCCATTTAAAATGGCAATAGGAAATAGACTCATGTTAGGGTTAACCATAAAGAAATGGCAGCATCACACATGGGAAATGATTAGTAACAAATGGAACATTGAATCCAGAAATCTTATTACTTTTTAATTTATACGCTCAATTAACACCTTAGAATATCAGGTAATTTCAGGTAAAATTGGTACTTCTCTACAATTTCAGAACACACTGTCAGTTACATCAGTATAAAACTGGTATAAGCATTACATATACTGCAGCTATACCATAGATATTTTAAAGTGTGTTTGATATATTAACCACTTTGCCGAATTGTGTATTTTAACCTGAAAATTTCAAATATCTATTTTTTTATTGGCCCAGCAAGTTTGGGATGATAAGGTTTTGCTGTACGTAGTAAAAATAAATTTCTGAAAATGAAATGTAGAAATGAAGAAATATCTCAAGGGAGATCACCAAGAAAGTAGCAAAAATGGTTGGGTCATTATAAAATCTTCTCAAGTACCACCTGGCCAGAAAAGTGAAAACTTAGAGGAAGCTTCCACAGGTAGTGTAGATTGATTGATTGATTGTATATTGTTTAACGTCCCTCTCGAGAATTTTTCACTCATATGGAGACGTCACCATATGCCGGTGAAGGGCTTCAAATTTTGACCTTTACTCGGCACTCAGGGCCATTGAGCAGTGAGGGCTCTTTATCATGCCAACGCCTGCCGCTGACACAGGGCCTCGGTTTTTAAGGTCTCATCTGAAGGACCCGCAACTTTCACTTCAAAGTGCTGAGCGCATGGCGAAGGAACAGTTGCTACCCATTTTAACGACTAGGTCAGTCGCGGCCGAGATACGAACTCACGACCTCCCGATCAATAATCAAGTGAATCGATGGCATATATGATTGATTGAATTACCAAAAATTTTAACTTTATTTAAAGGCTACAATAAGATAAAATCATGTCATGTAAATATTCACAAAATCCCTGTAAATCATAAAATAATATTCCTGTATTTCTGATTCCCTGATTTCTTCTGTCGAGTCCCATGCATGGGCTAGAGGCTTACAGGCAAAATTTCTGCTCTTTATACTATAGCAAAACGTTTAAAGTGCATACAGGTGGCTTCTAGGGTATGCAAAGACAATTTAAGGAGGGATGAACATAGTAGTTTGGTCTATTAACAGAGATTATTGGCCATCCAGCTATCCAAGCTCAGTGGTTAGAGCACCTGACCATTAAGGCATTGTCCTAGGTTGGATTCCAGATCCATGCAGCTATGGTGGTCAGACTGATTCAATCCCTGGTAGCAAGTTAGCTCAGTTAATTGATAGAGCACCTGACTGGAGAATTCAGGGGGCCCAGGTTTGAACCACAGACTGGCCAATGATATTTTTATCTTCTCCCATTAAACAACCAAAAGTTTTCTGCTATTCTCCAGTTACAGTACCTAGTCAAAGATTATCACTGCTGTGACTGGTATCAATTCATTTTTGTGAAAAGTACATTCTGTGGTCACCAAAAGGTGTACATAAGGTCGTTTATCAAAGTTAAATGGCTGATAACGTTTGTTTTGGGTTAACAAGCTCTCGTGCAATAGCACCTGTATTTAGTCTTATCTATAGACAAAGAGAGCACCAAATCACCTTTGATACAATACAGTACAACAAATCTATAACCTTCAAAACAAAATTTTATCTATGCAATGTTATTAAAATGAACCATTATTAGATCTTCAGCTTAAAGATAATCCTGCAAACTGCTACAGAAACAAGAGTAAAATAGCTAGCATAGTGGGAAATACAGATCATTTTTGGAAAAGACTTTTACCGTGCATTGCCCCTGAAATAACACATCTTTTAAAGATTCACCATATCAAGAAAAACAAAAGGTAAAAAAAGTTAACATCTCATGACTTGCAAAAATTATCCACTCTTAGCAGCTTATTTGTATACAAATATATATCTTTACATATAGGGAGTCACTGCTCTTAAAACCAATGAACAATATTTAATTGTAAAAGTATTCCGGCAATGAACTGAAAACAGAAAGAGCTGAAACAAAATACACTATCTGTTGTTTTGAAAACTAAACAACCTAAAACTGTCAAAATTCCATTTGTTATGATAGACCAATTCAAATTATAAGCTAGGACACACACTCTGTAAAACAAATTAAAATAGCCATAAGCTAGCTTTTTTTTTTTTACCCGGTACATGAGAAGTTGTTTGTTTATACATAATTTGTAATGACTGCAGAAGTTTAACCACACATAAACATGTTTACATGTTTATTTAAAAAAGGTGGATCATCTGGAAAACAAGAGGCCCCTTGGCCACAACACTCACCTGAGTCACTTTGACCTTGCTATTCTGCATCAGAATCTTTCTCCAAATATGCAGTGGTTAAAACTGGCTCAGACTGGTTCTTGACTCACAGCACTTCAAAATTGTTAAAAGTTTACAGATGGATAGACAGACAGATGGACAGCAGACTGCATGTGTTCTGAAAAAGTTCCTTAAGCGAAGTACAGCTATTTCTCTTTTGATATCATGCAATAGATGAAAGGGATGGCCAAAAAATTGCAGCAATGTTAATACTACTCACACCTTGTAAACTTTGGGGGGGGGGGGTCTTCTTCAGCATCAACAGGTGAGTTATGACTCACAGAAACTTTAGTTAGTTATCTGGAATAAGATTTAGTGTGCATGGTAATGATTCCTGTGTTCAATTTTAATATAATCCCCTGCCCCCCCCCCCCCCAAAAAAAAAAGTCAAAGATCTTGAGAATGGGACTAATGAAAGAAATTTAAATTGCTTTACCCTGTTTTATCCTATAACCTGTTCAAAAGAATTTTTTTTTATGTTTCCATAAATTAGGTCTGCTTATAGTCCTATAAATATGTTTTAACAAAAGCGTTATCAGCCACAGCAATTTGTTGCTTGGGGTTCTTTTTTGTCCTCTTTCCGCCAAACCTGCATCGCTTGACGTCACAGTTCCAAACTGCCTGACAGCTGGACTGGGTACGTCAATAACAAACATCCCCCGATGAATGGACAAGACTTCCGATTGATAAAGGAAGGAGAAGACTAAATTAATACACTGCAGATTACTGCATTCATCTGCTGTGAGCCTTGCCCATTAATTAGCTTGATGCTGTAATAAATATAGCAGGCTAACATTTCCTTATCAGGAAATGCGTCTGGGGAACATCGCTTAACATCTAGTAAACAACATCTCGAAGATTTGTCTCTATGATAAACAACTTTGACACCTTCATTAAGAATCCATTGTAATGATATTGTACAAACAACTAAAAGAAATATTTTTGTTATGTTGATAAAATAATATTTGTGCAAAGAACACAAAATAAAAATACTTTGCATATTTAGTTCTTTCAGATTAAATGACTTCAAAAGACCATATAAATTTACATGAATGACTTTAATTCAGGGTACATCAAATTAAATTTTACAGGATGTTAGATAAAATCCATCTCAGATTAAGTAAGGAACCTTATTTGTACCTGTTAAGAATTATTCTAGAAGATATCACCATACCAATTTTATACTGCAATGCTTTCAAAAAAAAATTTCATTAAGCAAAGTAAGCAAATCTATACTGAAATAGCATCAACAATTAAATTGTTTCTTTTAACTTACAGTGCTTGAAACATTTCCTTTAATTAATTATAACTTCTCTAAGCCTGGTGTAATCAATTTATGTACGTCATGTAAATCAAGCACAGACAAACTCGTTAGAAGTGTTTTTGAAATATTTGTCAGACATCAATTTTCAAATGTCTCATCTTTAATTAAGAAATGACCAATTAATGAATACTGATCAATTTCCGAAGAACTGGCAATCAAATGTAGTGTAAAAAAATTAGGGATGGCAATCAACTGTAGCCAACTGATGAACCATTGGACGTTCTGACCAATTTATCGGTTTATCATATCAAATGTTCTCAAAAATATTTTGTCAGCCTTTTAAAAAATGTTACTCAAAATAACAAGACTATAAATATTTAACATGTAGAAATATAAATAAAATGTTTAAATTTGATAAAGGTCCAAAATAAAGGGGTCCAAAACAAATTCTATTAATTGTGCTTTTTTATACCCCCCGCTTGAAAAGCAGTAGGGTATACAGCAATCGGTATGTCCGTCTGTCTGTTACGCTTTGGGCTACCAATCTCTTATCCGCAACTCCTCTCATACCATGAAATGAAATTTGATGAAACTTTCACAGAATCTTTATTACATATATTGCCATTGTGGACCTCATATTTTACTTTTTGAACCGACATATATTTTGGGTTTCCCATGGCAAAACATGGACACTGCCATTATATTAATATGGGAAGGGGGAGGATATCATTTAGTGAGATCATTGCTCACAGTATCTCTAGTTTAAATTACAACTTTTAGGAAATTGTAATGTTCAAATTGACTCAAATATTTTTTATTCGACCAACCGAATACAGATTTTTCTAACTGATAACCATCATTGTGACCGAATAATCGGATAACCAAATAAAATTTGCCATCCCTTGTAAAAATTTTCAACATCTTTAAGGTGCTTGCAAAGTGCAGTCTTTATTACAACATTCAATCAAAAAAGCATTGATCTTTCAAAAGTTTATTATTTATATGTCAAAAATACAAATAAAATATTTAACGCAATTTTATGACATTATTTTTTGAAAATGTGAAGTAAGCTTTTTTGTGCTTATGGTTGCATTAAAAGTTACCTATTTGAACCTTACACTAGCTAATATTACTTCACAAAAGGTACCTACCAGGCAGTGTACAATCTAGTTTGATTGATTGTGTCACATAAATAATTCAAACCAGAACATCTCCAGCATTTCAAACAGTCACCTTACAACATTAGATGGTCGACTGTACTCAATTTCAGAATTGAAATCTTTCAGAAGTAAGTGATTCATAACATTATGGCAATAAAAGAATTTTAATTTATATTTTAAATTCAAAGTTTGTTCATTGGTTTGGTCCTATTGCTAACTACAAAAATCATCAGATCTTTCATAACTTCTCTCTGTGTTATTAATCTCCTTTGAAAAGGCCATGGCTCAATATAACAGAAAATAAATTTCATTTTATATATCTGTTCAACTATAAATTTATACTCACACCCTGAATCGCCAATTACACCCCCAGGATCATGAAACAGACTGAATCGCCAAAATATTTATTATTAATTGTAGTAAAACAATATTGTTTTTTGGCCTGTACAACTTGTACAACATTTTAGTACAACTCAAAGATTTTGACTTAAGCTTAAGATGTTTCATGATCCTGGGGCCTGATCTGAAAGCTCAAGTGAGCTTTTCTGATCACCCGTTGTCTGTCATCCGTTTGTTTTGTCTGTCCATCTGTTCGTCTGTAAACTTTTCACATTTTCAACTTCTTCTCAAGTATCAGCTGAGCTAATTTTATCCAAATTAATGGTACAAAACATCCTTGGGTGAGGGAGAGCTTAGATTGTTAAACCGAAGGGCCATTTTAGTCCCATTGCAAAGGGCAACAAAAAAGGTGGGTCATTAAAAAATCTTCTCCAGAACCACTGAGACAGAAAAGCTCAGTGTTTTCCTTTTATTTTGGGTCATTAAAAAATCTTCTTTAGAACCACTGAGGCAGAAAAGCTCAGTGTTTTCCCTTTATTTGAAAGTTAAGGGTTAGAGATCAGTTGTAACAGGCTAGGGGCTGATGTTTATTAACAAATTTTCAATAGACCTTACAACAATTTAATTTTGAATTTTTATTTCAAAGCGGCCTTTTTATAAATTGAAGCAGTCAATTTGGCCGGAAGCCGGTTCTTAGGAAAAAAACACTGAAAGCTGAGACTTATGTGGAAGCATCCTGGGGTAGTGTAGAATCTAAATTGTTCAAATCATGACCTCGATCATGGAGTAGGACAGGGCCACAATGAGGAATCCAATTTTTACATTGAAATATTTAAAGAAAATCTTTAAATTAAATCTTCTTCTTAAGAACCATTGGGCCAGAAAAGCTGAAACTTATGTGGAAGCATCCTGGGGCAGTGTAGATTCTAAATTGTCCAAATCATTATCCCTTTGGGCAAGGTTGGGTTACAATGTGTATTTCAAGAGAGAAATCTAGTTAAGAATTATATAAGTGTGCAGTCGATGGCCAAAGTTACTCAGGTGAGCAATGTGGCCCATGGGCCTCTTGTTTTCATTAAAGTGTTGATGGGAAAAAAATCTACATGGTTAAGGGAACCATCTGCATGGTTAAGGGAACCATGGCATTATGAAAATGAAATCCAACTTGAAAATTGACTCTCTCAACCTTCCTTTTACCTTGAAATAATGCAATTTAAAGAACACTGAAGGCCATGTTCCCAAAAAAATAGCGATTTGTACAATAAATAATGAGCTAGTCATGCTTTTATATGAAATACACTTTTTTTCTGCTGGTGACCTTGTTCTTGGGCCAAGGTCATGACACAACAATATTTGTCACCATAACCTTCAATTTCTTCTTCATTTTGAACTTTTGAAAAATACATGAATCAAACATTTTTGGCCCTTAACTTTGCATGATTTAACTTATCAAAATGTTCTAGACTAATTAAATATTAATTTTTAATAGAATTGACATAAAAAAAGGACTGTGTGCACAGAGCTTCTACATATTTTCTGAGCAAGTGAACTTGAATTTTTCTTAATTAAATATCTCACAGAAATTCAATAATCTATCAAACCTGAGCTTCCAACGTTTCTCCATTATTTATACATAATTATGGTCCATACATATAATTATATAGATGATGAAGATGCATGGTTTATATATGAAAGCATTTTTTATTGACCTCAGTTTGCTTCCTTTTTGTTAAAAGGTAAAAGTGGGGTGGGGTTGTATTATCTCTTACTTTACATATAAATCTTTTTCAAACAAGCTTTTTAAAATATATATAATAATTACAGCAATTACAATCTTTTCAGCTGTCAAAATATCCCAAAGAAAGGTATGGCAATTGTGATTCATGTATGCTGCTATCATAAACTCAGGGTCAAAATTTTCTTCAAATTACCAACGACAAATATTCATTGAGTTGTCTAATACACATTTTTTTCTGCCCCAAAACAGGGAACAATTGATATGAAATGTCAATGTCTGAGTTTGGCTTTTAATCCTGGAATGATCTATAAAATACCAATCTGGATCATGGTGCATATCAGTTTCTAAAACTAAACTCTCTCATTATTATACTTATACAGATAATACATCAATCCCTGGAATACACTTAGATCAAGCAGGAAATTATCACCAGGTCTTCAGGGATCGACACTAACTTTAAGACCATAGTTGTCAGCAGGGCTAGCCATTTCTAATTTCTACTAGCCCTGTTCATGTACTAGTTGTCCAGCAGCCGAAGGCTGTTGGCCGAGTCGCGAAGCGACAAATAATCTTAATCAAGGGGGTTTCCCCTGCTGCTGGGGGTACGGGGGGCCTCCCCTGGGAAATTTTGAAAATAGAGATGCCAAATCCTGCATTCTGGCTGTATTTTGGGTAAAAATTATATGACACTCTATGATTGTACCTAAGACACTTTTCTCTTACAAAAAGTCAACATTTATAATCACTTATGGTATTTCGAGTTTTGACTAACAAAAATAATACTGTTGATAAAACATGTTTGAAAATAGATTTAACAATTATCAGGTACATTGTGTGTAATTGATAATTATTTCTGTTGTTCTGAGTGAGTATTTGGTAAAAATCTTAGTAGTCCTGCAGGGCAAGTTTATAGGCATGTTTATTAGCCCGACCTCAATATTCAGTTGTCCCAGGCCAGCGGGCTACCGTTAGTGTCGAACCCTGGTCTTTTGATCATGTCCTCCTTGAACTGACAATTTTACAAAGCCAAAAATTAATATCGCCATCTCATATCTTGATTTAATTTTCAAATGAAGTAGCATTGGCCTTGACTTTATCTATTTTGTAAATACATGTAATTACAATAAAGATGGGCACAAATTTTAGAAAGATTAGCATACTATTATAATATGAAATTTTTGTTAACTAGATGTAACACAGATTTAATTCATATATGTCACAATGACAATAAATCTTACAATTTGACCCTATATTTTTTAATATCTTCAAAACAAAACATCATTGCGAAAAATGCCCCGACTCACTAGGAATTTCAGATAATTAAAAAAATTGATCTCAAATCTCTTAATTAATAGTATTGGTAACAAAATGTCATAAACCAAGGGGAAGAATTCATCAGTCAATAGATTCAAGATTGAAACTAGATAAGCTCACAGTTCCATTATGACATGATTGCTCAAGAAAAAAATGTAAAAAAAAAAAAAAAAAATGTTAACAAAACATTATTTTCTCTGTCAGATAGCTAGGTCTGATAACTTTAGCTAGCAGTCATTCTTACATGTCTATAGCTATAAGTTTTACGGTGAGATTCAAACACAAAACAACAGAACCAATGCTATTCCAAAATACATATCTTAATTATTACATATATCAGTACTCCACGTGATTTTTTCCTGTAGTCTAGCAAAAAAAATCAAATAAATAAAAATGACAGCGAAAAAAAGACAAATCATTTGAAGGTTTGACATTGCTACATGCATGTAATGATTTTCAGGCATTTTTATGTCTGTACAAGAAGTCAATGATAGGATATTAGTCGGTCAACTTTTCATAGCCGAGTGTTAATGTAGAACTGTGTCAATTTATTCACCGATATATTATAGAAAGACGAATATTTCTGATCAAAGGGAGCCTATTTTCCATCTTCCAACAATCATTGTCTAAATTAAGCCACAGTCTGGAGTCCACAAACAGCTCTCTCCTACCCTATGGAAGAGGATGGTACATTTTGGTCATGGTTTAATTGCAACGATGACCAATAGTATACCTGAGTTGTGATTTTGAATGGCCAGAGTGAGAGGCCAGGTCTTCAGTCCCCATTGATTCAACAGATAAGGAATAATAACACGTGCAGGCAAGGATCCATGATTTTGTGTTAAAGAGCAGAGCTGCCAACAGTCTGAAATGACAAATAGTAAGGCGGGGTCTACGGACCACCAATGCCCCCTGCCGCTGAAGATGTTTTGTAAATGGACATGCAATCTTACAAGGTCCCTGGCATCACATTCATGTCATGTTTCTATTTTGTTTAAGACATGTGTCCATTGAGGAGTAAGAAGTAAATATATAACAATTATAGTAGAAGAGATCTGTTGCAAATTTTGTCCTCGTAAAGTCGAGCTGAGAAGTGATTAAAAATTTTGGTCACAAATTGAATCCAGGTGCCATTGAGTAACCATTACGCTATTGGGAGTACTGCTCTAAATGTACTTGTGTATACTTTTGCTACAGTACACCTGTCTGAATTATAAAAGACGGGCCATTATTCATAATTTCGCGCCAAACGCCACGTTAGATATTCGCGCCTTTTCTTTGGACTGATCTATTAAATAGGTGTGATAGCTTCAATGAAGTTAAGAAAAAAGTATGTTCTCATAGCCTACATTTCGAGGTTTAAAAAATATATTTAACACATTGTACACATTCTATAGAAAAGTAACACTAAAGCACTGAAATGACTGTAATTTAATGTTTTTTTATTTCCCGTCTCAGAAGTGAACTATGCCGATTAGTTACACTTTCATAAAAAGGTTGAAACGTTTCGCCAAAAACATGCGTGTGACAGTCAAGGAATCAGATACCATTTATGTTCAATAACACAACAAATAAATAAATTAGATGGTCTTATTAAAATGTTTTTCTTATTTTTGTTTTTTCTAAATATCACACAAGTGTGCATAAAAACAGTGGTTCTACGTTTTATACTTACTATGTATATGCATCGAATTTCCCTTGAAAAACTATAACTTATAACTATGATTTAAATATGTTTTTCCGTTTTGCAAAACAAATGATAATAGGTATCTCTCATTTGCACATTTTCTTTTCTTTTTCTACTTTGAGAACCAACCAAAACCAGTTACAGAGGACGTTTGAGAAGACACTGGAATAAATCTTTAGTTTGACACAGAATTGTAACGTAATTACTACGTGATCTATTAACGGGTAAACCATTAAGCTATTATGGGAGCACTGCTCTAGATATACTTGTGTATACATTTAATTGCAACAGTACACCTGTCTAAGAATTATAAAAGGCGGGCCACTGTTGATAATTTCGCGCCAAACGCCACGAGTAAATATTCACGCCTTTTCTTTGGACTGATCTATTAAATAGGTGTGATAGCTTCAATGAAATTAAATAAATGAAACGTTCTTATCGCCTTTATGATATGAGATGATACCAAATAAATACTACTACTACTACTTTATTTTATTTCAACGTTAAGAAGGTATATTTAACACACTGTACACATTACATATCGTATCTAGCCCAGTTACACTAAAGCAGTGAAACGGAAATAAAGTTTTAAGATTGACACGTAATTACAACGTACTACTACGTGAAAGTCCAAGAGTTTTTTCTATTTCATGTATCCTTATGTCAGAATGGTTTAATCAAACGTTGAGCTGCCTCCATAAACCACTACAGTGAATATTTCACTTACAGCGGCCATCCCCGCTCAGATTTTCAAATATTAATATCTAGCGTTAAGATTACCAATATTCAAACAACTTATATAGTAAGCATATATAGAAGGGTCTCTATTAATATTTCAAAAATCAATAATAAATAATGGAAAACAAAAAAGTTAGAAAATGCACTTTTTTAAATTCGCATCTCCTAACGACAGGAAATATTAGACTTCTATCTATCACGAGCTATAATCCTGAAAGTTTCACATTGATATCTTTTACCGTTCTTGTTAACTGCAGACAAAATTGCATTTTAAAATCAGAAAATTGTCTCTGGCAGAGAAAAATTGCTAAAAAATCTCTCGAAGAAAATAACTTGAAACAACACATTGTTCCTGTTTCATGAAAATCCATGTGAAAGGACAAAATTAGATGGTCAGATTAATAATAAGAAGAAACAATATTTTAAGGTCTTCCGCCCTCACTATATAGATTGCCACTATGAAAATACCAGAATTATCAACTTTACAAAACATCTCTCTAAGGCGTTTTTAACTTCCTTTCGTAAGGGTTGGCAGCTGAAATTTTGAATCAATTGACTACCAAGGTCCCTGGCAGTTCGAAGACAGTGTCCATTGAGGAGTAAGAAGTAAACTAGTGGAGAGCTGCAAATTTTGTCCAATACTGGGCACTTACTGCCATTGAGTAAAGAGGGGTCTTTTTTGTGTCAGCACCTACTGTGGCACGGGACCTTAACTTTATACGGTCTCATCCAAAGGACTGATCTCCACGTCAAATAGTAGGATTTGAACCCGTGACATAAAAATCAACTCCTTACTTCGTGACTCTAGACCAGACGCTCTAACCATGGCGCCACACGTGTGACATTCAATATCGTGACACAACAAATAATAAATATTATAATCCCCACTAAAAACTCTAATAACACCTAAGTAACATAATTTCCCAATATTTCGGTAAATGCTCAAATCAAATGCTTATAATTGTAATTTTTTGAGATACAATGATGCATAAAATTTTCTAACAATACTGTACATGTATGTAATATGCAATTTAAGGACATATGCAACGTAGTTTGTACTTCTTGATATTTTTCCATGGAGATGAAGAGTTCTAATTCTTGAAGGAACTGTGTTCTATATTTTAATGTCTGTATATGGTGGTGTACACTTCTTTTAAAGCAATTTTTGATGAAAGAAACATCTAGAATATATGTTTGATATTTTTTATATAGTTTTCTTTAAATCATCCAAGAATATTAATCAATTGATATCTTTCAAAAAACCCTGGTAATGCATGCCGATTTTTTGTCAATAAACATCTGATGACACTAAAATGCTAATTTAGGAATATCTTGAAAATCTAGAGTAGGTGTGTTGCGTATGTCCTTAACAGATCAAATTTTCTAGCATTTAGCCATCAAGAATTATTATTAATGTTGTGTAAACACTTTTAATCAAAAATATAAATTGCTGCAAAATCTTAGACTTAGACCCCCACTTATATGAATATCCAGTTGTTTTTATATGAATAGTTTAAAAACATTTATACAGTGTATTTAATATTTTACATTTAAATACTATATATTTTGATCTATACTATAAATGCAACTCTTAATGATGTTTAAGATTCTTACATATTTGCTTAGTATACCAAACAATAATTTTTTTTTATATGTGTATGTTTTTAGAGTATTTATCAGAACAGAACTTATATAATAAAGAGGCCTCTGGACAACAACACTCACCTGTGTAACCTTTGTCTTCTTAAAAACAAATTCAGTAGGATGATATCTTTTTGTGGCTTGATGTCAGTTTCACAATTGTAAACTAAGCATTGTTGTTTCTACGAAGGCTGTGTTTTTCTATGTAAAACATCCTTCCCTGTTCTTCGTTATGGTCAAACTCTTGCCCCAAAAGCCATCATTTATTAATGTGTGCAAATTGTCAACCTAAAGTTAATGAGAAAAAACTTCTTTTTTTTTTTTCTACATGTTATTATATATTTTTATTGGCCTATTCCTGAGTGTCTTGAATCTCATACAAAAGGCCCATGGGCTAAAATGCTCACATGAGTCATTTGGCCCTGCTGTTTTGCAATAGATTTTTTCCCCCAAAAAAATACACATATTGTTTTAAATAACTCCACCCTAGGTTTACATTTTCTTAATATCTCATATCCTTCATAAAAATTAAGGATAAAATTACTCAGGAATGCTTTGTACCAACTTTGTTGAAAATTGGCTCAGAGGTTCTTCTGAATTAAGTTGAAAATTAGAGATGGAATTGAACTTGAGGAGGGGGCAGTGTTCTTCAGCAAAATATTTTGAAGTGACCTCACTCTACCATTCATACTTTTTTATATAAATCTCCACCTAAAAAGGTTTATCCCTTCATTTGATAAAACTAATTACTAATTAGCCCTAGAACACCTTCACTCAAAGAGATGAAAGCAGACTTTTACATTGTATAATTATTGCAAGCTTCACTTGACCCTCTAACCCTGGTTAGCTAAAAATCATCCAGATAAATCAACATACTAGCGTACTTGAAAACCTGCGTAATAATTCAGTGTCACAGCTGCTGTATTGATGGGGATCGACAAACAACTGCTGAGCCAGCGGTTTTGATTTATACTAATTCATCTCCACAAAAGACAACATCTTTTCATGTTTCTCCTTTATCATCTTACTTTTTTTTTTTTAAATTCATTCAACTTTTGGAAAATGCACTCCATAATTTTTTTTTCCTCTGACAGCAAGTGTCTTACATTTATTTTCAGTGAACTTAATCTATCATACCTAATAACACCTTGTTCAAGGCAATCCCATAATATTGGAAGAGCTTATACATCAATTTTTTTTCCCTTAATTATTCTATGTTTACAACAAATTCATCATTCTTAAATATGTTCCTGCGCAAAGACACAAAACAAGAGAAAACAATCTTAATGTATAGTACCAGTGTAAATATATCCGAGTGAACTTATATCTCCCGCTTGTAAAGGCATTGTTTTTGTAAATTTTGCACATTTTGCAATTTTTAATATAAAACGAGCTTAAACGTTTGATATATGATACATCCATCTTTTTAATATGTTCCTCTTCACAATTTTTGTCCCCCGCTTGAAAAGTGGGGGATATTAATTTGGGTTTGTCCGTCCGTCAACGCTTTCGTTTCCACACGATATCTCGAGAACCCCTTGAACTTTCGCAATGAAATTTTGCATAGCAACTCCCTATGAACTAAAGAAGACCTCTATTGATTTTGAGGTCAAAGGGTCAAAGTTCAAGGTAATAAATTCGCAAATTCTGTCCGTTATAACACATTCGTTTCCACACGATATCTCGAGAACCCTTTGAGCTTTTGCCATGAAATTTTACATAACAACTTCCTATGGCCTAAGGAAGACCCCTCCCTATTGATTTTGAGGTCAAAAGGTCAAAGTTCAAGGTCGTAAATATATACATTCTGTCTGTGTGTAACACTTTCCTCTCCGGGCGATATTTCAAGAAGATTTTGAGCTTTTGCAATTGAATTTTATACCAAAAGTCCCTTAGACCTCTCTCACCCCTCTCAAAGTGTCCCGCCCCGTTTGTTTTAGAAGTATTTATTGTATTACATGTCTATATTTTTAGCACAGGGACATGAGGAGAGTTATTACGCATAAAACAGGTTTTTTAGCGGACTCTATATTCTTATTTCATCTATTAGAACTGTTTAATAAAGGTTAAATTAGACACAATGCATTGTGTAAAATTTTGAAAATATATACATGTATGTGACTTCATCTTTGTATATACTAGTAGCTTAAATAAACAGGTGGGAAGAGAGAGGCTTCGTGGCGTAGTGGTATGTCTCTCGCATTTCGTGCGGGAGATCAGGGTTCAAGTCCAGGACGACGTATTTTCTTTTTTTTTCTGAAAAATTTTTTTTAACTAAATGATAGTATTCAGCATGTGAAATGAAAAATTTGTAAGGTGTGGCTTCTACAAACTCATAAAATCATCATCACAGAGTGATAAATATTCCATATAAAAAAGAATCTTCTATACTCATAATAAAGAATAAGCAATCAAATCTTTATATTCATATTGATATATTTTATTTGCTTCAGTATGTGTACATGTATACATTTAATAATTTTTCAACTTAAGTCAGGGGGATCCGACAACCCCCCTCCCCGAACTGCGCATGGTTTACTTTTTCCCTAAGCGGGGGACACAAATTCTCTGAATTAGCTTGTTTTCTATATCACATGTATCTTTCCAGAAAGTTCTCTCAAGATCAATCCACACATTTAGTTGCAGGCTCCATTTTGTACCCATTATAAAAAAAATATACCCACTGGAATCTATCTATCAAATATATATATATGGGCTTGATTTATAAATGTGCAGAATTTTTTTTAATAATAAGACCATCCCATTCCAGTGTTAGTCAAGAAAAACACTATTGTTTATAGGGGATGACAAATTCCATTGCCCAATGCCTAGGGCTTAGTGAATTTTAGGGGTGGGCAAGTGAAATTTTAACAGGCACTTGCCCATGGGCAAGTGACTTAATTATCAAAAATCAAATCAATATGTAAGCCATAGATTCAAAGCTGGGCATAGGAGCTAATGGAAGATCCTACTCAGTTTTTGTCTTCCACCTTTTTTGAAATATCTATATATACAGTATTAGTTTATAAGTAGGGCAAGTGAATTTTGACCATGTACTTGCTCTTGGACATTAGTGCCTTAAAAATCTATTGTCAGCCCCTGTGTTTGTGTATACATTTATAAGCTGAGGAAACTTCCCTGTTCCTGATACAGCTATGTTTGTAGGTAATAATTAAGATGCACTAAGTACCTGATTAATATTTATTTGTAAACAAGAACGGTGTCACTACAGTACACTTGTTCATGTAATTGTGACGTCCAATCAGATGGGAGCGACACTTCCTAACATATTGTACGTTACAGCACATCGCCTATTACAGGTCTACAGGTCCTGCTGGAATAACCAACTAATAAATAACTGTGCTCTACACAAATATATGATAAAGACTTCTTTTCCAAAAAATTGAGATTAGTCGGGACAAAAATTTTAAGACATAGTAAATAAAATTAAACTTTGAGTCATTGATCTTCCAGATAACTTATCTGAACTCATATAAATGGATACTAGGTCAATTAAAAAATATTGCCATGTAACCTTTTAAACTGTTTGTAAATATAAACCTTTGCTAAAAAATTGATTTATTACGCAAAAAAATATGTTAATTTAATTAAAGTACTGGTTGAGATGTCGGACATATAACGATAAGAAACTGCATTGCAATGATTTTTCTTTATCACACTTTATGCAGGATCAGTTATATCTTCACTGCATTCACTGTTGATCAACAGTTATGGATCTGACCTAGTTTTAAAATCTGCATTCACAGTGAGGGTAAACAAAATTTACATTCCTTGCAAAAAAGATAGCTAGCCATGCAGTGTAAGATTTGTCATTAGAGAAGGTAAAACATATAACAAAATGTTTATTGACTCATGTATTCTCAAAAAAAAATGAATTTTGTTGACCCCTCGAAGCAAATTTTTCGCCTTCAGCCTTAAATAGCCTCAGGCAAA
Source organism: Saccostrea cuccullata (assembly GCF_032062105.1). Lineage (NCBI taxonomy): Eukaryota > Metazoa > Mollusca > Bivalvia > Ostreida > Ostreidae > Saccostrea > Saccostrea cuccullata. Next base: position 423,369 of record NW_026935288.1, on the reverse strand, counting down.
AAAGTTAAGTCTTGGGTCCAACAATTTTAGGCAGTGGTAGCTGCCTTCAAATCCAGAAAAAAAATGTAAAATAAAAAATTAAAGACAATTCTCACCATGCAATATTCATATTGCACTTTAAAATAAGATTTTTTTTCTATATTTTATTTGATTTCATTGATCAACTTTCTCCTGGTTTATTTAATTCTAATAACATAGTTCTTGGAAGAACTGTATTAAAAAAAACTCCAATGAAAATAATCAAATACAGTCAAATCTCATTATCTCATACTCAATGAAACTGAAAAAATGATATCCAAGGATTTGATAAATACTTCTACAAGAACAGACTAGCTCATAGAAGGGACTTCAAATCCATGGTATTTGAGATAACTCTGTAACCCGGTGTTTGAAATAATGTCAGAAGTTTAATGTAGTCCATCCCATTGAGTCTCTTTTAATATTTTCTTCTTTGTACAGCAAAACTCGTTTAGTACAACACGGATATTGGAAATTTACGGATATAGCGAAGTCATCTTGGATCCCCAGATACATAAATTTAATGAATTTCTTATACAGTTATAATGAATTAGGGATATAACGAAGTAATTTCAAGGTCCCAGTGACTTCGTTATAACCAAGTTTTGCTGTATTGCATCCTTTGGGATGCTAATTTTTTTTCAACTTTGTGGGGAAAAAGGAATATTGATGATCACATCTCAATCCTGACCTTTTGTTTATTGGTCTGTTCAATGATATACCTTGCCATAGATCCAGAATAGAACAAATTCTACTTCACCTGCTGTCAAGATGCAACATCAATTTATTAATCTGAAACAACAAACTATATTTACATTGTGGATGCATGCATCAAAATGCAAATTGCAGCACAGCATAAACAGGCATTGAAATGGCTTATTATGCAATTTTTCTATTTATTTAATTAGGCTTCTTGTCGTGAAGACGAGAAAAAAGTAGATCAAAACAAAAAAATGTAAACATTTTTAACTGGTGCAGAAAAGTCAGCTGGTGTTTGGAAACAAAGTGACTGATATAAATATACTCCGGCTTCAGCTTCTGTTTTGAATCAAGTGTTGTAACACGATTTTTTATAACACAGTTATCGCTTTCCTTCATCTTACAAAGTGCTCTAACATACACCAATCAAATCTTCACCACATGGTGTCAGCTTCCAAGATGACTGCTAGCGTCTGACCTTTGTTTTAAAATGAGGTCATGAGAACTTCTGCTAAGAAACCACAAAACAAAAAAGCTTGCTTTTTATCCAAAAAAAATTTAGAGAAACAAACACTTCTTGTCTGGAATTTAAACAAAATAAATAAGAAAAAATTCAACTGTTAACAAATTGGAATAAAATATTTAGGCCTATATTCCCCCAATTTCTTGGCTGATACCATGTCTTGTTCTTCATTTGGAGAAGTGACTCGAGTCTTAACAGTTAATGTTGCAGGTTCAAATCTCACTGCAGGATGCAAATCAATCGAAATCACTACTTTTATTTAGAGAAGATCACATAGATACTGTGAATGTGCATCCTTACATTCAAAACAAAAGAGTTTAACAGCAATTTTCTTCCTTGGAAAAAAAAGAGAATAGTTTATTTACAACACAAGGCAAAGGGACACTCGGATAACCTTCAATCAGAGAAGCTCACCTGAGTCAAGTTTGATTCAGGTGAGCTAAAAATTAGTGTTGGCAAATCGGATGATTTTTAGTAACCGCTTACTCCCTTCATCTTCCGATCGAGTACCCCGGTTACTCGGATGATTTTTAGTAAAAGTATCAACATCTATTATTTATCTTATTCTATACTTATCTGTAGTAGTAATGCACAAATATACTGTATAGGGACGTTAAATTTACAATACACACATACGATATCGTCAAAGATTTACGACTTTAAAATAAAGAAAATTAATAGGGAATTCGGCACACAAAGAAGACAAATAAATACGTCATCGTCAACCACCATTTTATGCTTTCTTTTTCAGCCCCCGATATAAGTCACAATCAAGGAGAATAATTATTTACATACTCCATAATTAATAGCTAATATGTGGAGTGTCCAGTAAATAGCTGGTTTCCGAATAATTTAAGCTTAGGTGATTTAACAGATTTTGAATCAGCTGTTCTTTTGTTAAACTCCAAGGTTATTATGTCTGCGGCGGCATCTAGTTTTTAGATTATCAAATGAGGTAATTATAACTCAGGCCTTCAAAATAGGTATATCCCAAGCAATCAAAGCTATCAATTATATAAACTGTGAAAACTAATCAAAACAATTTCATTCACGACAACCATGCACTACATCAAGTCTAACGGTACCTAACATTAGGGAAATGTGTAAGTTAGTATACATTTATAAATTATAAAACATTCATTTTCTATGCCTTTACTATGTAGAATTTATTTTATCCGAGTAACCGAATAGCAGTTTTACTAACCGATACTCGCAACGTTCGACGGTTAACCGGTTAACCGGGTACTCATTGCCAACACTACTAAAAATGGACAGACAATGTGATATTATACAGTTAGCTCTAAAGAAACAATTTCTTCAGAGTACAGTTGAAGAGGGATATTTTCTTCCTCATTTCAAGACCCAACGTAGAAAGGTAAAGAACGATAAGTTCTCATACTCATGCATGTATATTTCATGACTGATTAATTTAGCAATCTAGACAGGAATCCATTAAATAAATTGCACACACAGCTGTATATATTTTTTTAAAAGAGGACATATTGAACTCATTAAATATCATGAAAACTGTAATTCCAAAATCCAAGTTCTAGCTAAGACCACAAAAACATTATGAAACAGATATTGAAGAGCAGTATTTATGAGGCCAAATGATATTCAGTGGGTATATTTTCTTTCCTTTTTATTGTTTATGTTTATTTTCCTACAGATTTATGTTTTACAATTTCTTTATAAAAACGAAATATAATTTTTTTTTTCTAGCTGCATGCTCTAAAGCAGATGATCAGCAGTATTCTACAGCAGTTGTTTTTAAATTTCGTCAAATTAACCAAAGATATACACTGTTAGTATTTATGGTTTAATTCTTTTAAAGTGGGTCTTCACATTTTCATACAAAATGAAAAAAAATTCAAGCTTTTTTTTACAAAAAAATTTAATTTTCTTTACATTAATAAACTCCATTGAAGCAGAAAAATGAATGAATCAGCCGTAAAAATATTTCTTTTTAATAAGAATTTGCTGATTGCATCAATTCAAGATGATACAGAAATTAAAAAGACTATAAAAACAATGAAGACATGGGGACCACCAGCTACGTTAGCAATGGGCCTCATCCAACCTCTTACATGAGAATTCATCTTAATTTAAATCCATTATGAGATTACTTTTAAATACAGAAAAAAAAATAGTCATCTACCTCTTAATGTTCCATCAAAATTAAACAAACATCAAAACATCTGCTTTTCAATTTAAGTCTCTCCGAATTCCTACCTGAATCTGCTTGAACTCAACCATTAATCTAATCTCTAATTTACTTATGTGGGGGAAACACTTTTTTCACAGGAGTATCACTTTGACAGCAGGTGCCTGCGATGCCAATTACTTGATATATACTCGAAGAATCCCAAGATTTATTACAAAAAAGTGCCCTGTTTGCATTTTTAGACACTGCATGTACTCACTTCATCTTTAGTAAAAGTTACTAAGTTACACAAATATTTCTTCTTGCTTTTACATACTTTATACTATTTGTTTTGATGTTCCATACCTTATGCTTTGATAGTCTGATGTCTAAATTAAGTTCTTAGCCAACCACAATAATACTTTCCCAGAATCTGCACCAGACTTAACTGTCGACATATCTATGCTAATACAGTAAAACTCGTAGTACGAACACGGATATAGAGAATTCACGGATATAGTGAAGTTTTTGTGGGTCCCCGGCAAAATTATTAACAAATCTTTGTAAAATTTTACGGTTATAACGAACTCTGATATAACGAATTTATGGATATAGCGAACTGGTTTTGAGTCCAGTTGAAGTTAATTATAATGATATTTACATCTTTTATAATGAACTCTCAGAGATTATTAAAAAAATGATAAACTGATCTAACCTTATTTCCTTTTAGCATTTGAATATAAAATTCAATTCATAATTAAACCTTAGTTATTGAAGATATGTTTATTAATATTTGCTTCCCTAACATATTTAGTAGTAATAATTGAAGGAAAGCATGCATATTGCGAATTCGCTATAATGGTTATAATACGAATTAATTATACAGATATAACGAATTACGGATATAGCGAATTAAATTCATAGGTCCCAAGGACTTCGCTATAACCGAGTTTTACTGTAGTCAAATTATTACATGTAACAGGGTACCCAAGGGCAGACAAAACCTGTAAAATTCATTTCTTAAAGTGTTGAGTTACAACCTTTAAGACTTTTGCTTTACTTTGAACTTGGAGTACTTATATGACATGGTCAACAGCTTCAAGCATTTTTAATATATTCGATCAGTGCATACTATTAGTTCAAGATATATTACTGTAGTCAGCGGCGACTCACACAAATTGTTCCGACGAAAATAGTTCCATCATTAATAAGTAGATACAACATAATTGTTCATTATAAGAATAATGTTGTGTATGTCATTCGTTAAAGAAACCAAAATTAATGTTAATTTTTCCTCCAAAGATCACTTTCCCTCCTAAATGCAAATAAAAAATGTGAATATTCCTACGCTCGCTCCCTCCTCAGCTTTTTTTTATTTTATTTAACATGTTTGATAACAGAGAATATCTAGGTCATTCTTCGGTTGATATTTTTTTACTGATGAATTGATTATACTATATCAACAACTGTAGTAAAATCATGTTAATTGTTCGTTAATTATCATATAGTTTCCTCTAAGAGAAAAAAAATAATCATTCTGTGTGTGTAGTATATTAAATGACGGAATTTTCAATCCCTGAGCAGACTCCTGCACGTGTGTAGACAAACTACACATCGGGAGAGTACCTGTAAAATGTGTAACAAAACCCGAACTGGCCGGGGATTTCTAAACTGACAATAGTTTAATTTTTATGAATAAGAATTTGTATTCATGTGATCTAATTATGAAAAAAGTTCTGTCTGCCATTGTAACTTCTCAGTTCGCGGGAGTCCGTTTGACAACTCCATCGCACGTGTGTATAGACCAAGGCTAACTGTCTTGCGGACATATAGGTATGTATACTGTTTGTTAGCATGGTTAGGAGACGGGTGACCGTAATGCTACGGACTCACGAAATATACACAAGTCCTATAACTAGACAGTGCAGTTTTATTTTTATAAACGTCATTAAACACTGTTAAACATATTAAATCTAAAAGTCGAATATCTTTGGATATGGGGTAACCCATATCTATTCTTGTTTATGAATTTTACTTGCATCATGTTTCTTTTCTTTAACCTGGAATGCAGATTGGTACATATTAGGTTTAGGAGAACCAGAAGTCTCTGTCGAGACTGTAGCTCTACTGGTATGTATTTATTAAAAACCATTGCACTATTTTATGTATCTTTGTGTAGTCTACTTGTGTGCCAACTTATTTTGAAATCAAACTAGAACTGTAGAAGGAGTAGCGTTTTTAAGGAATTTCACAGAAAATTCTATTTTTAGTAACCATGGTAACACCGTTCATCGAAATCAGAAACCGATGCACTATTCTATGTATCTTAGGGTAGTCTACTTGTGTGCCAAGTTATATTGAAATCAGACCAAAACTGTAGAAGGAGTAGCGTTTTTAAGGAATTTCACAGAAAATTCTATTTTTAGTAACCATGGCAACATCGTTCATCGAAATTAAAAACCGATGCACTATTCTATGTATCTTAGTGTAGCCTACTTGTGTGCCAAGTTATATTGAAATCAAACTAGAACTGTAGAAGGAGTAGCGTTTTTAAGGAATTTCACAGAAAATTCTATTTATAGTAACCATGGCAACACCGTTCATCGAAATTAAAAACCGATGCACTATTCTATGTATCTTAGTGTAGCCTACTTGTGTGCCAAGTTATATTGAAATCAGACCAAAACTGTAGAAGGAGTAGCGTTTTTAAAGAATTTCACAGAAAATTCTATTTTTAGTAACCATGGCAACACCGTTCATCGAAATCAAAAACCGATGCACTATTCTATGTATCTTAGTGTAGTCTACTAGTGTGCCAAGTTATATTGAAATCAGACCAAAACTGTGGAAGGAGTAGCGTTTTAAAGGAATTTCACAGAAAATTCTATTTTTAGTAACCATGGCAACACCGTTCATACAAATCGAAAACCGATGCACTATTCTATGTATCTTTGTGTAGTCTACTTGTGTGCCAAAGTATATTGAAATCAGACCAAAACTGTGGAAGGAGTAGCATTTTAAAGGAATTTCACAGAAAATTCTATTTTTAGTAACCATGGCAACATCGTTCATCGAAATTAAAAACCGATGCACTATTCTATGTATCTTAGTGTAGCCTACTTGTGTGCCAAGTTATATTGAAATCAAACTAGAACTGTAGAAGGAGTAGCGTTTTTAAGGAATTTCACAGAAAATTCTATTTATAGTAACCATGGCAACACCGTTCATCGAAATTAAAAACCGATGCACTATTCTATGTATCTTAGTGTAGCCTACTTGTGTGCCAAGTTATATTGAAATCAGACCAAAACTGTAGAAGGAGTAGCGTTTTTAAAGAATTTCACAGAAAATTCTATTTTTAGTAACCATGGCAACACCGTTCATCGAAATCAAAAACCGATGCACTATTCTATGTATCTTAGTGTAGTTTACTAGTGTGCCAAGTTATATTGAAATCAGACCAAAACTGTGGAAGGAGTAGCGTTTTAAAGGAATTTCACAGAAAATTCTATTTTTAGTAACCATGGCAACACCGTTCATCGAAATCGAAAACCGATGCACTATTCTATGTATCTTTGTGTAGTCTACTTGTGTGCCAAAGTATATTGAAATCAGACCAAAACTGTGGAAGGAGTAGCATTTTAAAGGAATTTCACAGAAAATTCTATTTTTAGTAACCATGGCAACACCGTTCATCGAAATTAAAAACCCATGCACTATTCTATGTATCTTAGTGTAATCTACTTGTGTGCCAAGTTATATTGAAATCAGACTAAAATTGTAGGAGGAGTAGCGTTTTGAAAAATTGTTTACAGACAGACGGACAGACAGACGGACAGACAGACAGACAGACAGACAGACGGACGGACGCCGGACGCATTACTATCGCATAAGCTCTTCTGGTCTCTGACCAGTAGAGAAAAACTACAAAGGTTTAAATTCATAAAGAATCTGACAGTGGGCCTTATTGTACATGTATGCATTAATATCCTGAAACATCCCCCAAAAACCTGATTCAAGAAGGTGAAGGACATTCCCTACATTTCATGGTATTGGAAAGAACACTTAATTTGTTGCAATAATTACAAATCCTGCTCTTATCTGTTTGAATCATAGAAGATTTAAGATTTTACACCTATATTGATATTGTCTTAAAATGCAATATACAGATATTAATTCTGCATGCCGCAGCTTTCGAGATTTTTGAAAAACAATGTAATTATTTGATTATACCTTCAACAGCTACATTTATAGTAAGAAAGCTTCTGAGAAGAATTATTAATCATGATCTTTCCTCCTCAAATAATATTACAGTAACATATATTGCTCCCTAAAATAATTATCTGCGATTTCAATACAAATAACCCAGTTCAAGGTCATGCATTAGCCTTTGGATAAAGTTGATGTTTTGATGATTTTTAAATAGAATTTTTTTGTTTAAATCTAGCATCAATGAAATAAACATCTGTCAAAGACCTGGAGGTGTGGCAGGGATGTTGTTATTGTTCAGCGGAGATGTTGATGTTTTCAGTTTTATGTCTGAGAAACTGGACACCCGTTGGATTCCGTTAGATCGTCAGGATGAAAGGAACCAGATCATTGGCCATTAAATACCAATCAAGATCAAGAGTACCCAACACTTCACTTACTGCCTTCTGTAATCCAAGGGCTTAATGGCAAACATAAACACTGCTCTCTCCGTGATTCTAAGGATGCCACGAGGGCCCTCTTAAGCTTTGTGGTTAGACATACAATACCATAAAATATTGATTCTCAAGTGGCTGTATCTCATAAATATGAAATTATCCACTTGGGGCAGCCACTATACTAGTAAAACAATCAAAAAACTGTAAAACAGAAAGGAACTTTGTGGTGCATGCAGTAATGAGGGCTGTTTATTGGCGGTCATTAGATAGGGCTGTATAGATCTAATGACCCATTCAGTCCACATAACACTGACCAAAAGATCCCCACCACAAACCATAGGCCACATACTAAATGGTTGATTCTCATTATTAAGGTATACATGTACATTCAATAATGACTGTTATTTTATAACTGTCATGACTTTTTATACTTGATGAGAAGGAAATGTCTTTAATAACCAGGGCACCGATTTACGCAGAACTAAAAGACCAAAATGTACAGTTTTGCAAATATCTAATTCACATTTGTTGGGAAATATACGAGGTAGTTATTCAAAAAAGGAAAAAGAATTTTGAGAGATATTTTTTTGATAACATTCTTTAACAAATTCATTCATCTTGCAAGATTTTCATAATCAGTTAAACTTTATGGTCTTAAGTTGACAGTTCTTTTATAAAATTGACCCCTCAACTGTTCTCTTCATGTGTACCTTTAAGAGCAAACATATTATAGTATGAGTACTTCATAATGTTCCTTTTATTTAATTGTAGGTATTTTGCCCTTAAAATCAAGTTCAAAATACACAATTTAAATTATTAAGATATTGAGGCATTGAAAAACACCAAGGAACTGAATTCTTGTTTTTTCATGTTGTTGAAGATGAATTTCTAGTTTTAAATTCATGGACTTCCAGCCAAGACCCAACCCTTAGTGCTTGGACCTCTGCAATCTAACTAGGTAGGAATAGTATCTATTTCTGGAGTAAGGGAAGGTATTTCACCATGTACAATTCAGGGTCGTCAGGTTAAATCAGGTGTTGTAATCCCAAGTAATAAAATCGTAACCAGCTTATCCTACAAGCTGACAACTTCCACCGTAAAACAAATTCCAAATCTCCCGTGACACTTCATGTCTGTAAGTCTATTTTAAGTAACATAATTGTATTTAATTAACATCCCAGTTACAAGACTTCTTCTGTAAACTCATTAAGGGGCCTGTGATTTCCTCTGTTGTCATCTCACCTGGAGGAGAGATGAAGATCAGCGATTTTAATGACGGGAACTATCCGTCAAAGGTGGCAATAAATAATACATATATAGGTGCATGCTTTTCTAGGCTCTTTTTTCATTGTGTTCTAAAATTTGCAAATGTTTGACGCCTTATATTTACATCCATTGAATATTTTCTCCTTTATTTCTAAGAAAACCCATAGCGTTAATCACTGCATGAACTACATTAGGCATGTCGCCTGTACAGATTTCTTGATCAGTGGCTGTTCCATCAATGAAACGTATAAAGACGTTCGCATCATTAATACAATAATTAATAAACTTTTTAATCCTTCTTTAAATGATTATTTAAACAGATATAAATATAAACAATAAAATGTCTTTTTTTTGTTTGTTATTACTGGAATTAACGGTCGCAGCTATTGCAGAAAAAATTTACATAACCCCATAAGCGGGTTATGTTACGCGGGTTATGTATTTTTCTGCAACAGCTGCTTCCATTAATTCCAGTAATAACAAACAAAGAAAGCATTTAATTGTTTAAATAATTGCAAAAGGAGCAATTTTAATTATTGAAACTCCATCAAAAAATTATGGCCATCTGTCATACAATATAATGTCCCCAAGGTTTGTTAGGGTAAGGGAGGTTAGATATGTAGCTATGCTAATAAAATATGGCCATGGGCATTGAGACAAGGTCAAGGTTAAGAAGTGTCAAATTCTGTAGGTCTTGGAAATTGATATAAAATTCTCAGACAAAATACTGCATAGGAGGAGCATCAAGAGATTGGTACAAAGCTTACTTGTGTCTTGTCGTATGTTTGTTGTAGAGTAAATCAAGGTTACATTTTCTCAGAAGTTAAAAAACAAAGGTTATCTGGGCCATGATGATTTATTGCTATGTGGACTGTCAGTTTTTTCATTCCACAACAAAAAGGTTAAGGTTGCTTATACCACAATACACTACAGGTATGAATACAACCTTTCATCAATTAAATTTCAGCAAAATTTTGGTCACCATTTTTTCCCCAAGATATTTTAAAGCAATTTTGAAGTTGCCCTGGCAGGAATTTGGTCCTTAGGACAATTCCAGTTTAAACAGGTTATCAAGGTCACTGTGTCTACTAGATAAGTATTTCGAAAAGTGGCTTAGCAAATGAAATGAAACACTTCATAAAGTACTTTCACATTCAGTTATTATATAGAATGAGTGCTTATTATGACCTTGGCTTTCAACAGATTGAGTACATTAAATGCACTAGTAAGTTATTTTTTTCTTAAGTACAGTGGAACAAAAAATTGTACAAAACAATATAATTATGCCCTCCCCCCCCCCAAAAAAAAAGGCATTAATTTCCATCATTCTGGTCATCATTTTTCATATATTAAGGAGGACAGGACCTTGAGCTGAAACAAAAATCTAGTCAACTGTGTTAATCTCTTGTTTATTACTAATTTAGTATGCCCTACATATCTGAAAGAAGTTCTCTCATCAGATTTCTTGACTTACTACTCTTAGTGATATATTGCTGCATGCACACATACTGCTCAAAACTGAAAAATGGACTTTTTATATTTAATACATATCTAAAAAAAATTTATCATCAAAGGGAATAACTTTATCATTTCAAGGATCTGGAATTATCTTACACCAAATAGTTGAGAAAATGATGGATAAACAGCATACAAGAGACGACTTCAATCAAATTGCTAGACAACAACTTCCAGAGCTGTATCAAACAGCAAAGGGATGTGCAAGTAATCCAACAACTCATCATTGATAAACGGGATATGCTTTACTCCAAGCCTGCATCTAATTAACATCAATCAGTAAATGAACAATTAATAAAGGAATAAAGGGCCTCCCTATATCCAAGGGAAGTCCCCAAACCATACAAGCTTCAATATGGAGCCTGTCTGCATACTAGGAGATTCTGTATGTCAATCACTGATTGGTCATGATAGATCAAGGATCATAACTTTATTGCTATACAGCAATTATGAGATTTAATGGTTAACAGTTTTGCTTTTTTAAATTAATCATTTATTACCGCATTAAAATTATAGGCATATTTTTTTTTTTGATACAATTGAAAATTTTTGACTTTCCCTAAGTTAATGAAAATGTTTAATATTACTGTTGCAGTGAGACAGTGTAGCTTAATTAATATCTTTAAACAAACACTTCATTTAGCTTGACCGGGAATTCATCAAATCATAAAACAGTTCTCAAGATTTGTGAATGGACTTTGATCAAGAATTTTTTCACGTATTTCAGCAATATTAAATTAAAGCAAGGTTTTTTTTTTCTTTTCTTTTGGAAAGTGTCATTTCCTCATATATATATACTCATTTATACTCATCTATATCAGAAATTTAAAGTATATTACTAGCATTGTCAATTTAGGCTAACTGGAACTAATTCAATATGTGCAAAATAGAATTGTTTATCCCTAAAATAGACTTCACTTTCTTCTATCATTATATATATACAAAGACATGGACAACAAATGCTACATTAACAATAAGTACAACAACCCCAGTCCAAGGAAATAACGAGAGATCGATGCCCAACTTCTGGGGATCTTTCTATCCCACTACAATTGGATTCTCCACGGATGTATCCACGAAAAGCCAACGTTAATGACACTGTCCATTATAGACCTTTGTGTGGGAGGAAAGATCACTTTTAACTTTGATAGCACCCTCACTATCTCTTGGTAACAATTGCAGAACATTGTCTATGGATTCAGATATAATTAATGAAGTCATTCAAATCACACATTAACCCTTAGTATTTCATATTTAATGGAAATTCAATCATAGAAAACACTATTTTGTGGCTTCATTATTTACTAAATTGAACCCAATGTAGCAATGTTAATCATATCCTTTCCACTTCCTAACCTTGCACAAAACACACATTAAAAAACAACCTGTCTCTGACAAAACTCTCAGAAGTTGCAAGGATCAAAGAATTAACCTGCACAACACCTGAAGTCAACCTGGAGAAACCATGTCCATGACATTTAAATATAACTGTACATCAAGAAAACTTCAAGTAACTTAAATGTTCAATCTTATAAATATTATCATATGGCATCACTCACATATCATTTTCCTTCCAAATATGCATGGAGCATTTCAAAGGACAGCAAAATGCAATAGTGTGGTAGTTTATGAAAAACAAAATTGTTTGACAGCTGCAGCAAAATTTCAAGCTGAGAGTTATAGCTAACAGTATTTTAATGGCCCCCACAGTCTGAGTAAATGGCATCTGTCACAATTCAAGAGCATCAAGATGCATTAATATTGCATGAAAAAAATATGGGTCATTTCTCATCATCCACTTCAAGAATGATGTTTAAATTCTGAAATTGCTGTCTCAACTGGTGCAGAGAAGTTAGGTGACCCATTTATTTTTCAGCTTCTGTAGCAAGATTGCCAGATCTTAACAAGCAGAATAATTTCTTACCCTAAAACAGCAATGTTTATGACATATGACATGTCCTTCATTGACCTTGGCAGCCACTTGATATGAGAATTTGACCTTTAATTTTACGTTCACTCGACAGGAAGTCTCAAGTTCTTCTATCCAATCAATGGCCTATGATTTGTGGTGGGGATCTTTTGGTCAATAGTAAAAAAAATATAGTTGTTGAAGTTGGGTTTTTTATGAATGACCTTGACCTTGCATGAAGTTCAAATATGCTATAGTTTTCAACTTTAAAATTTGTGACTATAAAATATGCAATTATGCAAATAGTTTTAATATTTATAGTCGTTTAATATTTGTAGTCTTGTGATAATAAACTGATTGATTGTAAATCATGTTCCATTTTTATCCACAAACGAGTCGACATGATTGACCTTGACCTTTATGTTGACCTGGTAAATTATTTTGTATAATAAAATCTTAGAGCCTAAAATATATATTGACAATAACAATGTGTACATAGAGATCAATAAAAATATCCTACATTTTGAATCTGGTGAGTATTATGTAGTCCAACCGTATTTACAAGGGGTATATATTTTCCTTTCTTAATTTAAATTACAAAAGTTACTACCATATGGTATACATGAATGACGGTGCATAAAGTTTTGCACATGCAAACTCCACAAAAGATGCACCTGCAATGCAGACAAATGCCTTAAGTAAAACAAACCCTGGGGACTCAAACAAAACCTCAATAATAATTGTCTTATTAAATCTCGTTGCATGAATCTCACCTCTGAATTACCTACGTAAAGCCTGCATTCTAAAACCTCATCTTCTAGTTTATTGATAAATCAATTCCTGATAACTATTTATATTTTATCTTTACAGGCATGAAAACTGAGCTATCTGCTACACTCTGTTTAGTAAAAATCTCATAAATTCAGTTTTATTTTAGATATTCAGCTAAACAAAGCTTTTTTTAAAATTCAACCCAATTTCCATGACTAATTATTGCAATGTACTGACCTAAATTGAAGCTACATGTTGGGAAAAAAGTTGTAAGCAATTCTTATTGCTGATTTTTTTTTTTTTCAATTAAATTGTTTTTAAATGCTTACCAGCTGTTATACGTGTAGTTAATTTCATCATTTTTGGCTCCATTTTCATTTTTTTGCAGTTTTTGCTATTTTAAAGAATTATATTTCTAATTTATAACAAATAATTACCACTTTAATACAATGATAATTTTATAATCATTTACTTGGATACAACAGATACAATTCCTTCCGTTATTCTTGACATGAAACATTATAGGATATAATAATCATGGTAATTATACACATGAATGATAGAATACACGCTCAATACAAATGAAGCTCAGGATATTTAATGAACCAGAAGTCTCTGTCAAGACTGTAGCTCTACTGGTTTATACTTAAAACAAACGAAGAGAAAAGTAGCAGTTGGGACTTGAGACTTTAAATCAGCAATAAATAGAACCAGAAGTCTCTGTCGAGACTGTAGCTCTACTGGTTTGTACTTATCAAAAACCATTGCACTATTTTATGTATCTTTGTGTAGTCTACTTATGTGCCAACTTATTTTGAAATCAGACAAAAACTGTAGAAGGAGTAGCGTTTTAAAGGAATTTCACAGAAAATTCTATTTTTAGTAACCATGGCAACACCGTTCATCGAAATCAAAAACCGATGCACTATTCTATGTATCTTAGTGTAGTCTACTTGTCTGCCAAGTTATATTGAAATCAGACAAAAACTGTACAAGGAGTAGCGTTTTTAAGGAATTTCAGAGAAAATTCTATTTTTAGTAACCATGGCAACACCGTTCATCGAAATCAAAAACCAATGCACTATTCTATGTATCTTAGTGTAGTCTACTTGTGTGCCAAGTTATATTGAAATCAGACAAAAACTGTAGAAGGAGTAGCGTTTTAAAGGAATTTCACAGAAAATTCTATTTTTAGTAACCATGGCAACACCGTTCATCGAAATCAAAAACCGATGCACTATTCTATGTATCTAAGTGTAGTCTACTTGTGTGCCAAGTTATACTGAAATCAGACCAAAACTGTAGAAGGAGTAGCGTTTTTAAGGAATTTCAAAGAAAATTCTATTTTTAGTAACCATGGCAACACCGTTCATCGAAATCAAAAACCGATGCACTATTCTATGTATCTTAGTGTAGTCTACTTGTGTGCCAAGTTATATTGAAATCAGACCAAAACTGTAGAAGGAGTAGCGTTTTAAAGGAATTTCAAAGAAAATTCTATTTTTAGTAACCATGGCAACACCGTTCATCGAAATCAAAAACCGATGCACTATTCTATGTATCTAAGTGTAGTCTACTTGTGTGCCAAGTTATACTGGAATCAGACAAAAACTGTAGAAGGAGTAGCGTTTTAAAGGAATTTTACAGAAAATTCTATTTTTAGTAACCATGGCAACACCGTTCATCGAAATCAAAAACCGATGCACTATTCTATGTATCTTAGTGTAGTCTACTTGTGTGCCAAGTTATATTGAAATCAGACCAAAACTGTAGAAGGAGTAGCGTTTTAAAGGAATTTCACAGAAAATTCTATTTTTAGTAACCATGGCAACATCGTTCATCGAAATCAAAAATCGATGCACTATTCTATGTATCTTAGTGTAGTCTACTTGTGTGCCAAGTTATATTGAAATCAGACCAAAACTGTAGAAGGAGTAGCGATTTTAAGGAAATTCACAGAAAATTCTATTTTTAGGCCAGCATTTTTTTATTTTTAGGTTTACGAACATCAGAATGAAAAAGTCCCGTAGGAGGAGGAAATAAAAAAAAAAAATAAAATTATACTTTGGATACATTATCAACTTTTCTACATTAATTTTTGCTTCTTTTTTTATGCTCTCCTAACAGGCTTCTTGCCACTGGACGCATAAGGGTTACAAAGGGGAAAATACAACTTTAATTCTTTATTTCATCATCTACCTGTTGGGGGCAGTGATATAAATCTTTTGATGTTGGACAAAATACAGATTTTTTAAAAAAAAAAAAATCATTTTTTTAAATCTCTTTTAATATATCTTCATTTTTGTTTTTAATGTGTGTTAGGTAGAAATTATTCTAAAATATTAATATACTTGAGACCTTTAAAAGTAATAATTCCTTTCATAAAACAGACAGGGAGTATTCCCAAGGAGTATTGAGGAGTAGAGTGGAATTTTTTTCAATTAAGTGTAAAATAATTTTTCTGGCTGCCATAAACGATACTACATGCCTGTATATATTTGTATATTCTTGTTTTTAAATAGTTGAAATATTTCATTTCTTTAGGCTATTCTTTATTTCTTCCTCAAATGGACTTAACTTCTCCCATAGTTTTATTCATTACATCTGATGCATAAGCGACCTTTTTCTGAAGAATGATGCTAAGACTGTAAGCTATGACAGAAACCTAAACAATGTCTCTGACAATAGCTACCATGGGCAGTTTTAAACCTGTGGGAGGAAAATAATTTACAATTACAGACAGTTACTTTTGAATACGGATACATAATTATCTCACCAACATGTCACTTTGCAACAAAGTCGTCAGCATTTTATTGTTCTCTGAACGGGTGAAACGTTTTGAATGGCCCTCCTATCGATAAATATTTACATTAAACCAAGCTTTAGTGCTGCTATGGACTTGACACAAATCTCCCTTCATTGATTACCCGCCATGTTTAAAACCGGAAGTACGAGTTTTTAAATTTGAATTCTCCCCGACTCAAATTTGACATAAAGAAAAAATTCTGTTTTTCTCAATTTTATTTTTTTTCTGAAAATTCAAAAACTTGAGCGGCGGGTTTGTAAACCTAAAAATAAAAAAATGCTGGCCTTAGTAACCATGGCAACACCGTTCATCGAAATCAAAAACCGATGCACTATTCTATGTATCTCAGTGTAGTCTACTTGTGTGCCAAGTTATACTGAAATCAAACTAAAATTGTAGGAGGAGTAGCGTTTTGAAAAATTGTTTACAGACGGACAGACAGACAGACGGATGGACGCCGGACGCATTACTATCGCATAAGCTCTTCTGGTCTCTGACCAGTAGAGCTAAAAATGATCCTTGCCACTCATCAAAATAAAAACCGATGCACAGAATTATGTATCCTAGTATGGTCTACTTGTGTGCCAAGTTATACTGAAATCGGACCAAAACTGCAGGAGGAGTATCATTTTGAAAGAATTTCACAGAAATTTCTATTTTCAGTAACCATGGCAACACCGTTCATTGAAATCAACAAGAGGCCCATGGGCCACATCGCTCACCTGAGCACTGTGGCTAGATAAAAGTATACATTGGTTTATTATTGAAAAAGTAAAATTCAAAAGTAGTCCCATGAACAATCATGGATTTTCTATCTTTGAGAAGAAAATTTTTAAAGAATTTTCCTATATATTTCTATGTAAAACTTTGGTCGGCCATTTTGGCCCCGCCCTACCCCCCCCCCCCCCCCCCCCCCCGGGTCATGATGATTTGAATAAACTTGAATCTACACTACCTGAAGATGCTTCCATGTAAATATGATGAATTATGGCTTGGTCATTCTTGAGAAGAAGATTTTTAAAGAATTTTCCTATATATTTCTATGTAAAACTTTGGTCGGCCATTTTGGCCCCGCCCTACCCCCGAGGGGTCATGATTTGAACAAATTTGAATCTACACTACCTGAGGATGCTTCCAAATAAATATGATGAATTATGGCTTGGTCATTCTTGAGAAGAAGATTTTTAAAGAATTTTCCTATATATTTCTATGTAAAACTTTGGTCGGCCATTTTGGCCCCGCCCTACCCCCCCCCCCCCCGGGTCATGATGATTTGAACAAACTTGAATCTACACTACCTGAGGATGCTTCCATGTAAATATGATGAATTATGGCTTGGTCATTCTTGAGAAGAAGATTTTTAAAGAATTTTCCTATATATTTCTATGTAAAACTTTGGTCGGCCATTTTGGCCCCGCCCTACCCCCGGGGGTCATGATTTGAACAAATTTGAATCTACACTACCTGAGGATGCTTCCATAAAAATATGATGAATTATGGCTTGGTCATTCTTGAGAAGAAGATTTTTAAAGAATTTTCCTATATATTTCTATGTAAAACTATGGTCGGCCATTTTGGCCCCGCCCTACCCCCTGGGGTCATGATTTGAACAAACTTGAATCTACACTACCTGAGGATGCTTCCATATAAATATGATGAATTATGGCTTGGTCATTCTTGAGAAGAAGATTTTTAAAGAATTTTCCTATATATTTCTATGTAAAACTTTGGTCGGCCATTTTGGCCCCGCCCTACCCCCCCGGGTCA
Source organism: Saccostrea cuccullata (assembly GCF_032062105.1). Taxonomy (NCBI): domain Eukaryota; kingdom Metazoa; phylum Mollusca; class Bivalvia; order Ostreida; family Ostreidae; genus Saccostrea; species Saccostrea cuccullata. The sequence continues at coordinate 405,306 of NW_026935288.1, read as the reverse complement.
TGATGATTTGAACAAACTTGAATCTACACTACCTGAGGATGCTTCCATGTAAATATGATGAATTATGGCTTGGTCATTCTTGAGAAGAAGATTTTTAAAGAATTTTCCTATATATTTCTATGTAAAACTTTGGTCGGCCATTTTGGCCCCGCCCTACCCCCGGGGGTCATGATTTGAACAAATTTGAATCTACACTACCTGAGGATGCTTCCATAAAAATATGATGAATTATGGCTTGGTCATTCTTGAGAAGAAGATTTTTAAAGAATTTTCCTATATATTTCTATGTAAAACTTTGGTCGGCCATTTTGGCCCCGCCCTACCCCCTGGGGTCATGATTTGAACAAACTAGAATCTACACTACCTGAGGATGCTTCCATATAAATATGATGAATTATGGCTTGGTCATTCTTGAGAAGAAGATTTTTAAAGAATTTTACTATATATTTCTATGTAAAACTTTGGTCGGCCATTTTGGCCCCGCCCTACCCCCGGGGGTCATGATTTGAACAAACTTGAATCTACACTACCTGAGGATGATTCCCCGTAAGTTTCATCTTTCCTGGCACAGTGGTTCTTGAGAAGGAGATTTTTAAAACATGCCACAAAATATTCATTAATTGCCAATTATCTCCCCTTGAATGAGGGCGTGGCCCTTCATTTGAACAAACTTGAATCCCCTTCACCCAAGGATGCTTTGTGGCAAGTTTGGTTGAAATTGGCCCAGCGGTTCTTGAGAAGAAGTCGAAAATGTGAAAAGTTTACAGACAGACAGACAGACGGACAGACGGACACCGTACAAAATGTGATCAGAAAAGCTCACTTGAGCCTTCGGCTCAGGTGAGCTAAAAACCGATGCACAGAATTATATATCTTAGGTAGTCTACTTGTGTGCCAAGTTATATTGAAATCAGGACCAAAACTGTAGGAGGAGTAGCATTTTGAAAAATTGTTTACAGACAGACAGACGGACGGACGACGGATGCATTACTATCGCATAAGCTCTTCTGGTCTCTGACCAGTAGCGCTAATCAAAAACCGATGCACTATTTTATGTATCTTAGTGTAGTCTACTTGTGTGCCAAGTGATATTGAAATGAGACTAAAACTGTAGAAGGAGTAGCGTTTTAAAGGAATTTCTCAGAAAATTCTATTTTTAGTAACTATGGCAACACCGTTCATTGAAATCAAAAACCGATGCACTATTTTATGTATCTTAGTGTAGTCTACTTGTGTGCCAAGTAAAATTGAAATCAGACCAAAACTGTAGAAGGAGTAGCGTTTTAAAGGAATTTCTCAGAAAATTCTATTTTTAGTAACCATTGCAACACCGCTCATCGAAATCAAAAACCGATGCACTATTTTATGCATCTAAGTGTAGTCTACTTGTGTGCCAAGTGATATTGAAATGAGACTAAAACTGTAGAAGGAGTAGTGTTTTAAAGGAATTTCACAGAAAATTCTATTTTTAGTAACCATGGCAACATTGTTCATCGAAATCAAAAACCGATGCACTATTTTATGCATCTAAGTGTAGTCTACTTGTGTGCCAAGTGATATTGAAATGAGACTAAAACTGTAGAAGGAGTAGTGTTTTAAAGGAATTTCACAGAAAATTCTATTTTTAGTAACCATGGCAACATCGTTCATCGAAATCAAAAACCGATGCACTATTTTATGCATCTTAGTGTAGTCTACTTGAGTGCCAAGTGATATTGAAATGAGACTAAAACTGTAGAAGGAGTAACGTTTTAAAGGAATTTCACAGAAAATTCTATTCTTAGTAACCATGGCAACATCGTTCAACGAAATCAAAAACCGATGCACTATTTTATGTATCTTAGTGTAGTCTACTTGTGTGCCAAGTAATACTGAAATCAGAGCAAAACTGTAGAAGGAGTAGCGTTTTTAAAGAATTTCTCAGAAAATTCTATTTTTAGAAACCATGGCATCACCGTTCATCGAAATCAAAAACCGATGCACTATTTTATGTATCTTAGTGTAGTCTACTTGTGTGCCAAGTAATATTGAAATCAGACCAAAACTGTAGAAGGAGTAGCGTTTTAAAGGAATTTCTCAGAAAATTCTATTTTTAGTAACCATGGCAACACCGTTCATCGAAATCAAAAACCGATGCACTATTTTATGTATCTTAGTGTAGTCTACTTGTGTGCCAAGTTATATTGAAATCAGACTAAAACTGTAGGAGGAGTAGCGTTTTGAAAAATTGTTTACAGACAGACGGACAGACAGACAGACAGACAGAGGGCCGGACGCCGGACGCATTACTATCGCATAAGCTCTTCTGGTCTCTGACCAGTAGAGCTAAAAATGATGTATAGAAAAAAAAAATCATAAAAGGGAAACTTTAAATTAATAGACATTGCAACTACAATATTTACATTTGTATTACTTTTCCCTTTAATGCAGATTGCTTTGTAACAATCAAAGGTTTATTCTCTAGCAACTACCACTAATAACCATGGATATCAGTGTTTTTTTCCATGACATCAACACTCACCTTAACAATTGACAAAAACTCTCTAGTTACCTAGAAACATTTCAAAACCTAGGCTTATTTTTCACAAAAAATATGTGCGCTTATGTTAGCTAATAAATTAAAAAGAGAAATATCCAATGTGCTTCATGAAATAATTAAGCCTAAGTGAAAAGTCTTAAGTTCGTATACCTTCATGAACTTTTCACGGAGGAAATTAATGCAAAACAAGACAGGGCAGAAAAGCTGCTAAATGCCAAATACAACAAGTTATTAATATAAAATTTACTGAAAATACAAAATATGATACAGTTAGAGGAAAAGCTAACATGCAAGATGGCATAGAAGTATTATAATGAACGATACCTATAACTTTGCCCTTAACTTTTGAAAGGTTGAAGCTACAGCTTTCATATTTCTGGTCATAATTATAACTGTGACACAACCTTTCCTTGGGTATAACCATAAATTTGACCATTAGTCTTGTAGTTTGATTTATCTATAATTGGTAAAAAAATAACCAGATTTTAATCTTGGTCATATCTTTTGAATAGTTGGCACTTATATTATAAGGGATTTTAAATTTCATAGATGAGTTTCAAGTGTCAAGACCTTTCTTTCAGTAGCAAAATTTTACCTTGTCACATTGAAATCGAGTTTGACCTACATTTGAAAAACTTTAACCTTGGCCATAATTTTTGTATGGCAGGGCTCAAATTTACGGACAAGTGACTGGGCACTTGTCACATTAAAGAAGTCTTTGAATAATAATAAAAAAACAACTATTGATTTAATTGATAAGTTTATCGAATACAAACGGAAGCAGTACATAAACCCAAAATTCGATCCCGATATCAATCGCTATGTAAGTTGCAATAAATCTGATTGAATTACAGATTCACTTGCAAACATTTATGTTGATGTCAGGTCAGGTTGTGTAGATAAAATTTTGTTTTATATGTGTTTGTCTTTTTTATCAATAACAAGACTAATAAATCAAGCACGTTTATTTTTTTTTTCATTTATGTAATAGTTTTCAAGTTGACAGAATAAGACATTCAATGAATTTTTTTTCGGACAAGTGAAGTAGAAGTTCGGACAAGTAAATATCTTGGTCACTTGTCCGAATGGACAAGTAGGGAAAAAAGTTAATGTAGAGCCCTGTATGGTGGGTGCAAAGACTTTCATCTTTCAAAATGTTTTCTTTGTTACATGAAACCCTTCGAATTCTTTGAGTTCCAACATATTTGACCTCATAGACTATGACCTAATTTTGAAAAACTTAACCTTCGCCATAACTTTTAGATGGTGGGTGCTAGGATTTTCAAATACTTCACAAGTGTATTCCTTGTGCAAAGACCTTTTTTGCCAAATACCTTAAGAGTAGTTGCTTCTACCAATTTTCATATCCTTGTGACAAAACCTTTCCTTTTGTAATCCCAATTATCAATTAATTTTTAATGACCTTGGAGTATGACCTACTTATTGAAAAAATTTACCTAGGTCAAATTTTCTTAATGGTTGATACCAGGGCTATAATACTTCACATGTATATTCCTTGTGGCAAATTATTTCTTTAGGTAACATTTTTTAAACTCTTGACCTTGGACCTATATATTACAAACTTAAAATTTGGCCTTGACCTGCCTTAACAGGATATCAGTGTTTTAAAAAAAATCTTGTTTTGTTTATAATTGGTCATCTAGACCTCAGAAAGTATAGCTATAAAAATCATGTATCTATGAATGCTTAGGAAGAAAAATAGAAGTCAGAGGTGGCAAAGGTAATAAAAACAAATTATGTACGATTGTATAAATACCATATATATTTAATAACTATACATACGTATCAGGTTTTTAAGCCTGATGTATGGATATATTGCTTACGTAGAGGAAAAGACAAAAGTATCTATTTTTCTGAACTTTTGATAAGGATAATAGAGAGAGCATAGCTGTGACCTGGTGGAACCTGATATTTCTTGCATAAGCAGCTCTGCTGTCTATCTGAATTATCAGGTCTTCTGGACCAATTATCACCTCAGGATACCAGGTTAGGCATTAAAGTCTTATATAAATATGCTTCTGTTCTATTTTTTAGGGGGTTTTTTGCCTCCAACTTGTGAGAAAGATGAGCTTTGGGTTGGTGTATTCAGTGTGATGAGATTTATGTGGTGCGAAGGGAGGTGGAGGAGTGGCAGGTTTGCCATTATTCCATATTGACTTTTAATCCTTATTATAGTTCCCAGTGAGTAGTATGTCGACAAGAATTACAGGAGTAAAAAGTTTAAATCCTTGTACGTGTCACACATTCCCTTCATCTGTTGCATAATAATATATTTTATACAATAAAATAATACTTTATTATTATTTTTTTTTTGTACTTCGTAAATTAGTGATTTTGAAATTTTGTTAAAGGACAAGTTCTATCATCACAACCAATTTCCTCAACAAGCTCAATGAACACAAAAAATGTGAACGTTTAACTGAAGACTATATTTTACTTCCATGTCATAATGTTTATAATAACCATATATATAAATTTAACAAATTCTTTATACGGATATAATAATTCAAGGATATAGTGAAGTAATTTCACTGGTCCCAGTCACTTCGTTTTAACCGGGTCTTACTGTATTTGTTTCCATCCCAGTCAAAATCAACAACTGACATCATCAGTTAACGAAAATTTTTTTATACTGTGATTGGGTATGAAAGATCGCATCAAAGTTCATTTTCTGACTATGCTTTAATCGCATTGGTCAATATTTTAATGAGCTACGAAATATTCTCTTCTCATTCAACCACGGCCCGAATGAAAGAGGATTGTACATTTTGGCCGTGGTTTGCGAAAATGATATACGCAGATCTAACCATGAAACTGCTTAGTTTCACAAAACATATCAATACATGTACATGTAATAGATTTACTGGGAGAAAAAATTAAACTATTGCTTTTTTTCAGAGTAGTAAAAACCAATATTTTGGTGTATAACTATTTTGATAAATGTCAAATTACTACACTAATTTCAGTTTTAACTGGTAATAAAAAAATCAATCATTTTAGAGAGTATGTCATACTCCAATGCTCTATTTTCTCTCATATACCCTGGTAATACTTGATTTTAGCAAATATTTTCTTGCATCCCACCTGCAGATTAACTTTAATGTCAATGGGCTAATTTAATCAAACACTCTGCCCTGCCTTCTTTTTTAATCAACTTATTCAACCGTATAATTTCCTCTGCCACCAATCCTTCTCTTCCCCACTACATTGATTCAAAAGATTTTTTCTCCCATCTTTTAAATTCCTACTCTGCACAACTTTTCCCATGGGTTAACACCTACCAGAATACAATATTGCGCTACCTTTATTTTATTTTCTGATGAATCAGTGTTCATAGTATGTCATCTAATTCCCAGATGTGTTAATCATTTTTAGAGTAAAACAAAAATTCTAAACCACATGATGCTACTTGATGCAAGGACTGCTCAATCAATTTGCCGATCGAACATCTATTGTCACGAGAGTCTGATTGGATTGAGCTTCCCACCCAAATACCTAGCCCAGGTAACGCGCACAGGTGAGAAATGTTACCTGAAATTCCACCAGGATTGGCACAATAATTACCGTGGCAACAAGACGTCAGCCTCAGTCTCTGACAGACTTTGACATTCCATCAATAGACGAGTTCAATCACAGAAGTCCCCTTATCTTCAGGATGAGACCGTTAGCTGGTGGGAGTAAAACCTGCAATTAATTGAAACACATTAACATGCATTTAACGTCAGAGTTTAGCTTTAGAAGCATGGTGATGACTAGAATTGCTAAATAAGTCTGGCCAAATCAAAGCAAACATGGTTTTTCCATAAACTTGAGGATTAAGTTTTGCATTAATCGGTTAAAGGATTCAGAGTTAAAGAGGGAGTTTGGGTGGGGAGGTTCTGAGAGATTAAAACAGCAAGTCGATTTAGATTTGCTGAAGGCTTTGACAATAAGCTAGCTGAAAGATACTTAGTACAGCAAAGCTTTAATGACAAAAAAGTGTAAATGAATAGAATTAGAATTAGCTTAGTTAAATTTCTGATTGAATGATTACCCTACTCAATACAAAGTAACTCAAAGACACAACAAAATTAGCACCCAGTAACTTAAATTCTCAAACAATTCATCAGTTTATATTACTAAAGCCTCCCACATTTGAGTTTTACTTTTCCCTAATTTAACCAGACTAAGAGTCATGTTTGACAAGATTACAGGGAGTATCTGCCAGCTCAGGGTATTCTCCCAGGACTCTACCTTCCACAAAAATGACAATATTTACCTCCCCCCTTCACTAGCTATATCTGTCTGCCTATCCCTCCTTCCATCTGTCTGTCTGTAACTTTGTCTATGTGTTACACTTTTGTTTCCAGTCACTATCTGAAGAAGCCTTAAAGATTTTGCGATGTCATTTCATACCACAATTTCCTATGGCCTAAAGAACACCTCTATTGATTTTGAGGTCAAATGATCAAAGGTCAAGGTCAGAAATTCAAACATGGCATATAACTATAATATCATTATGATTTCCTTTAAAATTGACCTTCTGAATTACAATGTGTGTGTTAATTGTGATAACAAAAAAATGTCCACTGACATTCAAAAGTATCTCGATCCCTTCACGCTAATGTCCTTAGAAATTAATACGAACATTGAATTGATTTTAAATGGCATCATTATCTATATCAAAGATGCCAGTACAGTGCCCTTTTACCAACCCAATCCAATCCTTATCATTTCTACTTTCAGACAGTATCAACATCTGTGGACAAAGTTAGACTGATGACACCGCAAATATAATTTTTCTGTTGTAAGGTGATCAATATCCAATTTTCCTCTGTGACCTTGGTGTCCCCTTGTCTAGCCGTCCGCATAAATCTCTGCAAAAATTCATATTGATCAGGCCATTCCCAGTCCTATGGCATAAAAGATATATTCTCTTTTCTTAAATTCAGATGATAGCTGCTATTTTCTACTGCGTTTCCTGAATCCTTATGCTGCGCTCATGGTCCCCAGGTCATAAATCTGAATTAGCGTACTTCACCGCCTGCCTCATAACGCCTACCATATTTCTTGTTGTGTATTTATTATTGATGGGGGTATCAAAAGTGGCAACAAACTCAAGAAAGTGATTTTACCCCCTCCTAGAAATCAATAAATGTGTTTGTGAAACAAATAGGAAAGAAGAGAGTTATTTTATTTGAAAGATTTTTCACTGAAATTGAAAACCTGAGGAAATTAAATTGATCATTAGAACATAGTTTCATAGCAGAATCCAATTAAAAACACTTTCAACTGAAGAGCAAGTTTACATTCAAAATCAAAATACAGTAAAAAATATTTGTACTGGGAATAGCTCACAAGGTAATACCCTGAAACAATTTTTTTAAGTGCCAACAAGGTCACAAGTTCACAACAAACCCAAATGTCATTGGCAATCATTGAACCAAGGCAGAGCTTCCAGTGGTTCTCTATCATAGAGTCAGACAATAATTATATAATTTTTTCTGTCAATGACCTTGACCTTGCCAGAATGACCTTGGATCAAGGGCATGACAAACTTTTGGGTTATAAGCACTATCTGGACTAAGAATGAGCTTCTGTGTTTCTCACCTGTGTTTCTCAATTACAAAGTAACTGTTATATTAAACCAAGTTCAGATTGCACAGACTGACAAATGTCATAATATATATGTATCCTAACCCTTAATTTACATTAACTTGATTACTATTAAAAACCTTTTCATATGTTTGATTTGGCATGTTTTGTTACAAAATTAACAAAATTTCCTTGGTCAAATCATTCACTTACAAGAGTCATTTTCAGCATGTTAAATTTTAAAGAAAACTGACTTTAACAATATATACAAGTTGGTCCATCCACACTAACATTTCTTTATCTAATTTTCTTTTTCACCTGACACAATTACCTATATATAACCCTCCTCAATATAAAGACTGGGTAAACTCTGTGATTATGGTTATTTATTTTTATCTACCAGGGGTATTCTCCTTCAATGTTTAGGTATTGGACAGCTAATATCAACTGGCTACTTCCCAATATATAGTGCAGATTTGTTCCCTGTTCCTGATATATGACCAGTGGAGATTATGGAAGATTGGGTCACTATAAATTAATTAAACTGTGGTTGGCACCTTTTTAAAAAAGCAAGTCACTCCTACTGTTAGCCAAGTGTGCATTCTTGATAGAATTATAACTTTACGAAGAATATCTTTTTCCAAATGTTAGCTATAATGCTAAACCAAGTGCACTAGGCAGTTGGAATGTTTGTTTTGACTCAGAGAGCAGATTGATAAATTATACCTTTATGAAACAACTGTTGTAAAATTAGAATGATAAATATGTGAACATAGACCAACCAATCTTCAGTAACCTTGACATATTTTCATGGCTTTCAGTTCTCTATGCACCTATTTGAATCACACCCCGACTAAACTTTGGAATCATTTAGATAGGTATACCTGGTGGCCTTTGGGAGTCTTTTTCGTAGTTTATATTTAGGACATTGGAGAGTCGGCTAACATAGCTGCGTTACCTAAACAAACGTCTCAGTGCAAACAGCATCAGGAAATCGATGTCATTCTTTTGATCGGCGGGAGACATCACCCAAGCTTCACCTGTGGAAGAAAAAAGAATTAAATGAGTTGTAAATCATCGAAAAAGGAAATGTTCCTCCATGATCACTCATTTTACGTAATTTGAGGCCTTCAATATGCAACATCCATTTTTAAACAAAGTTGATACAACAAAGTATTTCAGTGTATTTGTAAGATTGATTATGAATGTGCCCTTTGGTATGAGGAAATTGAATGAAATTTTGGAGCCATGTAGTCCTGACTTAAGAACGGAGTATGACCCTAACTTTTTTAACACTTTCTGCACAAGTGTTCAATCTGAGGCAAACAATCACATTTACAATCATTAAGAACTGCGTAAAATGACATTTTCTTTGAAGTTTTGGATATATACAAGGAGGTGAGAGCAGTCGTACAAAGTCAGTCAGCGAGACCTACGTTTGAACCAGGCCTGTTTGATAAATATTTGCTGCAGTTAATGCAAATATGGTAAAAACAGCCATTTGCAAAAATAGTATCATCATTAGGAATTCATACACGAGTTTATAGCTACAAGTCAAATGGAAGGTTAACTTTTCAATGTTTATACATGCATCTGTAATCAACATCATTATATATAATGTACATGAATTTGGAATGTATCAGCTAGGGCTGTAAATTTATGTGTGAAATTTGAGCTAATTAATAGAGATTCATTCAAATTACATATAAAACATCCATTTTGAATGACATAAACTACCTACACAGTGGTATTTTCTATCGGTGTATTTTTTATTTGTTATAAATGACTTACAACACCTGCATAATTCCTACCAATAAATAACCTAAAATGTCAAATTTAATTAGTTACTATTTGCTTTGAAATCTACATTGAATTTATGAAATTTTCTCTAGCTACCATTCCTTATGGAGTGCATTATATAAAATACATTTACTTCATATCAAAGATAATCCACCTAATTTACTTTCATACAGATGAATATTTTCATTAAAGATCAAACCATTGTAAAAATCTTCCTTAAATGTCATCTAAAAATATTACCTTGAGAAAATCTTGTCAATGATAATGTAATATATATGTGTACTCCGTATGTGCTTTTCACGCAAAAATAAACTTCAAAGACTGTATAATAATAAGTAAAGTTTTGCCTTCTTGAGATGCCATTGAAATTTTCAAAATTTATTTACATCCTTTTTTGACTGGCATTAACCAACGCTCAAGGCCTATATAAAATATGTTTGTTCAATTAATAGTTATCCAACAAACCCTATATATATAAATCCTATGTATGGACCACAGACAATCCACAAAACATATTTTTCTGATAAAATAAAAAATCAACCTATATACCTATTATGAGGCTTGCCTGTGGGGTTATATTTTTTTTAATAAGAAAAATACATATATTACGTATAACGTCACTGGCATTTGTGCCTGTACATAAGATCAAGACCCCCCGAAAAATAATGTTAAACACATGGATATTTGAGGGAAAACTTTTGAATATACATATGGTGTGAATTTTCAGACTTATAACCTAATCTCCAGACAAGAAATCCATGTCTTATGTCACATATATGTAGCTATTTGTCCTATAAATGACACCTCAGTGTGGTAATTAAATGTCCCATGTACATAAAGTTGAAGTGTTTAACATAAGCCTTGTAATAAAAGAGCATGTTCTTCCGTAAGACTGTCTGATTATCAAGTCTCAGGAATTGGTCCTGATAACTATATAAGGTATATATGACCTTTATTATATGGAATTAATCTGAATGGGTTTTCCATTAACACTATCATACTATCCCATGTGTTTCTGATAAATTATTCAGTCTTCTCCTAAAAACACCAATTGTAAAACAATAATTTTTGTGTGTTTTCCAGTTAATGGGAACATATTTTTCTCCAACTCTGTTACTGAACATTGTTCAAAATTTTATTGACAAATTCATGCATCAATTCGAGAATATTCTCTCTCCATCCCCTTCTCTCTCTCTCTCTCTCTTGAGAGAGAGAGAGTCAGTTTTCAGAATTGACCTTGAGGAGCTGGCATCATTCTTTAAGTGGTGTAGATGAATTTGGAACACTTGAATAAGTTCTTTATCTAAATACCCTCTCTCTTCTAGATTAAGTCTGTCTTCTATTTCAAACAACTTAATAAGCTTGATTGTACAGTAAGATCACACTATGCTCTATGTAACACTTGACATACAAAATTCTAAGATGTATTAATATGATTTTTTTTCCTTTCTTTTAATCAAGTCTAAATTCCTGCAGTTAAGTCTTAATTAATAATTATATCTATTAAATAAACTTAACAACTTTATAAAAAAAAAACTAACTTTTTACATAAAAGGGACATTTTTATTTTTTACTGGACTTAATAAAGACATAAAATGTCATCTATAACACATGTACACATGTATTTTTTCTTCGCATGCAGATAGTTGTAAAAACGGGAGAATACATGGGAAAAGGAAAAAAAAAAGATGGGGAAACACATACCCATGTTAAATGGCCTCTTAATGTATAATTGCAAGTCTGCAAATAATTAATTGATTAGATTAAAATTTTAAAACAATTACCAGATCACTTTCCAATTATTAGGGCTCCCTAAAATTAGCCTGGAATGCTTCATGTATGCATACATATACTAGAACATATATATATAAACTATGCTTTTTAGCAATAATACTATTTTAACTCAGACTTTTTTTAGCATGAAAAGGCCTTAAATGGTAAATGTTTAATAATTTAATTTAGAAATAACTTCATAGCACTTAGAGTGCTAATGGTATTTGGTTATGTTAAAAATGTCTTTGAGGTTTTGAATCATGCATCAAATTTTTACAGTCAACTTCTCAATTATAGCCACAAAGGCTTAGCCCCATATGTTACCAAAAGTCGTCTCTACTGGGAAGTACAGCAAGAATGTATATATTTTTCAATAATAGTACCAATTTTAGAAACAAAAAATTAACTAAGACCCTGTTAATATGAATAAATATAAAATTTCTGGGCACATTTACCAATAAAAACGGCAACAAGTTTCACAGAAAGTGCTCTGTTCCACAATTCAATGGAATTTACAACATGCCCGAGTAATGAAATTAAATTTAAATTTAGCAAATTAAGATGTCTGTCCGCTAATTAGAAAGAGTTAACATTAAAATCTGTCACGCTTTTCTGTATCGTGTGACCTGACAGTTTAATTCTCCGACTTTTGACACCTCCGAGCTCAGAATCACCTTTCCGCTTCTCAAATTAGCTTCACATACCTGGAGGAAACAAGGGCAGTATTTTTTGTAAGGAGATTCAACCGTAACTTTACATAGATAATCTCTTTTTCCAAACTTCAAAGTCTGGAATCAGTTACGCATCATTTACTCTGGCAGGATACTTTAATGCTTCGTTAAACGCAAGGTTAGTGAAACCTCGTGTATAAATTGTGTGGAATAATCAACGTCTGCTTCTATCTGATCCCGAGATTAGAATCATTTATCTCAAACTTTGATGACTTATCTCACACCTAGCTTATACCTTACTCTCATTGGCGTTGCATATTACTTACAAAATAACCTATACATGAATGCACCATGTGTTGCTGACCATCTGCCTCACTTTACGACTTGCGTCTCTGTTCAAGCACCTGTCCATGCCTGCGTCAGCATTATTGGCAAGGCGCTGATTGGTCAAACCCAAATCCACGTCATTGCTACGTCAGAGTTGCATTTGAAAAAAAATAAATAGGTATCCGACCCATATTAGGACATAACTTTCTAACCTTAAATATCTATCCTATTTTAAACAAATTCCAAAGCAGTTTAGAGTAGAAAAAGGATTTACCAGGAGAAACTTTCAAAAATATAATTACCCGAGCAGTTATTAATTAATGAAGAATGCTTTGAGGGTCTATGGAAACAAGCACAAATTTGAAAATAAAAATTTAAATACTATGAATATCAAAATATGCTATGGTGGAAATATGTAACTATATATAAATATTAAGAATAGAAAAACGTTAAATTTAAAAATAATTTTTCACAGGATGCATGTAGATTTAAAAAGAAAAAAAAAAGAATTTTGATTAAGAGCAAAGGGGGATAACTCTTCAAGGACGGATCAAGGTCAAAGGATTAGGACACACTCCACTCCTACATATTGATACTACATGTATAGCATGAATACTTTGTCTATATATATATACATACTGAGTATATCTGTTATGCCCTTCAGAACAAAACTTCACCTGAAAAGAACAAATAATTAAGGTCTGCTATCTACGTCGTTTAATCACCCCGTCCATCACTGTATTTAATTTGTCAACAATTACTTTCAAATAGGAAACCTTGTCTGGTTGGTCTCTAATATAGTTATTGATGATAGATCACATTCACTAAGAATGCTAGCTACAGTATATTCTTAATTTCTAAAGCAGGTTTATCATATCATCGTTAGCACAAATTAGAAAAAAAATATTAGCGATCGATTGGGACGCGAGGCATCTCAAAATTAATCATTCGAAAAAAAAAAAGGAGTAACTCTATGTAATAAAACGATTTAAGGGGGATGTGTATCGGAGGTTGAAAGGGTGATTTCTAACCCTCCGCCGGCGACAAGCACTAGACCATACACATACATCACTCACAGACTCTTGTCCCTCAAGAGTGGTGCAGACAGCTCTATTATCTAACTGACCATTAATGTGGCGCTCGGACAGTACAGGACAGCACGCCTAGATTTGTAACGTTTACGACAGGGGGTGAAAATCATCACCTAAAAACATCCATCACACGGGACTTTTTTGTGTTACAGGTGTAAGTTAGAAGTCATAGGTGTTGGGCAATGACTGGAGAGGGCTCGAAAGAATTCACTTGATGACACTTTTGTTACTTTATATGTTTGACCCAATTATGAAAATAAAAGACCCCCAACTTTGAAGTACGCATACACTTTTGAAAGTTTCCTCACAGACCAAATTTGTTTTGTCTCAACTCCCAAGAGCCCGAATCGTTCATTTTTTTTTTCATACTAGGCAATTTATTTAATATGGTTGTTTCGCGGGAAATAGCTATTTAGCAAATGTAAACTATCATTATTTTGGCTGATTTCTTTCATACCCATAGTAAAAGGCCTTTGTTTACATAGTTTAATTTGACTACGGAAAGTTCCGTCTATACCTGATCAATACTTAGGGCTCAAGGTGGGTGTGACCAGCAAACAGGGGATGCCTGCTCCTCCTAGGCATCTGATCCCATTGGATCCCTTGAACTGAATTTCTGGGGTCTGTGTTTTCTTATTTGTATTAATTGTAGATTCGTGGAGATTTATTACTGTTTGTTATCTTTATCATTTATATAAATAAACACTGATCGAGTACCACGTTCATTTTAGGGAATATTTTTTCTAGCGTCCATGTCTCAATGTATTTTCTTTCCTGTGGATCCGAGGAGAAAAATAAAAAATAGGGAAATTCCCTTCTTCGAAGTCTCCTAATCACACTAGACCCTCGGCCCGTCACGCGCCGGTCCGCGGTAGAGTTTGGGTGTTTTCTGCTCGAAAGACACTGCCATTGATAACCTATCGTATTTTAATTATTCTTTCCACGTTAGTGAATTTGATAGAAATGCGTCATTCTGATTTTTAATTTTGTTTTTCGTCAATTAAGCGGAAATATTTCATCAAATCGTGAACCTACTGTCGACGGCACCACTTACATAAGTACAACTTACAGTTTCAAGGCCTTCTTTCCTTGAACGAATTTAATATGTCCTACTCATTTAAAAATTGCTTACAGTGTCTTTTTTTTTCAAACCTCATTATTCTAAGATATTAAAATTCTCCTGAAATGAGCAAAGATGGATAATGTCATGCATGTTCTTTCTCCTGCTTCGTTACATTCCTAGGGGGGGGGGGGGGGATTGGTCAATTGGACGCCTAATTATTAAGATTTAAAATGATTTTTTAAGATAAAAGAGGGTTCGGACGTAACAGTGTCATTTTAATATATCTAATGAAAAATGACGACACTTACATCAAACCGTCCCAATTATATTACAGAAGGGGGAAATATAAATATCTCCCTCTCTTCATATGCACCTCTCTCTCTCTCTCTTGCTCTCTCTTCATATAATATATAAACATTTATTAGATAAATATGATGATGCTTTAGGCCAACATATGCGGTTGACCACCAATGTTTAAAATAAATTCAATAATCTTTATGTTTGTCTTAGGTCTGTATGGTACATGTACGGTGTCTTTGAAATTTTGCGCCAATGTTATTAATCACAGACATTCACAGACATTGGCCATTTTTTATCAGACTTACTAAAAGGATTTCGCAAAATATTATGCCAATATGAAATTTACGTGTCAATATTATATGGGGAAAATGTATTGTCCAATCTAACCTCTCTTCAAAACCACTTTCACAAGTAGCATGTCCGTTTTTATCAAGTCCACACAGACACCTGTTCTCGTGTATTGATTTAGGGATGAAGACTGGCCATGATTTACCTTATATATATAATATATGCGTACATAAAACTCGATTGTATAAACAGGTCATGGTCACATATTCTGACCAAGTGTCAGCTCCCCCGGTCCCTACGGTACAAACGCCCACTCAAAGATTGGATGAACGATAACTTGTTTTTAACAAGTTCATAACGCCAAAATCTTCACAGTGCTTAAATTTAATGTTCGTGTGGTTTTAGCAGTAGCGATTTATAGGTTTTTAAAGGAAGCATTATCAAGTCAAATTAAAATAGTTTCTTATCCACTCACACATGTCCAACACTTTGGAGTTTTAAACCGAATAAAAACTTATGACATCAATTCTGATTGTAATATCCCCTCTTTTCTGTCCAATTTTTAAATCTTTCTCTCTCTCATGAACTAGACACACATTTACATAAATTAAGACAGGCTGTGGCATTATTCTAAAACAGATCAATGCCCAGTGTAAGCTAGAAGTCCTTCACCCGAGAAGATTAAAGATCCCCAGTCCTTACACCAATATTGACAGTATGGGGGTTCACAAGGATTAAGTGCAGTTCTGGAGTTATATTAATCAAGCACAATGACTTAACTAACCTTTAATACAGCTCTAATCAATACACACAGAATAACAAACACGGTATTCAATAATTGATCACCAAATGCGAATGTTCTAGAGAGAAAGAAAAACACATACCTAATACCATCTTCTTATACAGATCAAGATATTTTCTATGGAGAAGCTGAAGGCTCTTTGGAGAATGAAAGAGCCTTCAACTTCTCAACATGAAATAATTTCAAGAAAGCTACGAAGTGTGGTACACAAAAATGATTAGTCTAAATATTAGCTGGGGGAGGGGGTTGTTCTAAACTGATCTACTCTCTTCCATTTTTTTCTGTTCTTTGTATATATAATGGTCATAGGCTAGCATTAGATAAATTTATGAATTACTTTTCTACTCAGATGTCTATTTGCTGCTCTTTCTTTAAAGCATAACGTGTTAGAACCGGCACACTAATTTGTAAGAGTAATTCTGTGCTTTTAATGGCACATTGCAAAAAAAAAATATTCTGATAAAATATATTTTAAAATTTGAATCTAAAATTTTGTATATGAAGTATGCTTTAATAAGTATTTTAGATCCAGACCCATAATTAAGTAAAAAGAAAAATAAGCAGCAAGTCTGCAGAACATATGAACATGTAAAATAAGTACCGGTATATAAGTAAATGTCAGAAGATGTTTATCAGATATACTAGTACATATAAATAAATCCCTGTTTCAAGGTTCTGTAAGAAGATCATAGCTCCACAATAACATTGTACATGTACATAACTCCCTTATCAATGAAACAGGAATAGCTTACTAACAAAACCTTTCATCTTATCAGTATCCCCAACCTCTCTTCAGGGGCATCTGAACAGCTCTATTGAATGCTATTATCTAGTTATACAACAGATGTGGCAAAGAATAGATAGATTCTGCACTCTAAACAGTGAAAGATCATATATACAAGAGGGTCAGGAGTTAGTAGATTATTTCATTCTGGATTAGTTCTGGTACATTTACTTTAGATTAATGTAAGGCCAGATAAAATTAATCTTTAGATTCTCATCCCCGCCCGCCCCTCTCAAAATGTCCCGCCCCGGCGTTTTTTATTTTGATTTTTGGATATTAATAAAGGCATTTTCATATATTTTTATTCAGTAAGAATTTAGGTGAAGTTTAAGAGTTATCTCCCGTCTGTATTAAAAGTCGCGTGTCGCTATTCATAGCAAAAGAGCCATGTGAAGAATGTAGAAAAATCGGCAATAAAAGTTTAGATATGTAAGGAAAAGATTATTTGTCAGTATAGAGAAGGCAGAGAAAATATAATAGCATAAACACATCTAGATACCATTACTGCCATTTATGAGTAAGTTTTTAAAGATTTTTTAAAACTAAGTATAAAAAATAGACATGCAAAATGACACCTGGTCAAGTTTAAACGATCTCCAACTGTGTGTGATTTAGATTTGAAAAAAAATAATAAAACATGGTAGGCAGGCTTTAGAGAATGTTTAGTGCTAAGAAAATGTTAAATATCAAACCTGTTCAGGCCTCAGTTTTTTTGGTAGGATATTTTATCAAACCTGTTCAGGCCTCAGTTTTTTTGGTAGGATATTTTATTGGAATATTTTATAGATTTTGTAAATATGACCTATTTTATTGTCGAACATGTCAAGTCTCATTTTTTAGGAAGGTGGGAAACTAATATTTTACAGAAAACAGAGGGATTTGTAGGTAAAACTAAAGGGTCTTTAGGGAAAGGCCGATGAGAAGTCATGCATACAAAATTTATTGATATCAGAACCCCACCTCATTTCGTTTTGCGTGTGCCGTACGCATACGTGTACTTGATAATTTGTTAATTAACAATAAATATCTAATAATTTAAGCAAGAATTTTCTTTAAAATATTTAAAAGAATATGAAAAAAAAAAATCTATTCATATTGGCATTAACATAATGAAAAAATGTGTACGGAAAGTCCATGTTTTGGTAATACTTACAATTTAACAATTATAAAAAATAAAAAATAAAATCCGCCCACCCGCCCCAATTTTTTAGCAAATTAGGATGAGAATCTAAAGATTAATTTTACCTGGCCTAATAAACTTCATTTTAAAACAATGGTATGCATAATTTGGCACCTCAGACTTTCTAGTACACTAGTTTGACTTGACAGCACTGGCGTAGCTTACCAGAATTTACACCATAGCTAAGCTGTCAAACACACAGCACATAAAGTAGCAAGAGAATGTTTTATTCATGTCTAAGTCCTATCTTGCCAGCTTTCTATAGTTTTCCCTGGGTCTCGAGAATAGAAAAAATATATTTATATAATTTTTATGCCCCACTTTCCATTAAAACCACAAGATTTTAGCGCTTCTCTATATTTCCCCATTTCTAATTCTGCACGTTAATGGAAAATATTTGCATAGACTAGCCAAGCTGAACTGTTGTGTTAATTAATTGTGCCTGTATACATAAATGTACATCGATTGCTGGTATTTACTCTGGAGTTCAGTACATGATCACTACAAAGTCTCTAACCCAAGTCCAAGAACTTTCAGTACAACCAGTGAATTTACATGTTCCGTACATATTTGGGTTTTTTTTATGAGCATCCAAAACTTCTTCCCGATTTGATGAAATAAAGTACACTCAAGTTCGGAATATTTTGTACTTATAACAGTATAACTACATGTACTGACTGAAATAATACTAAACATTTCTTCCTATTTGTTTATACCAGGCTCTACATTTCTGCATGAGCAATATCACAGTTTATTACATAATTAAGGAAAACCTTTAATTAATAGGAAATGTTGGATATTAGATAACCAGTCACTTTATCTTGCTTATTCCACAACTGACTCATGTAAAGCCAAAAACTTCCAAATTATAGATAGTTTCATTATTTAAAAATTTTCATATAGAAAGTTACTTTTCCCTTAGTCACCATAATTATAGTCTTCTAAATCTGTATTCAAACTGAATCTGCATTCCAAACTTATTCTATATTCAAACCACTGATGACACAGGTTTTAAAAACTGAACAAAGTAGTTGTTTCAAAAAAATATTTTATTTGTTTACTGGAATTTGCCAAATAATACAATTTAGTTCCAGTTGCTGAAGCCATGATAATATGATATACAATTTGACACTCAGTGTCTTTAACAAGTAAATAATACATAATATGTAAATTATACACATACATGTATATACTGTATCATATATATATTTATATACCATTTTGTGATATAGTATACATCGTTAAAAGATCTAGAAACAGACAAGCAAATACATTTTGTAGCAATCAATACATGTGTATGATAATGAAAATGTGAACAAAAAAATCTATATATACTATACCCTGGGAAATTTTTAAAGCATTCTTTATATTTTTTAATCCTTTTTATTCAGTCATTTTTTTTTTTAAAATAGAAAAGTTTATTATAAAATAACCCAAGTCCCAAAGAAGTATGTTAAGTTCATAAGACTTAAAATTTCCCATGGAACAGTACAAAAAAATATAATGTACACATGTACATACTCTTGTCTTTTCAATCTAAGTGAAAGCTTTGGTTTATAATGACATTCTTATTGAACAACATATTATAGTATTGGAGAAATGATCAAATGATGTTCGACTAGAAAATTGTGGCTATTGAAAACCGAGACAGAGAAAAACAAACCCTTGAAAAATTATGAGCGAATGAAATCGTACGAGACCTGCAACACATTAAGAAAGGGAAAAAAAATGTGTGAGAAAAATATTTACAGGTCAACTAGAAAAAACACAGGATGAAAATAATCACCATTATTTTACTTATCGCTTGTTCACAGTGTCCCTAAAATCTGCTACTTTAAACATATTGTTAATCATCAGAAGTTGGAAAGTTGCCGAAGATTAAACAAACTTTGTGGAGTGGTAATCAGCAATGACCTATATAAATAATTCTGTACAATTGGACTCTTCTGTACATTTCATGTCCCTACCAAAATAACACATCAGCCAGACCAATAAAAAATCACATGGGTCAAATATACAAGTTTTTACAGAACTCTTAATGAAATAATCTGTAATTGGTTGATAAGCTTTCATAGATTACACCAATTTTTACAACATTCCTTCACTTCTCTGTGAAAGGGGATTATACTTGTTGGATTGAATAATGTACTAGAGCACAGCTTATAACAGGTCTAAATCAGGAGCCCTTGGGACATAGGCTGTCAGACTGTGATGGATGTTTAGGGCCCCTGTTGAAGTGTTAGCTATGTCAAACCATCCCTATGGAGATAAAATGCCAGAATTTATTTCTCTTCACTGACAAAACCAGCTGGCAATACACAGCTATCTTACATGATTTTTGACAATCTTTTTCCCCCATTCTTTTAAATGATCGATACAAAACAAAATGATCATTGCTGATAACCCACCCTTAGCTTTTCTTTATTCTATTTTTACTTGTATGATCACAGATAGTTTTAATGCTACAACAAAAAAATTAAATAAATAAATCTCTGAAATTAGAGTAACTGATGAATAAATTTTATTTCCTTAATCAAAAAATAAAAGGACAGCTTGTAAATTTAAGAACGTACACAATGTATGTCAACATTTGCCAAATGTCTTCATTTACATTTTTCTTTAGAATAAATAACAAATTACAATGTAAGTACATCTTAATTTATTAAATTATGCAGGCATTTTATTAACTGAAATCTTTTTATAACAATGAGATGAGGAAAATAATTTTTATTATGACAGTTACGCACATGTATATCTTGCCCCCTCTACTCAGAGTCCACAACTTGATTAGAAAAGCTTTATGCTCCCTCTCTATTAATTAAAACAGTCTACAAATGAATACATGTGGTTTTAACACGTTTGATGAATTTCAAATTTAATATATGTTAAGAAAACAAAAATCTTTGGTTAGCCTGCCCTCTCATTGAAACAAATTTTGCAAGGATATGTCACATGCAAATAGTCCTGAATGACATATCTTAAACAAACTTATCTCTTCCCCTCCATGGCACCCTCCCCCCCCCCCCCCTTCAAATAAAGTGATAGCTGTTCTTAATATTATTATGTATAAGATGAAGGCATTTATTTAATTCAATTTTTTAAAATAGCTAGAGAATTCAAAGCAAATTTACCATAAATGAAGACTAACCATTTATTGATTAAAATTAATAAAAAAATAATTTTTTGTTCCTTTTCAAACTTCGCATTTTTTCTTGTCATTAAAAAAAAGGATTTTATGGATATATTACACAATTACATAGTATTAATTAGTAAATTAATATGATAATATCTGGTCCCAGTAAATTCATAATGTGTTGTGGTTTCAATTAAACAAATTTACAAATGCAAATCTAGAATTTAAAAAAAAAAAAAACATTAACAATAATGTCATGCTAATAGTATATAACAATAACAATATGTAACAAAAATTGCAAGTATTTCCAAAAAATAGGGAGCAACCATAGAATTTTTTTAAACAAACTATGTATCACATAGTCAAACGTTCTACATCACAGGTGCTATGGTCACATGACACACGCACAATAAACAATGTGCACCATTTTTGCCATATCTTTCCTCTACGTCTTTTGATTACACATCCAATACATCAGGTTGTAATAAGTAAATACAGGAGCAAAAACTTGCATACCTTTGATATGACAATCAAATGCTTTTCCCTATAACAATGATGGAACTGAAATCACATGTTCTGTATAATTTTTTAGATGAACTGTTAATTAGTATGTGGTGATAAATATGTACCATTGCTACAGGTTTACTTTGGAAAATAGTTGCTGCCTATTCGTTCCTAACTCTGTGCATTGCACCTTCTCACATGCTGTGTTATTTTTTTCCTTTTGATCTTGGCACACAGATTAAAAAATCTTATCACACAAACATATCAGGCAATCATCTGATCATGAAAAAATATAATGGCTGATTTTATACAAAAATACTTTTTTTAAAATCCCTAAATTATAACACCTATATATGGAAAATGATTTCATTTGTACATCATATGAACTTTTTCCCCCTCAACTTTTTTTTTTTCAAAAAAATTATCAATTAAAGTGAAGCATAATATATGTTTTTTTAAAAAAAAATATATCACGTTGAAATGAAGCAAAAAAAAAAAAAATCATCCAGTTGTTCATTCCAACATAACAGAATCAAAACATGACTCGGATTTCAAAAAGTACATGAACACATTCTACAAACACTTATCAATTCAATGTTCCACAATGTTCCATTTCATACAAAAAAGTCCATTATTTATCTATTGCTACTTTGCTCAAAGTACACAAACGTTATCAGGTAAACATTGTGATTCTCTACCAGGTATAAACCTAAAGGTGCTGTAGATTAAAAATCATGCATACATGTACGAGATTAAATTCCTTATCATATTCATACAATGGGTATGATTCGCACGATTATTTGAAGATCATTGGAAAATACATCCCTGATAAAAATCAAAGATTTGAAGATCACAGTTTTTTTTTTAAAAAACATTTTCAAGGCTCCTTACAAAACATTTACAGTTTCCCTTTCTAAACACTCAGAATATGGATCATTTCACAAAAAAAGCACTTTATTCTTGCACACGTTTTTCGAATTTTCATTCCTCTAACCGTTTAGGAGCACTGCAGAAATGGGGGCGGAGGACAGTGAGGGCAGGGGGCATTCATCTGAAACACATTGGGCATGATGTTGTAATAATGAGTGCCGTTGGAGACCGAAAAAGGACCATGGAAAAACACTTGGTCTATTGTGAGATTGTTCAACTGGTCGAATTGCTGCATCTCCAAAACCTTGTTTTGGGCACGACGCTCTTGTTCCATGTAAACTTGGCAGGCCAACTGGTGAATCAGATTCAGAGTTTGTCTTCGTTCATGTCCCATAAGGCAGATTGTGCTTTCATCCACAACACGATATAATGTTAATAAATACTCGTGTTTCAAGTCCTCCTCATCACTGAAATGATTGTTTAAGTAAGCGTCCAGCTTTTGGCGTTGCTGATTTATATCACTGAAGTCGATGAAGAATCTAGAACACATGTACCTTTCCATTGCACGAATATCTACGTTTTCTGCTGGGTTGTATCCTCTTGTCAGAAGACAGCAATACTTCAACAGGCCCCCACCTCGGATTTCTTCTGGATTTCTGGTTGCAATCAGCTTATTGTCTAAATGATGCCATGCCTCCAAGAAATCTCCATACATACTCTCTGCAACAACAGTTGGATAAAATCTCTCACTCATTGGAGCAGAAGAAATTTCATAGAAGGTCAGCAAGCTATCCAAAATAACTTGAAAGGAATCAACACTGAATTCAAACTGTCTTTTCATTTTATCCACAAACTTCAATTCCACATTCTTTCCCTTGTTGTTTGAAAGAGAAATCAAGCTCCATTTGTCCCCGTGCTCATTGCAAACTTTTACCATTTTCTGCACATATGCTTCCTTTAGACTGCAACTGCTCATTTTCTCTTTATTCACACCATCTGGGAGAAAATCAACGAGACAACCAAGAACGCAATTCTTAATTTTCTGAAGCTCTGCGTGATTCGAGCCATGGGAGAGATCAACACCAAAAATCAAATCCACATCGTTGTATGAACGGACAGAGTCCGTTCCGAAAATATAGCTAGCTGCACCCCCATTCAAACGAATATCTCGAACACATACCCCTTCTGTCTTCAATTTGTCCCTCACAACCTGTACTAAATCCTTGAGCTTGATGTCCAGAGTGGGAAAATTACCGCGACCGTGTATTGGAATCACATCTTCCATCACTTTATTCAGCCGGTCAACTTGTTCATAGCACAAAACTTGAAAACGGTTCATACATTCCATCTTGACAGTCCCGTTTCCAAGTATATTTCACTTAAAGTTTGTCCAATAAGTTTCGAAAATTGAACAATATGGCTCAATACTTATGAATACAAGGTAGGTTCAACGTTTCCCTTGACCGTTCTCTTTCGTTGTGCAAGTCAATCTGCAGAATTGGCAGAAGTACATTGATTGTCACTTCACCGTGTATTCATACGCACTACGACGCGATAACGATCGTGATGGCTGTACTGCGATTTAAAAACCTAGAATTGTAAAAAATTAACAACACATCAAAATTAAAACACACTATAAAGTTTCTTATCAACTCAATAAACTAAGTATAAATTATCTTGTTATATACTTAGAAATCGTCAGCACGGACTATTTTTGAAAGCGCATTGATATTTCTCGAGAGTGCGTAGAAACAGCTGATTATGGATAAAAATAGACGTAATCTGTGATTGGTTCATCCTAAGGGAATACACAAACTTACGATAGGTTGTGAAATTGATACGAAAAGCTTATACAATGACTACACGAATCCATCTGGAAAATTTCTCTAAAAGTTACCAATTCTAATTTTAATGAAAAGAGTTTTTAAATTAAAAGATTAGCCAAATTTACCAATTACGTACACAAAGGAAAATCATTAATTCGGTTATTTTACATATCTAAGTATATCTCAAATACTAACATATGGAATATTACTATAAATTTACAACATCGATATACCATGAAAGTTAATTTAGTAAGACTACACTACGCAAAATAAATTTAACCAATGAGCCTAATAATACTGCTAATAATTTTCCTTTAAAAATTAAAAAAAAATTCTAAAATAGAATAAAAATGTTACAGTGACTGTATATATGTATTATCTTACCTTTGATCAAAGAGATGTCATAGGGCAGTTTAAAAAACATGTAATTTTACAAATGTTTGTTCTTTCCTGTGGGAAGTATATCCTGACAATACGGATATGCTGATGAAAATGACAGAAATTTTGTAAACAACTCAATTTCCATCAGCCTCCCACTCAGAGGCTCGGACCAAGCTCTCTTTACGCAGAATTGCCTAAAAATATTAAATACATATCGACTTTTGTGCTAGTCAATATCCACGCATACGTCAGAGAGAGCCCAACGTAAAATTGTAATTACTCGACTGATTGGAGATGCTGCTAAAATGGAAATCGATCGCATCATTCACGTCAGAGCAGTGACCAAATAAGGAGAATTTTATGAATGAATGAGGCGAATCTGTGAAAATGATCACGTTCTACAATGTTCTGTCTCAAAATCTGTGATCAATATGATGTCTCTCACAGAGAGAGAGAGAGTATGATAATAATTATATTTTTCTAATATAAGATAGTGAGAAGCAATCGATTCAAAATTTTGCCCGCAACCTTATTGAAAGTAAGATTTAGTGTAAAATAATAAATGTTGCTTACTCCTATTCAAGTATCATAGGAGGTAGAACTTGAGGTACACTTTTTTAGAGAGGTCAAATATATGCATGTTTATATATTTTTTTTTGTTGGGATGTTAGGGCCAATCTTTTGAGAATAAAACACACACGTATGACAATTTAATTACTAGTAACAGTTCCTCAGTATAACAATCTACAAATGTGATTTTTTTTCCTATACAGCATGTATTGATTTTTTGGAAAACTTTTTTTTCAACATCAAAATGTACATTAATAAACAGGTATTTATTTTTAAATAAAATGAGCAAAAATAAATACAATTCAGATGATAAAAATTAACTACAACATTTACTCCAAGAACTCAGGTTGGAAATATCTGAATTGCAAGAAAGACAACTCTAACTGGCAGAACAGAAGATAGTGAATAGAGTTATATTTCTTTGTTCGCCCAAATAATAAAAAAAAAAATTGTGCATTGTTTTTAAATCTTGTAGTGAATAACCATATGAAAATTTTTATTGAATAGTACTATGAGACTTTAAAACACATTCATTTCATACTAAAATTTCAATAGTAAATTATTAGGGAGACTAAAATATTATTTTAATAGGCCTAGTTAGGTCCTATAAAAGAAAAATGAAGTGTTCCAAGAAAAGTAACCCTTCCTGACGAATTATTATTATTGTGACAAAAATATTGGTGGGTTCATATATATGGATATTGATGTAAATCAGAATATAAATTTAGGTATTCATGCCGGTTTGTCAGCACACAGATATCTACCCTTATTGAAAAGAATAGACGAGTATCAATGGGTACATTGGTATGGAAAATCTATTGTCTATGGGCTTTCATGTAGCCCGCGTAGCTCAGTCGGTAGAGCATCAGACTTTTAATCTGAGGGTCTTGGGTTCGAGTCCCAACGTGGGCGCCACGTTTTTGAAAAATTCTGAAAGTTGGTTAACTTTTCATGCAGCCATAAAGCTTTGATAATGACATATAATTTCCCACTCCTTCGATCATTAACAGTTTTGTATAATCTTCGTAATATATATAAAAAAAAATAATATTGAAAACAATATTTCATACCTTGTGATCGATTTCTAAACTGGTTTCTAATTCATTTAAAATGGTTTGTATTTGTTTTAAAAAGATACATGTATGCCAAAGCTAAATTTTTGATTTGGCGATTTATGTTATCTCCAAAAGGATTATATAGGCAACAACATCATCTGCTTTCTTGCACAAATGTCTGGTAAGGTACCTCAAATATTTGTGGGATAACTTGTTAAAGTAGCATTACTTCAACAACAAAATCTGGGAAAAAATTATATATTATTTAGAAACGTGTCGTCTGTTCTTCAAATGTTTTTTCCACAGACACGCACAATACAAAATTTTAATACTTGATAATATTATACTAATAAAAGAAAATAATGCGCAGAATAGCAGAAAATAATGCGCAAAATATTGTTATCTGTTCGTAAACACAAACACCTGACGTACGAAAGTTGTTACCGCCCCCTTTTTATCCATGTTAGTAAATTTGTAGCGATTATGCATGCCTAAATTACCATGATGTTGATACACGTAAATTTTTAGTACCATTAAGATCTTCTTTCAGAATTGGAGAAAAAACACACATCTGTTTATAAAACATACACAAATTCATACCTTTCTGATATCGGATACATTTCTCTTATTTTAAGAGAGACTGCTCATCTCTAGTTATAAAAATATTAAAATATATACACTAGAAGTTTTACACGTAATGTCAACCAACTGTCGAAAAGGGCAGAACGTGTAAGAATACCCCCCCCCCCCCCCAAACATGTTTACATCGACACACATTCTACGAGCTACGTACAGTCTTTATCGTCGACTGGTTCGATATATAACCGGACCCTCAGGTACATTAGATATAAACTTTCAACACATTATAACCAATTCATTATGTTAGTAAATTCGATGGCGATTATGCACGCTTTGAAACATTACCATGATGTTGGACAGATTCAGGACGTTGAGAGCTTAATCGTGTTGCAGGCAGTGCCCATAACCAGAATTCATACTCCATTCTATAGGCTTTTATCAGAGAAAAAAAAAGAAGAAAATTTACACAAAAAGTTTTGTAATTCGTTTCATATTACTGTTATCAATATTGAGCTATCAATTTCCCAATTTCAGTAAATGACATTATTCGTTACTCACCCTACTGTTTGTTTCCGCGAACTGACCAAATCTCGCCAATCTTCAGCTACTTTGACCCACAATCCTTTACATCCCCTGCAGTGTGTTACGCAATCTCGATGCTGTCGGGCACTTAAGAAGGGTTTGTAGGTCAGAAGTGGACTCCTGCATGTGGTATAGCTGGTTAAATTGTCATTAGTACTGTGTCTGACCAAAACAAAGATTACTGAAACTTTATCTTCCGTGATAAACAAGAAAGTGTAATATTCATTAGATTCGTTCAAAATCTGCTTAAACCTTCTAATGTCCGGGAGGGAAAGGAATTAATTTTGCTGATTTTTGGTGAAAAAAGATGGAACTTGTTTGTTAACATGGTTAATGCTTTCTATGTTCTGAGATACGGGATATTCCAGATTTCATCCCTCCCCTTCCAATGTCTTGATGTAAAATGTAATAAAG
Organism: Saccostrea cuccullata; assembly: GCF_032062105.1. Lineage (NCBI taxonomy): Eukaryota > Metazoa > Mollusca > Bivalvia > Ostreida > Ostreidae > Saccostrea > Saccostrea cuccullata. Next base: position 377,179 of record NW_026935288.1, on the reverse strand, counting down.
TTTTCGATAATGTTTAAACTATTATGTATATCCCTTTCCCTCCCGTGCAAGGCGCCTTGCTTGGTATATAAACGTATAATGAAAGTGTCATAGTCAAAGAATACGGTAATTAACAGGGAAAAATTGTTTCGTCTTGATTCATTCTTGAAATAAAAGCAGTCCATTATTGTAATGCATGTTACATCGTCTAATCCTACTTGAGAGAACTCAAACTTTGTAGGCCAGTGTTGGGGTTAGTGAAGTGGCAAAAGAAAATTTTGGCAGATCCAGGATTCAGTGTTCAATGTGAACATGTACTAATAGAAAACGGAACTGCAGCTAGGAGGTGTGTGTGTGGGGGGGGGGGGGTCGAGCTCATTAATTAGTGAGCTACTTAACCACTTTTGATTATCATCAAAGTACCCCCCCCTTTTGCACAGCTCTTGTTTGTAATGTATTCGCTAAGTGTTTGTGTGTGGGGGGGGGGTGTTCCAACCTCTTTCAGTACTATATTTTATTCTTACACACCACTTAATTAAATTGCCCCTATTTGACTATAATGCAAAAATTTGGAGGGGGCAACCTGACTTTCAATGATATTTTTTAAAGAATTTTCTGGTCGTCAACACTCCCTTCACCTTGAAAAAAGAAGAATTATAAGAACGTGCCTAGCGCAGTTTTGCAGTACTTACAGAATATCGGAAAAGCAATCCCGTATTTCATAAATATTTTTTTTAGACATTTTTTTTTCTATTCCCCATTTATCATTATGGGGAGGGAGTTGAAGGAGGATTTTGAGCAGAATAGTTATAAAAAAAAATATAAGTAAACCGATTTCATATGATGTAAAACCGATTAAAACGCTTTTAAAAATATCACTATGAAATTCGCATACATACACTAGTATAATATAGATATACCACGACTAGATCCATATTTTCAGCTGGTTGCAATTAAAGCTTGCAGGTAACTCATTGTGAATTTTCAATGATAATACCTTATTTTCTTCGGAAGTAAAAAAAAAAGCTATCAAAACTTTTGACAATACGATGCCCTGAAAATAACTACACTGTACATGATGAAGTTCACACTTTTCTTGAAAAGGCGAAATGGCAAAATACATTTGTAAGTTGTCTCTCTTTGTATACTAAATGTAGTACATTGTATATGAACTTATTGACTAAAAATTATCTGTTCTTAGAAAGATAACTCGAATCAAAAACAAACAAACAAACAAACAAAAACATGCACTTCTTTCTTTTATTAGCTTTTTGTCGTAAGGTATAATATCCCTTGTCTGGTATATGTAATTTTTTAATTTTCATTTTTTTCCATCTTGTGTGAAAAATTTTCATAAATGCAGATTTTTTAAAAAAGTTTAGCTGCACATGGAAAAGCCTCAGACATTTAACACTACTCAAAATAAAGGAAAAATTAAAATCGAGAAAAAATCAAAATTCAGAGAATTGTTGTTCCCCGCTTTCGGTGTCTTTGTGGATGAGATGTTACTTATTTATGGCATATTGTGTCAAATATGAATGTCCTGTCATATGTTATTTAAAAGGCACATGTTTCACCAAAGTTTTTTTTTTAAAATTAGGTCAAACATGAAGGTCAAAGTCAAGGTGTCAGAAATCTTAACATGCTCGGAAATATCTTGTCAGATATGTCAGATATGAAAGCCCAGTGTCGTCTCAATTTAAAGTTATTAAAAAAATATATTTGAAATGTAGGTCAAACGTCAAGGTTCAAGGTTAATGGGTAAAAAATCATAGTTTATTTAGAAAGGTCTTGTCACAGGTAAAAAACATGTGAAATGTGAGAACCCTATCTCTTCTCATTCAAAAGTTTTGACCAAGGTCAAAGTTTTTGAAAAGTAAGTCAAACTTCAAAGTCAAGGCCACAGGTCAAAAATTATAGACTAAGTGTATTATCTAAAAATAGAGGAAATCCAACTCATCCCCGGATATCGAAATTGACAACAACATAGCAGAACTTGACATCGGTGTGGAGGAAATAAGTGTAGAGGAAATACAGAAGGCCATCAGAAAGAAGATAGACAACAAAGCTACAGGAGTAGATGACATACCAGCAGAATTACATAAAGTGGACATTAAAGCATTATCAACGTTCCAGACATTTGGACAACCCACATGATACCAACAGATTTGAAAAATGGACTAATTATAAAACTACCAAAAAAGGGAGGTAAATCAGAGTGTAACAACTGGCGTGGAATCCCACTTCTACCCACAATAAGTAAAGTGTATTTTCCAGAGTGTTTTTAGACAAAGTGAAACAAGTCGATGCACAACTGAGAGAGGAGCAAACAGGGTTAAGACCAGGAAGATCATGTTGCGATCAAATTTTTGTATTACGAAATATTATAGAGCAGTCAATAGAATGGCAGTCTTCTCTATACCTTAACTTTGTAGACTTTGAAAAGGCATTTGATGTGTACATCGGGAAAGTTTATGAAAGCTCTTGAGATTGTATGGCCTACCACCGAAGATCATTGACAGCATAGGGTACTGCATGAAGGATTTCAGCGCAGTGTGATGGTTAACAATGCCAAAACAGAGTGTTTTCCAGCAGCATGACTGAAACAGAGCTGTATGCTATCGCCTCTGCTCTTCTTAGTGGCCATAGACTGGGTCATGAGGGAATCCACCAGGGATAAGAAAACGGCATTAAATGGAGAATGGAAAACAAACTGGATGACCTAGATTATGCCGACGACCAATGTTTCATATCATCCACCTATCAGCAAATCCAAGAGAAAACAACCAAACTCTATACAACATCTAGACGTCTAAGCTTAAACATCAATTTTAACAAGACCAAGATACCGTATAAGTGGAAATTTTATCGAGACGCAAATTTAGCGATTTGACCTTAAGAATCTGTATTTTAATTTTAGCGAACACCAAATTTAGCAATTTTATAATGCTCACTTAAGAAGCTATAACAACTATAAGGCAATTAATTTTTAGCGATATTTATTTTTAGCGATCTCAGCACCCTCGCTAATAATGCCAAAATTAAGTCCTCGCTAAAAAATTCAACTTATACGGTAATGAGAATCAATGCACGGAATAACAACCCCGTAAGAGTTAATGGAGAGCGTTTGGAAGATGTAGACACCTTCACATACCGAGGCAGTATTGTAGAAACATCAGGAGGTACTGATGATGACATTACATCAAGAATCAACAAAGACTGTCATGTGTTTGCCATCTTAAAACCAGTTTGGACCTCCTCCTACATGACCATTAGGACAGAGCTTAGGATCTACAATAGTAATGTAAAATCAATACTATTATATGGATCAGAATGCTGGAAGCTCCGGAAAGACCTCGCAAGGAAACTGACAGAGTTTGTAAATCGTTGCTTACGGACCATATTTTAAGATCAGATGGCCAAAAGTAGTGTCCAACAACGAACTCAGAGAGATGTCAGGACAGGAAGACATTATGGTGGAAATCGTAAGAAGAAAGTGGAGATGGGTTGGACAGGTGCTCAGAAAAGACCAACAAAACATTACAGGTGAGAGCATGTTTTGGAAGCGGACGGCAAGAAAAAAAGGGACAGGCCAAAAACATTATGGCGAAGAAAAGCAGGGAAAGAGCTGAAAGAAAAAGGGCTGACGTGGAAGGAAAAAGAAAGAAAAGCAAAGGATAGGACTGTGTGGAGGGACTGTGTGGTTGCCTTATGTGCCACCTGGCATTAACACCGTGTATAGGGGCACGTGTGGGTTTTCGGTTAAGTAACATATGGGGTTTCAACTCCGAAGCGGTGATTTTTTGCATTTGGAAAATATGTTTGTAAAAACCGTTTGCTAAAGAATTCTTCGGGGCCAAATGACATGCGCACGGGTTGTAAGAATGTATTACCTTCCAATTTAGTGCAATAGGCTGGTTGAAAGCGTTGCGGATTGTGCAAACACTTCTGGACAATTCAGTCGATTGGGAAATGTTGTTGTGTCGTTGATATTCTTTGCTCTATGATTTTCAAAAGCGGACCTTTACTTAACCGAAACCCCACACGTACCCCTATACACGGTGATTAAGGGGCCTAAGTAAGTAAGTATTTAGAAAGGTGTTGTCACAGGTAATGCATATCTTTAATATCAATGCCCTATCTCTTATCATTCAAATGAAAAGATATGACCAAGGTTAATTTTTTTGTAACTGACGGACAGACTGACAGACAAACAGACTTACAGGCTGACCAACAGGCAAATGAAATTTCCTTCGTTAAATTCGCGAAAGCGGTTGACAATAATCGATTGAGATTTACTCAGAATGAAATTGCAGATAAGGAAAGGATCTATACCTACAATATTCAAATTCAAACTTGGCTTTATAACACAAACGCTAAATCACTTTGTTAGAAAACTTCGTGTATTAGTGACGTCAATACTAGCTTTAATGACTCGATTTATAATTTAATTAGCTAATTTTCAAACCGCAAGCTAGAAGAGCAACGACGCCATAAATTATGTTCTGACATGTGTGGTTTTAAGTCTAAGACTAATAATCAGCTTTTTTCCTCTCCTATGTGCCCCTTTCTGTCTGTTTGTCTAACTGTCTGTCTGTCTCACGTGATATTCTTACATTTGTCTGCCTATTTGACTTCTACATCATGCAGTTATGCATTCCTTGTCTCTTAAATATATATCATACAGAATGAAAGAAATTCAATGATATTAGTGTTAACAAGTGTACCTGTCTCACGATACTAGTATTAAATAATTTTTTTCTATACAGTGAAAATAATTTTAAAAAGTATAATTCATTGCTTTTCAAGTGTTTTACATTTTTATGTAGCGATTGTGAGAATATGAACGAAACTATCTAGCCTGTTTTCAAAAATCCAATCCAAAAGTTGTTGGACTGCAGGTAGACTTAGCTAGAGGGGCACTTGTAATATTTCCACAAATGTAATACCGGTATACTGACTGTACAGTACTTTGAAAAAAAACCTCTACAAGTCTTTCAGCATCTTTTTTGTCAAAACAGATAAAGAAAGGGGAGATGCTTAAATATTTAAATAATTTTATTCTACATTAAAAAATAAATACATAAGCTATTTACACAGAATAAATACGATTGTCGCCCGTATAAATACGGTAAATTGACCGTGTACTATGTATCAGTCTGTGTTCTTGGACACATCTAATACGTGTACATATAATTATGCAAAAGATATAAGTTTGTGCACACAAATAGTTAAGTAATTTCATCTATTCATACGCTATATATTATTGGCTTAAGATGTCATTTTTAATGAAAAGTTTCCTTTTTAAAATAGTTTCATCTTTTCATTTTTTATATTGTTATCAGCAACCTTCGGAACAGAAGGCGTAACGTCCTTTTTCACAATTTTCGTGAATTCAACTGTCAATGGAGAAGCAGGGTCTACCGATGATGATTTCGATGAAGATGATGGTGATGATGACGAAGATGAAGGTAATGATGTCACTTTAGAGGACGGACTTGTTGGTTGAATCTTTGTTCGTGTTACATTAAGCTTTGGCGATTTTGATAACTTTTTGGTCGGTGATTTTGTCACCGCCTGTTTTGAATTTGATGTCGCTTGACCTTTTCTGCGAGCATCTCTTTCCCTTTTAGAAAGTAAGTTTGATAAATGTGAAGAATGACGAAAATCCCGAGAGGATCCTGTTCGTTGACGAGAGCGTTGGCGTTTTGGATGAGGAGGAAGAGCTACTTTTGTGACCTTTTGTTTAACAATGTGTAAAGCAGTTGTGACTAGAGGTGCTGACTTTGTTGGATATGTACTAGAACTTTTATATCCTTTCTGATCAGGCGTAAGCAATGATGCCGATGATGAAACGATATTTGTCGTAGTGATGAGAAGAGGAGAAGATGTAGTTGCATCTGATGTTGGGACATTTTGTTTGGCAACTAGAACTTCACTTTCAGAAGAACGATCACTAGCATTATACTCAGGAAGATTTCCACTAGAAGTGTGCACTGAAGAGTTTTTCTCCTCAACTGGATGATGCTCATCTGAGTGGACTTTTCGGACAGATTTTTTATTCATGATAATGGCGATGGCCGATTCCAGCTCGTTGATGGATTCGAAGAGATCGACAACGTCACTGGAATCTGTTGTGTTTTCTGTAGAAGGAGTGGTGGTCTCTAAAACACTTTGACTATCAGTAGGAATCGCTGCAGTGGTTGACTCCGGAAGTAGAGGAGGAAGTGTTGGAAGATCAGGGTAATCATAGTCCGTGTGACCCAGCAAGAAATTTTCTTTGTTTAACAGCGATATAAGTCTGGATTGAAGGCTGTTTTCAATGTTCAATAATTTAATCAGGAGAGCTGACTTGGAGGAATTTTTAAGCACGTCACTCTCTGATTTAAGAGTCCCATGTCTGGAAGTGTTGTCCGATATATAAGAATTCTCCTGTGTGTAATTGTCTAGGATTTCAGATTTAGTATATGTGGTATCTTTTAAAAAGGAAATGATATTGGTTTGTACGGAATTCTCAGTTTGAAGTAATGATAGCAACTTCTTCTGCGAGGAAAGATTACCAGAATCAGTTTCGTTTAATTCTGTCGTGTTTTCATGGGTTGCATTCAAAGCAGTGAAGACTGAATCATTCGAAAGTGTCTTTATGGCAGAGTCAATAATGGTCAAAGAAGAAGGAAGAACTAAAGGAACTGCAGCTTCCGTTTCCGGAACGCTTTTTCCAGGAGTATGTAAATATTTTGGAAGGGGGAGAAGCATTTTAGGTTTCTTTCTTCTTGTTTTTGTGTTAGTTTTGATAGATGATTTCAGATTGTCTTCGAAAGTTTTCTTAGTTTCTTCCATGTCTTTATCAAGTAATGAGATAATTGCTGAGTTCAGTATATTATTCTCAATCGTATCATTATACGACGAATTAGTTTCATTAAAACGTATAGTGCTATCATTTGAAGCTGGAGTTGAGGTATTATTTAGATCCAAAAGATTGAATATAGTCTGAAGATCCGCACCCTTTGGTTCATAGGTTTCATTTGTTTGCTCTTCAGGGGGTAAAAATATAGATAAATCAATTTTAGGTGTAAGCTTTGGAGTCTTAAGAAGTGAATGTCCGGGATAAAGAGTAGTTTTTATTTCAGGAACAATAGTAGATGTACCAAGTGTTTGGGGATTTGTCATTTTATTGGGCTTTGGATCGACAGGAGCTATGGATGTGGATTCAGTTCTTGCCGTCGACGTCTGTTGTGGTGCTTTTGTTACATACTCAAAAGGAATCTTTACAGATTCCCCAAGTGGTGCAATGCCTGTTAAAGTTCTTTCCTTAGGAGACACAGTCGTTGCTGTATACTTGTCTTTTTTACGTTGCATCTTTTTTAGCGTTGTTGATTTAGACGACTCTGCATCTTTGGCAGTGACTAATGGTCTAGGTACACACTTGCATTCTGACAAATCAGCACGTTCATTGTCAGCACAATTAACCTTGACCCAACCAAAGAAAAGTATGTGCTTTTCAAGAGCCGAGTTTCCAGCAGATCGACACATGGCACCTGAAAAAAAGGAACTTCATTCAATATCATGTAGAACAACACTTAAACCAATAATACATGAAACACATACCATCAGTGAAATGAAAGACGACAAATATGAGCTTAGTTGATTTTTTCATACCGGAAACGGAAATTGGCATCACGTGCCTTGGTGTGGTTACTGGAGCTGACGTCCTCTCTTTTTTGGCGTTGAGATCAAGAGCAATGGCTGCAAAAATTGTTTATAAAATACATCGTTAAAAGGAAGATATTTTGGTAGGAGAAGAAAGCTTATTCACGAATAATTTAAAATGTGTTTAGGACAGTTGTATAGAATTTCAAGAAAATTTTTACAATTTCTTTATTCTTTTTTATTTTCAAAAATGAAAATGGAAGTTTTATTTTTATTTTAGGCTTTAGAGATTTTGTGTATTCATGGTCTTAAGAAATGGAATCTTTCAATATCATTCCATATTCAATATCATTTCATTTTGAAGGCATTGATATCAACTCACGTAAGCATGATCCCGTAGACAGGTCAGCCGACAATGGCTTTAGTCCATCATATGACGTCAGCACAAAAAACTTCCCATCGTCACTAGCAATGTTCCGGAGCGCATGCAACCTTCTGAAGTTTTTGTTGCCAGTTGTAATAACCAGTAGATCGACATGGTTATCCTTTGCCTCCTGCACATGCGCTATGGTAGCTTTATCGTTCCATGGATTGTCCTTTCCTATTAGCAGTACTGCAATTTTTTTGACGCCTTCTCTACCACCATAGGCAAACACCCTGTTCAGGGCTCGAATACACTGATCTGTATGTTTGCCTTTGTTCACAGGTTTTTCCAGCTTTCTCAAGTTCTCAAGAATATCAAATGAGTAGGATCGGAATTCAGACGTGGTGGAGTTTCCATTTGCACAAACCACGAAACCGACCTGTAATGAGGAAGAAACAAAATCAAAATGTTGTAGGTATGACGACAAAAGTAAATGTCAGTGCTGCATCTTAAGAAGGAGATTGTCTACAATATAAGTTGGGTAAATTAACAAGTAAGGGTAAGTATACACATAAATTTGCATGATGGCAAAAGAACAAACATATAAATTAGTGGACTACAATTTCATAAAATTTTACATTTAGCCTTAAATCATTCATTGCAATAGGGATATAACATACATCTCATATATTCATCAGCAACTTTCTTCGACAAATGTAATTAATTCTAGATAAAATCTTCAAGTCGTGATCTTTTAATATGCAGGCATGTTGAATGACTTCCTCTATCAATAGTTTTATGTGCTGACACTTATAACCGAAAATACCAGATACCTTCTTGTTTCACAGTTTATTAGTATATGTCTATGTATACACAATATGCTGTGAATAACAATTTTTTACTAGCCAATCAGTCTTCACGTGTTAGGTCAGAGTGAGAAATTTTTATTTTAGTTTACGATGAAGGTTATGTTGGCCATCATTAATATGTCATTTTATACCTGGAGAGAGAGAGAGAGAGAGAGAGAGAGAGAGAGAGAGAGAGAGAGAGAGAGAGAGAGAGAGATTCTGTTGCAATGACGCTTTGTAGAAATGAAAATATGATTTGCAAAACGTTCCACATCCCCAAGAAACAAAATTTGTACTCAATAAACATTTGATGGAAATGTTATAGTACTACAGTTTTTTTTATTTAACATGTTATAACCAGCTAAGGCATGTATTTTTTTTTTCTCAGAAGGATGTAAAATTGGATTGCATGTTCACTATTTTGCATAATAGAATGTCGTGTCTGGAAATTTGAATAATACCTTGATGCGTTCTTAAAACTGTTTCTGAATGCTTGAAAATCAGTCTTGTCTATCATGTCACGGAAATCTGCTTAAATTTCATTATTGTGTTTTACGTATGTTAAACAAATGTTAATCAACCCTTTTCGCCAAGTAGGAATCAGGAACTATTTTTTGAAGAAAGACTTCTTAGCTATAAGAAGGATATTTGTACTTATCTTAAATTTAACTGGAAAAATCTAAATACCTAATATATAGATATTTGTTTTCTAGCCTTATTGCAAAAACAATCTTTTTCGTAGGCGTAGAGTTTTTAAATTTTTGGAAACCAACAGCAAACATTTTATTTGAAATGTAATAAAAAAAAAATTACGTGAATTTTTTGTTCGACGTTTAAATCTGGATAATAAATTAAAGCAAAGACAAACCTTTTGGGCTTCTATAAAATTGCGATTAATTTCACTGAAACCCAGGAATAATATTTATGACATGTTTCATTTTATGTATTTCATGATGCATTAAGTTGCTGTGTGACAGATCGGTTTGTTTTGTTGTAGCAGGTGGTAGAAGGGATCAGCGTTTTGTGACAGATGACTTAGGAGGAGTAGGGATACACAAGAAACGCAGTAAAGTGTTGTCTACTATTCGTAAAAAATCAGAACCTTCAAATTAAATTTTATCCCCATAAAGCGCAAAAATCATGATGAAATATTACGACTGCCTCCCAAATATTCAAAGAAAACAAGAGTGGCAACAGCAATCAACAAAAACTGAAGCATTTTAATTATATGAATGAGATTCATTTTTCTTTCAATTATGTTTGTATAAAAAATATTTCTAAGAAAGTACCAATATTAACTCCTGTTAAATAAATTACAGAAGTATATACCTGCACAGCTCCTGCAGGGGATTCATGGTGATCTAAGATGTCCCGGATGAACGCCTTTTGTTTAAAAAAATCCCTGGAGTTCACGCTGGACTGGCCATCAAGCATAAAAACAATATCTACTGTAGGGTTACAATTGGCTGGAATAAAAATAATAATTTATGATAAATACTGATTCTTAGAAATAAAAATATACATATATTTAATAGATTTGTATAGTTTTGTACAAGTAGAAATTAGTGATATCATGTGTATTTAAAACTTTCACAATTTATGAAAAGCAAAATCAAATTTCAAAGTCTTATTTTTGAGGTTTCAGAAAAACAATATCAAGACAAATCTAAATAACTGCATATCATTGTTAAATTTCACCAGGAATTGTTATGAAATTCTACCCTGATTTAGATTAAGATCATTGGGGCCTAAAGATAGAGATAAAAAAAACTTACATTTCTCTTTTGGTAGGGCTGCAGACTGGCAAACCAACAACAGGAAGGCAGAGACGATACAACACAGAGAGGTTAGGATTTTACCGCTGTTCATTTTTCATACCTACAAGTAAATTTAACATAGGGAATAATAGATATATGTACATGTTCTCGATCAGCTACTTTGACAAGAAAATCAATCAAACACTCTGCAAATCACAAAGAGTCAATTCTGCAGTGCTGAACAATCTGTCAGGTAATGTTGTATACTTAATTAAATTAAAATATACCGGTTCTGCGGGGCCTGCAAGGTTAAAATTGTAAAGGATGTGATAATCATTCCATGTAAACGAATTAAAATAGAAAACGAGTTTAATATTATTCATTGATTTTGCTAAATTTGGAGAGACCTTTGATAAATTTGAATAGATTTTTGGTTCGTTAAGGATTCACCATGCACTTAACAAAAAGCAGAATTGAATAATACTCACAAAATAACTTTGATGCTTCTAATTTTTACAATAATATACATTTATTTTTTGTTCATTAACTATTCTAACAATAGAAAGTTCTAATAATTATTTTAACGAAAGAAAGTTTCATGTAATTTATTTAGATTGCATAAATGTCATAAAATAAATGAGAGTTCAGAAAAAAATTAAAAGTGTTTAAATATTTTATTTTGTTTAAACAATGCCAAGAAGGTGGTCAGATGTAAGACCATTACAAATCTTACTATTGATCTACAAATAATTCTCAGACTCTACAAACTTCTGCATAAAGAATATTAAAACATCCTCATGGACTACCCCTTTAAAGCCTTATTGTTCCACGAGAAAGCGTTTCATCATTGATAAATTGACAGAATTAACAGAAAATAGAGCTAAAATCTTTGATCACAAAGAAAAATAGAGCTTGAAACTTTGTTCACAAAGAAAAATAGAGTCTAAATCTTTGTTCAGAACATACCTTGTAAGTTAACGAATAAACAACGCGTCCTACACAACTCTCAATAAAACAGAATTAGAAGCAATTAACGTCCTTGTATAAATAAACGTCCTGAATAACTATCTTTAAATCGTCTCCATGATTTTTCGTAATTAATTCTTCTTACTCTCTCTACTGACTGTCACTAATTTCACGAATAAAATGTCGGCTTATTTAGGACCAAAACATTACCAACACCGACTTAATAAATTCAGCCGATGTCAAGTGTGTCTTAAATTCCAAAGAGGGCAATTAGTAATTCTACCTTTTTTTATATCATATAATTCATCTCCACAAAAAATGAGATAGTTTGAAAAGGATGGCACATTCAAACATGACTATGAAAGAATGAGTGAAACATTTATATATACATGTACATTTAATTTAGTTAAAGACGTAAATAAGAATCTCTTTTGCCAAACAGGATTTTTTTTTCTTTTTATCAATAAATTATAAAACTTTTGCAGAATTCCCATCATATTCGCCAGTAATAAGTTAAGACCTTTTTAAAATTTCTCGATGAGTCCTGGAGATAACCAACCGTAATCAAGCTCAGAAGTTTAAATTAACAATACTCTAATACAATCAGAGCTGAGATCAGATCCCATAGAAGAGTAAGTATCCCCGTTGACCTGTTATACTCGTCTTGTACTTCTTTTCATGATCAGGAAATGGGAAAATCCACAGACAATTTAAAAGTGTGAATAACTTCATTCAGCATTCGACTGAATGATAGATTGCATTTACTGACAATGTCATAATTTCGACCATAGAACTTGAGAAATGATTTAAGCAAGACTGTTGGTATTTTTGTTCCACCAACTAGCTTGTCGATATCTTGCCTTGATTTAGCAAATCGTATAGAATAAGTTCGGAGATATAAACTCCGTTTACAGGTGATGAGGGTATATTGATACATGAATAAGGAATGTTTTAAATAAAAAAAATAATTTATTACGTTTATTGGAGTTAGTTTATAACTAAGGGCTTTTCTAGAAAGATTCCTTATATAAAACGGATGTGTCAGACTTTGTGATGTCTTTTATTACAATTTTACTCGTAAATATATGAAAGTAAGTATCTAATATTAATTGACAATACGTCGTCGATATATCTAAATGACGAGTTGAAGGCCACAAGAAGATTTTTTTCTTGTCTTTTAGATTTTGAATAAATTCTGGTTCATATGAATACAGCTGTACATAAATAGATCTGACCTCAATTGGTACCCATGGTACAAATTTAATGTTACGCATTTTAATAGCTAGAATGATATGAAATGAGAATTTTTCCACGATGCATACATTTGTAGAGGCAAGGTACTTATTTCACCTAAGTGTGTTAATTCAAGAATTGTGCCATTTAAGATAGATGTGTTTTAGATAAAATTATGTGAATAAAAATCATTATCAGAAGTCATTGACAAAAAATTATGAAGATTTTGTTCGAGTAAGATGCAACCCATTCATATTTTCTATTTTTGGTTGGCTATAATGAACCACATACTTAAAAAATATTCACTGAATAAAAAAACCTCACGACTAATTAAGTGACTAATTAAAGACATGCAACATAAATCAACGATTTACCCACTTAAGAATAAAAAGATTTATTAAACCAAAGTGTAACCCCGTTCGTTGATGATAGAATTCGAATTTATCTTTTGAAGAACGGTTTATATAGGAGGAACCCAGAACTCTGCTAAAATTATATTCTTACAGAAAAAACAAACAAACTGGTATTCTATAAACATGTAACAGGTTTAAAATTATTTTCTTTTTATATTTTTTAAAACTTGAAATTGAGATTTTTTCAAAACTTTTTTTTTTGAAAATGAAATGCTTCACTCCGTCTTGGTATTTCAAAAACTTTACAAACTTTCACAATTTGCCTGAAAATAGCAGAATGCGACATGAGTTGGGAATATGTAAAACTTATAAGCATGTAAAAGAAAGCTGCATGATAAATTAAAATATGATATTTTATCTCCATTAGAAATAAATAAGAACACCTTCCAAAAAGAACAAAGAGATGAAAAGTACTACAATAGGGCCGATAAGTGTAAAATCAAATTTTTTATAGAATCAAAATTTACCTCATTTGTATAAAAGGTGGTAAAGATACTTTTTTTTAAATTCCTTCAGGCACATTTCACACTAATGAAATCCACAATCGAGGAAATAGAAGGAGCTGACAAGTTCAATGCGACCACTACATGAGTTTTGTATGTTACAACCAGAGAACAAGGATGTTTTATAGTAACTTTGACAGCTGTGAATCATCAACTTATTATTTAAATATAGCGATTGTCTAAGATAAAATAAATTCAAATGATTGAATCTTTTGTTTTCATGATTATAGAGACTAAAAATATCGAGTGTTTTTTTTTAAAGACATTCCTAACTTTATAGTTACTTTTCGAAATTTATTGAATAAGTGCCATAAGTGCTACAAGGAATATCTTCACATTTGAAATCATTTTTTACGGAATCTTTTCATCACAACATGCAGGAAATAAAAGTGTAATTATTGAAAAACTTTAATTTCTGTTAGATTTTTTTTATATCTGCCAAATTGAAGCCCCTATCTCAAATAAATAGGTAAAGTGAAAACTGATATGAATTTTTTCCTACAGTACAATATCTTTGCAGTTGCAGTCTAGTATTAGGTCGAATTTACAGACATTTAATACAAATTTTGCACCCTAAATTGTACGTATTATTTCCTGACATTTATTATTAATGGTGATTTCCAATCTTACGTCGATACTATATATCCCGGTGAGATTGAGATAAAAGATACCATAGAGTCTGACACATCTGTTTCATATTTGAATATTTTACTTGAAGAAGACGTTAATGGTAATCAAACAACCTGGCTCTATGATAAACATAATGACTTTAACTTTTCAATTGTCAACTTCCCTTATTATGCAGCAATATGCCTTTATCACCTGCAAACAGGATTTATACATCTCAGATGATCCGACACACAAGAGAATACTGTGCGTATGAACAATATCTAAAATGAAGTATGTTATTGACAAACAAGTTGATGAAGCAAAAATATTAGTAGTCTCGTTTAAAATCATCATTTTGTAAGTTCTAGTGTCGATACAATAATGACTAATTGGCTATTATTTACAACCTGAATTGACGATGGATTTTTTTCATTATTTCCCGATCATGACAAGGAGCACAAGGCGATAGTGATCGAGCGGCAGGGGATGCTCACTCCTCCTTGGCACCTGATCCCACCTCTGATGTTTTGGATGCCTGTGTTTCCTCTGCTCCTATTTTATATTATTGCTTTATGGACTTTTCATCTTGAATAGTGTTCTTTAACTCCTTATATTTCATTCCTTTACCACATAATGAGAAAGGTCACGTCGCATATCGGACAGGTAGCTAGTAGGGGATTCTGCTTTCTGTAATCCACCTTTTTGTTTTCTAGAATCTCTGTTCTGCTAAGTATTTATTATGTTTAATAAATCTTTTCAGTTTGATTACTGGTCCATATTTTTACATATCAATACATGTACAAGAATACACTTTTTTTAAAAAACTTTTAATTTTTTTTGTACAAAACAATTAGTTCCATATTTTTCGGATGGGCTATTCATACAGACATGTCATTAATAAACTAAGGTATCTTAAATTCCTGTGGATTATTTGCACATATTTTAGCAAAGACTAAACAATGAAACTCATGTTTAAAACCTTACCCAAAACTACATTCTTGACCCAAATTTCAAAAAGCAATGTTGAGATTTCTTAAAAATGTTGTTAATTTTCTTCATGGCCACACCACCATTAATTTATGTACAATGTAATTGATTTCCTTAAGAAAATTCTTACAATTGTTGACAGAGTATTTTATGGTCTTCCTCTTATTGACGAGTGTTTATTATAGATATATAAATGAGATAGGAAATTAAACCCAATAACTATTTGTATTGGAACGGAATGTCTTCTCCTCCTAGGTACCTTATCCCAATTTTGGTGTTTCCAGGTTTTTTCTTTTCTTTTTTTCTTAATCAAATATTTCATTGGTCACAGTTTCTTATATTATTTTTCTTCCAACTTAATTTAGTTTTAAACAAAAATCCTTATTGTTAATACTGAATTAAATTGAAAAATCAGAAATAGCCGTACAGTATTAATTTGTTTTCAAATATTAACGTCAAAAAGTATTAAAAAATACAAATTATTCATTCCGTTAATATATATAGAATTTTTTTCCCCTTTTCCCAAATTGAATGAAAGACAATGTGAGAACACTTTCAATGAAAATATTATTGCTTTTGGTCTAGATTGTACAAGACAATTAACTATACTCCTAATATGCAAACATTACTTGTTTAAAATCACTTACCTGAAAATATCTTAATTTGTATGATGCCATGATATCCAATTCTGCTTATTTAACCACATAACATTGCTAAAACTTCAGCAACGTCTGTCTACTAAATAGTCTCTCCTCTCTGAACTTGAATGAATGGAATATGTAATTAGTTCATGTGATTAAAATCTGAACCAGTGCACAGTCATTATTACAAACGGACACTTATGAAGAAAGTTTCAAAATACTTTTTTCCCAGGTACTTGACTAAATACCTGTTAAGTTTATGTGTATCACTGTATAATTTGTTGTTTGACCCCATTCATGTAATTTACAGCTATGCATTTATCATCTCCTCTGCACCACAACGCATAATTAATTAAACCAAGACACAAGGACTAGCTTATTTTCTTGTAGTATTAAGTATTCTTATCAATCAAAAACAATTCAGAAATTATAAAATTATATTGCTTAATAAGAAAGATTTATGTTAATTAAATACAGTTTCATCTACTTTGTTTATTTCATGTTGAAATAACTGATAAGAAGCACTTTCCTCATTGAAGGTCTTCAAAGAAAAGAATCTATATTCTGATTCATGTTTATTGCTTCACGGAAAATGAAATATATATCATTAAATCATATACTGTTCGTTATCTCCATATGTTTCATTTTAGAAATTTAAAATTGTATTGCCATCAGAATTTGATAAAAAAACCTGAGGTTTCTGATGGATTGAGCATAAAATAATTATATGGAGATAACGAACTGTATTCATGCTTAGCAGTTCTTTAAATAATACAAATTTGGAGCAGAGCAAGCACGGACCTCCACAACATCAGAGGTGGGATCAGGTGCCATGGAGGAGTGGACATCCACTGCCGACCGGTCACATCCGCCGTGTGCGCCTTGCGATCGGAAAATAACGAATAAATCCGTCGACAAATCATTTTGTAAATAATGTCCTTACAATTAGTATGAAAAACGTCAGTCATCGATTGACTTATTGATAGATTGTATTTGCTGAAATGGTCACTGTATCGACCATAGAACTTAGGAAATGATGACTTAAAACGAGACTGCTTTTGCTTCATCAACTTCTTTGTCAATAACATACTTCATTTTAGCTATGGTTCTTGCATACAGTATGCTCTTGCATATCGAATCGGTCAAGAGATATACGCCCCAAATGTAGGTGATGAAGGTATATTGCGGCATAAATAAGGGAAGATGACGATTGAAACGTTAAAAGCAGCACTTTTATAATAAAACTTGATTGTTAGATACCATTAATGTCTTTGCAAGAAAGATATTCAAATATGAAACATATGGGTCAAACTCTGTGGTTTCTGTTATTTTAAACTCACCGGGATACTGTAAAATCATTTGAATTCGTGGGGGGCCAATTTTCGTTGGTAAGCAAAATTTAACCTGTTTGTGGGGACGTAATTTCGTGGGTTACTCGTAAATAGGATGCTTCAATGAATCAATATGTTAACAAATTAAACGTTCCTGGGGATGTTAATTCGTGGGTATGGGTGGCCCACGAAATCCACAAACATTGATCCCCTATGAACATTGATGATTCTACAGTATTTCGTATGGACATAAGAAAGAAAACGACATAAGAATGAAAATAGTCATTGTTATTTGACAATACATCTTCTATTTATCTAATTGTCGAGTTGCAAGCTACAGAAAGGGTATTCTTCTTTTCACGTATAGATAATTGACAAATTCTGCTTCAAATGAATACAAAAGTATGTCCACTAACAACGAATGGTGGAAGACCCGGTCTTAAAAAAAAAAAACAACACACACATAGATATCGTCAGTCAGAAACTCAAGCATCCTTTTAATTTTAACTTCAGTGTACTTGTGTATATAATTAGAATAATTTTAGCAACATAATTTAGCAAAATTACCAATGTTTAGGAAATTTACGAGTTCCATTTTTATTGAAAAAGCATTTGTCAATGATATCAAAAAGCCTGGACTTTAATTTATAGTGGGGAATGGTTGTATATGTTATGTTTTACTAATTAATTAAAATTTTGATTAATAAAAGTAACAACGAGAGACTACATTTACAATTTAGGTGTATCGATGATTAGAATTTGCGAAATGCTGACCCCAAACGAGAATTAAGATGATATTGTATCACCAGTCTGTTCGTTATAATTAGTAGCCTATAGCGTTCAAGAAACTGTGAGAAATACACCTCATATACATGTATGCATGTTTCTCAGTGAATGTTTTTATTTGGCGATGGAGGATGATGAAATGAAAAGTATTTCTTTGTATAAACTTGGTGTACACATGTTAAAAAAAATACTGAGGTATGCTTAATTGCAAAGACATTAAATTGGTTTAAATATCTATAGCATCTACATGTATTTTATTCTATTTTTTACAAAGTAATTAAGGTAAATAAACGTCAATAAAAACTGAATTGAATTTTTTTTTATATTTGAACCAGCAATATCTTCTCAAAATTTATTAACAAACTTAAACGTACATAATTATGCAAAAAATCACGATAGGTTAAACATTAATGACTTTTGAAGACATTCTTTAAATATCAATTATTTTAGTTTAACTAGATACAAAATATTTTGAAAATCTTTGTTAAAATTCGGGACACATGCAAAACGTTTTGCGCCAAAGAGCTTAGAAACCGGAAGAATCGGTTCCAAATTCTTTTTTTAAATATTATAATAAAGGTTATTGGATATGCAGATATAACACTAAATCTTTGATCTTTGCTTTATGTGAAACTATTCTATAAACGTGTTGATTAATGAAGTCTGCCATATTTCAGATGAATAGTAAATTGACAGGTGAAATCTATTGCAGCAGATAAGGTTCCGTTCCATATCATGTGTCCTTTTGACAAGGGCATTTTAAAAAAGAATGATTTACCTCAATTGAACACTTACACTGCACATTTATTTCAGCGCAGTTAATATATTAACTTTGAAAATAATAAAAGTTACCCATTTCTTGTTTGTGGTAAATAATTATTTTAATTTGTTTAGAAAATGCTAAAGATTTAAATAAAACATGCGCAGAAATTTATAAAAATTATTACATAATTAAATAACTATATTCGTTCACCTTTCTCACAATTTGACCATTTTTGCATGACGAAAAAAATATATATATATCATTTTTGTAGCCTTTTTTCCTTCCGAGTTTAAAGTTTTCTGATCTCCTTGAATTCATCTTCATTTTTATGCTGCTATTTTGTCTTATTTGCAATTCAAAATAAATTTATTTTTATATTAAAGGTGTAATGAAAAACGCACACATAAGAGTGTCTCAAAACTCAAAAGTTAACACATATTGCACATGAGACTTAGACATAAGATTTTGGACAAATATTGCTTCTTATGAATACAAATATAGGTCTGATAACAATGGGGTGCTCTTGGGAATTCCCATACACTATTGGAAGCCCTGGTCTCCAAAAACCACATAGTTACATATATATTGTCAATCAGAAACTCAAGCATCTTTTAATGTCAACTTCAGAGTACTTGTGTGTACAATCAGAATGTTTTTTAACCAAATAATTTTGCAAATGACAATTGACAGGGTAAATCAATTAACGTATTATATTTTTACTTTTCAAGCTTTTACTGTAAAAAGTAAAATTCCACTATATCCGTTATATGGTATTTTACGTATCTCGACTTACTGGACACTCAAGAGCATCGTTTCTAAAATCAAGGCAGAGTACTGACAGTGAATGTGATCCCCCATCTGGAACTTCCGGAGTCTCTGACTTATGACACTATTCGCAGATTTTTGTTGTTTGTAGAATTTCTTTTGATTGACCACTGCTTAATATGTTGACGGTGCGACCATTAGAGCGCAAAAGTTAATGAAGAACTCTTCTTTTGTTTAATATATATCCATTAAATCAAGGCTCATTTTGTTGAACACCGCACGTGACATTTGATGCGTGGGTCTAAACGCTGACGTCACATGACGTCGTATGTAAGTTACAATATCAGGAAAAAGCCTGAACAGTGCTGAAAGTTAATGAAGAACGTTTCTTTACTATTTATCTTCAATATATATCCATTAAATCAAGGCGAGTAAACTTCCGTTGAACATTTGCCGTTATTCTCGCGAGAACGTAGCTAAAATAAGTGATGCATTGTGGGTCCAAATTACTGCGTCAAAAAATTCTGTCGAATGAATCTGCAATAGTCCGAATTTTCTCTTCGCCCAGGCGCTGCTTTAAGAGCTCGCTATTAGCTTCATTTTCAAAGATTTGACAAAAATTTGTATCTTTTTTTCATCATCAAATCAGAAATGTTTATGAAATTTCCTGTATTTAAAGATATGAACTATAGCCCATCTTTATCAAACGATGTTGTAGCCTATTTATTCTATTTTTCATTTAAAATACACATAAAATATGAATCTCTTTATTCTTACCAAACATTAAATACATATATTTACATGCGTATACCCACAATTACTCGCATAGATATATAAAAAAGAGTATTATATGTAATAAATTATAAGTTAAACATTTGCAACGAAATACTAGTAAACTTTCATTTTCTGTTATTTAACCAGTCATAGGCCTTCGGATTAATATAATCACAATTTGCTGACAACTTCGTCGTTTTCGGCACATCAGCATGAAGGCCTTGTCTTTCTTCTAGCTTATTGTTGTCAGGGTCACACAAGTATACATAAATCTGCAATTAAAATGTTAATTCTAATGAGAAAAGTCACTAACATATATACATGTTCAATATGTGGTTTATTTTATTTGAATTCTCAGAAGTGCATTGTGAACTCCTTATCAATTTTAGCAATCTTAATCCTGCATAGGATTAAATTAACTGAAGTTCTACACCTCATTTCAACATTATGTAAACATAACCAAAAAATATACAAAAATCTTTCGCATGATTTGAATTTGTATAACAATCATGCACTTTTCTTCACAATCCCAGATTTTTGTTGGTTTGTTGTCTAAAAAAACAGTGAAATTTTTATTTGGGACAATGTATATAACTATATTCAAACAACTGACCTCGTCCATATAACCTTTAAAGTTCCGGAAACCGGTACCGCTACCTATGTGGAGTCCACTACCTGTAGTTAGTCCAAATGCTCCTGCAAATGAGGAAAATTGAAAAAAAAGTCGTTACAAGATTCCAAAATTTACAGTAAACATTAAATATAACACATAATTCGTGAATAGATTAGTAACTATAAAAAATACACTGAAAGACAAAAAAAAATGTTTTTTTAAGTCTTGAGAGCATCCATATGTCTTTTTGAGAGATATTTAAACTCCACAAAATTACAGTTATGCCGTAAAATCTCTCTTGTTTCTTAGCAAAAATAAGCTTGAATAAAAAATGTTATTCTAATTTTGTCTATTTATTTACTCACAAAACATACCTCAATTTGTGCATTTGATTGTAACCTTTTTTCATTACTAAGAAGACAGATGTTGAAGTTGACGAGGACGTGTTTTCAAATTGAAAAGCTCTTTAAGAATTTAACATTTAATTAGGAAAAGCTGGAACGAACTTTAAAAAAAATCAAACAAACCTTTTAAATATACTTTATCCTTTTTTATTCCATCACTTGTCACTTGCATGATGCCGTCTTTTATTTTCAAAGAGATGGTTTTCCATTTTCTTATCTTCTGAAAAATGAAAAATACATAAGCTACATTAAATATACATGATAAATTCAAGGTCGTTGCTTTCCTTTTACTTTTACAGATGCATTCTCTATTCCACCTTTTTTGTCTTTTAAAATAGTATCTTTTACCTCTTTCTTTTTATTATTCACACTTCCATTTTTCTTTCTTTTATCTTCCCTGTCATTGCTTTTTCTTAAGTCATCTGTCTCCGTACTCTTTGCACCTGGACTTTTCTCATTTGTGAGAGAATGCGTTACAAAATCACCAGAAATTATTCCTTTTGGTAAATTACTACCTTTCACACTCAAAATATCTTCAGTTTCAATGTTATCAACTGTCTTGGATACATTACTTAAACTTTCGCTGACTTCGTTGCTGTTTCCTTGCTTCTTATCAGTCGATATGTCTGGAAATTGCTTGTCAACTGGTGGTACCTCCTTAGTATCGTCTACGTTGTCACCCTCTCTATTTGTGACCGATGGTACATCCTTAGTATCGTCTACGTTGTCACCCTCTCTATTTGTGACCAGTGGTACCTCCTTAGCATCGTCTACGTTGTCACCCTCTCTATTTGTGATCGATGGTACCTCCTTAGTATCGTCAACGTTGTCACCCTCTCTACTTGTGACCGATGGTACCTCCTCAGTATCGTCTACGTTGTCACCCTCTCTATTTGTGACCGATAATACATCCTTAGTATCGTCTACGTTGGCATTCTCTCTAATAGTGACCGGTGGTACCTCCTCAGTATCGTCTACGTTGTCACTTTCTCTATTTGTGACCGATGGTACCTCCTTAGTATCGTCTACGTTGCCATCCTCTCTAGTTGTGACAGGTGGTACCTCCTTAGTATCGTCTACGTTGTCACCCTCTCTATTTGTGACCGATGGTACCTCCTTAGTATCGTCTGCGTTGTCATCCTCTCTACTTGTGACTGATGGTACCTCCTTAGTATCGTCTACGTTGTCATCCTCTCTAGTTATGACCGGTGGTACCTCCTTAGTATCGTCTACGTTGTCATCCTCTCTATTTGTGACCGGTGGTACCTCCTTAATATCGTCTACGTTGTCATCCTCTCTAGTTGTGACCGGCGGTACCTCATTAGTATCGTCTACGTTGTCATTCTCTCTAGTTATGACCGGTCTATCGTCTACGTTGTCATTCTCTCTCTGACCGTGTGACCGATAGCACCTCCTTAGTACCGTTAAGGTTGTCGCCCTCTATAGTTTTGACATGTGTTAAGTTGTTTATCTCAGCAATAAGACCAGTATCTTCATTCACGACTTCATAATGAACCTCAGTGCTTTCATTTATTTCTGTATCTTTCTCACTAATTTCTTCAGTTTTTAGGCTTTCTCTCGATTCAACTTCATCTCCAATATTGTCTTCATCAGGTTCAATATTAACTACTCTAGTTTTGAATGTGGATGCCTTTGTAAGAATGTCTTTTGGAATATCAACATTATTTGAGAGTACATCGTCGGCTTCAGGGGAAGTTATTGATGATTTGTCATCTGTTTCTTGAAGTTCAGTTGATAATACATCATCTTGACCCAGAGAATTATTTAAAAGGATATTATCAGGTTGTACAAGTTTCTTTGATATCAAGTCTTTTTCCAAAGCATTTTCTGATGATGTGTCTTCTATTACAAGAGTATTATCTAGTAAAACATCATCTGGTTGTAAAGAATTATTCGATAATATAACATCTGAATCAGAAACCTTGTTTGCAGTTGTTTCATATTGTTCGAGGGCATTATTAGAAGAAATTTCACCTGGTCCAAGGGTTATAACTATAGGTATATCGTCTGTTTCAGGGGCATTATTTGATGATGCATCTGCTTGATTTGAAGTTTTGTCGTCTGGTTGTAGAGAAGCGTTTGACGACATATCGTCTTCTTCTTGTCCATTGATTAAGAATGTGTTTTCAGATTCTTGTGCAATGATTATGCTTCCATCTACAGTATTGTCATTTTGATTAATTTGTGCATTATTGTTTAAAACGACTCCTTTAATATCATTAATGATTCTTGTTATTCCATTAGATTCTCCATTGGTAAAAATAAGATCGTAATTAGAATTATCTACGTCCTTTTCATTCAGTAGGTCTAAATTTGAATCAGTATTTTCGATCGTATTTGCAACATTTACGTACGTGGTGTTGGTCACGCTAATTTTTCCATTTAATTCGTTTTCATCAATGTTCATCGTATTTTCATTTTCATTGTTTTTGGTGTCATCGATCTTTAATGGAACATTTGTTGTTGGAATTTCAATATCTATAATATCATCAGGTGAGCCAAGAATTATATCATAAAGAGTGATTTTCTTTAAAAGGTCAGAAATTTCAGTATCATTTTGATTTATTTTAAATCCAACATCCATATGTAACAAACTGTCTGGTAATTTTACTTCATATGAACCTTTCTTAGTTGTTGCAGCAGTTTCATTCCGATCTGCATTTAACTCTCGTTGAATTATGTCATCTGTATCTAAGGAGTTAACGTTATCCTCGACCTCTGATGTTTCGACCTTCAAATCCAAATTGTTTTCAACATCATCATCAAAAGAATCTACATTGTTACTTTCATCTACGGCTCTTTTCCTTCTTGAGACTATAGTTGGGTTTTCATTATATCTGTTAACACTGAAAGAAGTAAAAGATCCCGTAGAAGTGATAGAAATGGACGGTTGCTCACAGCTACTTCCATAACAATTTCCATTTGAAATTAGGGCATACGCATTTTTGTCATCACCATTATCATCATCATCATCGTGATTTGAATCAGCCTCTCTATCCTTTCCTTCATCCTCCTCATCAGCTAAATATCTGATAAAATAAAAACTTAAATGAATTTTGCCTTTTCACTTAAGGATATACATACCACAAACAAATTTTCTTATCTTCCATGCATACAGGAGAATTATAATGCGAATTTTTCAAAAAAAATTTCAGTTAAAATCTAATCATGGACTTCTTATCGTATATGATGTAGAATAAATATACTCTTGAACATGTTCCCAGAAAACTTTCCAGTAACAAAGCATTATAGATTTCCTGAACTGTTCAGAAAAATTTAAACTTTTACAGTTAAAATTTCCCTACTTAAAAAGAATTACTAGTAAGGGATTTGGCCAAGTACTTTCAACTAAACTATATTGGGACGCACATATATAAAAAGCGATAATTCATTTTTGGATGAAAAAAAGTAGTTTCCTTTATTTGTCCTTAATTTAGCATTCCTTAAAAACAGTAAAAGTAAAAAGCGCAATAACTCGAATTGAAAACAAAAAACTTACTTGAGCTTTATGACCACCGTAAATCCATAATCCAAGCCAGCAAAACGTGGTATGAAAAGAGAGGAGTTCCCATCAAAATATGCCTTCCCATCATGCACCCAGACCTGACCATGGCTCCCAACGTAAGTTTCTTTTCCAGAAAAATCTTTAATCCCATCACAAAATGGCAGGTACAATTCAGGACTACATGATTCGGAGTCTGTAATTCATATATCATATAAATCTACAAATTCTCTCATCAGATGTAAAATGTTCTTGATTATATTTTTGCAATATTTTATATTTTGTTCCGCAAAGTTGTGATCAGAAGCAAATTCAAACGTGTTTTCCTTTTTTAACTAGGTATTCTTGATCGTTAAAACTTGGTGTAAATTTGAATTTGAACCAAATAAAAGGTCAATTGATATTACCCGTATGCATGTCACTTTTCTGAACTATTGTTGTGTCTGAAGTTGTTGAAATGGAATGCCTAGTGTTTTTTAATTCTAGTTAATTCTATTTTAGTCAATAGTAAAAAATAAATACACCCTGTTTTTACATTGAATATAATATACATGTATATTTAAATGTAATAAATAAAAGAAATTATCTTTTATTTTGTTATTCCAAGTGTTTTCCTTTTTATATAAAAGTTATTGATACTAAAAAAAAATTGTTTGATATTCTTGATCGTTAAAACTTGGTGTAAATTTGAATTTGAACCAAATGAAAGGTCAATTGATAATACCCTTATGCATGTCAATTTTCCGAACTATTGTTGTGTCTGATTGGCGAGGAAATTGGACATTGATATGGAATGCCCAGTGTTTTTTTTAATTCTAGTTAATTCTATTTTAGTCAATAGTAAAAAATAAATTCACCCTGTTTTTACATTGAATATAATATACATGTATATTTAAATGTAATAAATAAAAGAAATTTTCTTTTATTTTGTTATTCCAAGGCAACCATAAAAGTTATTTATAAAATAATATTGCTTAATAACAGTAGTTGAAATTTTCATTTTTATACTGGTTTTGCATGGTTACACTGTGTTAATGGCAACCATAAAAGTTATTTATAAAATAATATTGCAATATGGGATATGGATAATTCAAAACAGTTTCTTTACAGAATCCGCCATTTATGCAAATTATCCCATGCTTTCACTGTTAATACCTAGGCATACCAAACAAACTAAACTTTGATTCCTTTAATATCAACTTAAATCATTTAAGATTTTTGTTTAATTTTTTCTTGGGGGGGGGAGCTAAATGATACTTAAAATTTGCTCATGTTTCCATTGTAAATGTTTCATTTATTTAACAAATTAATTCCATATATAAAATGTCTGACATCATTACCTTTAATGTTCCCCTTACCTTTTCTCTGTCGTGCTCTGTATTGAGAAACACTAAATCTGGCGCATCCACAGTCGTCTTCACTAAACACTGTCCCTTCAGCACATTTGAATTCCTTCCAAATCCCTTCAAGGGTTTTCTGTTGGAACTTGTTTGGAACACCTGGTATTGCTTTTAAATCGCATGAAGTTTTTGTCCCTGAATTATCATGATATAACTTATAAGTCAGACTGGTTCATCTTAAGTAAAATTCAGAGAAAATACAAGCGCGAAATATACATGTGTATGTGATAACTGTTGATAGGAAATCAAGACAAGCATGATATTTTAATGCTAATAATACTATTATTCTTACTGGTAAAGAAAGAAATACCTTTCCCTCCAATTTCGGAGGAAGGACATTTAGATGTACATGAGGGGTCCAAGACACACCAAGCATCCTCCCGATATGACATTTTAGATGGACAACATTTGGGGACAGATTTTCCATCGTCACAATACCAGTAAGCGCTACATCCCATTCCAAAATAGGTGTAAGATGATCGAGTTTTATTTCTGCAGGGATCTATAAAAACATGAATCACGTTGTTTAGTTCATGCAGATAAAATGGTGGTATTACAAGGTTGAACATTCTCATCTTTTAGACAAGGTACACATTACTAGCTAGCAATTACTTGTGACTTAAACTTTATACAGATATTTTTAAATGAGATAAGTAATCAAAAATTAATTTAAAAGTATTTAATTGAATATGTAAAACATTACCATTAGGTAGATTCAACCGTGAAAACTGAATACAAGTAACATCAGATGAGCTCCAATACTGGCCAAAAGGACAGGTTTTGTACGACACCTTCATACTTAAACCCAGTCCTTTGTAACACATTGCAAACCTTCCTATATCGCCCTTCACTGGGGCATAGCCAACATCATGCACCCATGTTGCTTCTTCGCAAATATCTGAAATATGGAAGATAGAAAAAAAAGGAAAAGTCAATTCAGTTCCTTCAGAAAACAATTTTGGTTACATTATATGCTGTTGAAAGAGGATTGCAGTATTTTTTTTTTATTTTGAATTAAATATTTAAGGTCAACATGCCTAAGTTTTCACTTGAGTCTTCGTCATTTTCAGATGATTCTTGTTCTTCCTGTGTTTTCGTTCTTTCATTGGCGGATTTTGGTAGAGGAGGTTTTCGTGTTGGCTTTGTTGCTAAAATTGCTGGATAGAAACAAAAACAATTTTTCACATCACTCATAAAATAAAGTTTTAAAGTACTATCGTTTCCTTATTCTTATTTGAAAATTAAAATATTTAAAGAACTTATTTTAATTTTCAAATAAAAATCAGTAAACGACAGTACCAATGGAATTAGCTAGATTTTTTTTGGAAGGTTTGTTTGTGAGCTTGAAAGTTCTTTCTATATCAAGATTTGTGATAGGCAAAATACTACATGTATTTATAAAATTTTAATTTTTTACTTATGCTGAAATTCAAGAGTACCTTCGCAAATGTAGTTGGGAATTTGTCTGATAGCATTGGATAACGCTTCAATGGTTTCAAATCTGTAAGCCTGTTCCTTTGTCCAAGCTAAATCAGCAAAATTATCAGATCCGATCCCGATCGAAATAATCCTGATATTCTGCTCTCTCATGTCATCAGCCACCTCACGAATTTCTTTCTGCATTTTCTTGGTCACGTTTTTATAAAGTAGAATAGCGACCTGTGGTACGGCATATCTTTTGTTGTTTGCCAGAAGACTCTGTGCTTTTTCTAGCCCAGTCAAAGGTTTGCTCGATCCACCTATTTTCTGTAGATTCATTACAGATCTCCCCATCAACAAACGGTTTCCTGAGAGAGGGATCACTGTTCCAACTTTTGAACCGTACGTCACCACACTCAGCCTCGTTTCAGATTCATCTATTGACATGCCTCTGAGGAGAAGCATAACTAATCTTTTTAAAATCTGGAAATGTGGCAAAGTGACGTCATCAGACCCAGGTAGTACAAATACAACATCAACCAAGTCACAGTCTGTAAATAATAAGTTTAAATGAAATAAAATGAAACTTTAGAAATTCATTAAATTTTCGGTGTAGGTGAGTACAAAAATTATACACTACACTTAATTCAAGGTTTATTTTCTATGTTAATAGGAATTTAAATGAATTTAATTTATGTTAATGAATTAGTTGTGTAATAATGTAATAAAAATATGTATATTTCTGCGATTCTCCAGTTCGTATTTTTTAATAACTTAATGATAAATGATAATACAGTCAACTTCTCTGCATTATGTCAAATTATACATGATGTACATTTTGTATTAATAAATGCAATTAAATAAACATGCTAGTGTTCTTTGTCGGTTTAGAATTTATTAAGGAAGTAATTTCGAAGTAGTACGTACACTGAGTATCATCGTATGAAAAAAATCCCCCTCGAGATCGCAACTTTACAATGCTAGTGAGTGCAACGCATGCTTAATCTGTTACTGTCCAGTAATCTATTTACTAAGTGGAAAACAAAACCACATAAGCTTTATTATAATTGCTAAAAATCAGAACTACTACATTAGTTGTCACAATTTAACCTTTTATGTTCATTTTATTAAGTTAACATTTAGTGAAAACGTTTACACAGTGAAAAAATACATATAATACATAGGCTCCTCACCACCCCCTTGCAGCGTCATGAATAATTACTATTTGTCTTGATAATACATTATAAAAAAATCCAATCCTAATTATTCTCCACTTTTTATTAATCTTTTATGAATTAATCACAAAACATTATGTTAAATTGTTGACTTTTACTGAAATATCATGATTATAAGAAAAGGGAGTGGAGCGATCCCTAAGCAAACAAGGATAATTAGGCAGACAAATGGAGACATAAACTATTTCTAATAAAAGTAATATTTATCTAGTCAACCACATCTGTTTCATTTTTAGTCATTTAATGACGAAAATGACAAATTATAACTAAACTGTTTGACAATTGGGATGACTTCAGATTTTCCATTGTCAACTTTCATTATTCCACAATTCACTACTAGATAGTACTTATGGTGATGGTGTTTGTGTCTTCCAACTGATTTGATATGCAAAAGCGTACTGAATACGATTAATTTTTAAATCGGATCAAGCATCAAACTAAAAAATTAATATTAATATGATTTTAACTGTTTAACAATTTAAGTCAGCTTTTTGCATGTATGACATGGTCGTTGATATGTTTGTAAACCAATCCCATCGTTGGGTCATATTTTCCTGAAATGTTTCAACTCAATTGTTTGTCCATTGTCGCCTCTTTATACACAACCGAGTATGTTTTCTATCCGATGAATAAAAAGAGTTCATTTCAGCGTGGCTAGTTGTAAGGGGATGCTTACTCCTCCTAGGCACCTGACCCTATTTCTCATCTTTCAAAGGGGCCGTGTTTTTGCTCATTTGATTTGTAAGATTTATAACTGTTTGTTAGTTTTACATTTTACATCTCTTGCAACTTCTCTGATAATTGAATACTTTATTCGGTATTTATTTATTGATCTCTGAAGAATATTGTGTACAAATATCTGGTGAAACGTATTCCACTTAGACAATTACCTTGAATTGGAAATGTCTGCAGAGTGCAATACTGTAAAGTTGTCATAAAAATAAGCAGCACTGAAAATGTGTAGCCCATCTGTAAAGAAAAATAAACTATGATGTTATAATTTTTGCTAGACAGTTCATATTAATTGGCATAAACAAATCTATAATTCCCCTCCAATATTTTCAAAGATTTATTAATATTCTGATATATTGGTAAAAAAAATGATTAACATGTTTTTAAATCTTAACCACATTTAGCATTTACACAATCAACCGAAAAAATATTCGTGCAAATGTACGATCATCTGCATTGGAGAAGTAGCTCTTAAATAGATGCATACATTTGAATATTATCTAAATCCAAATCAGAACAAAAAACAAATAGAAAATTCGAAATGCCTAAAAAAAATTAAAGAAAGTTTGAGTTACTAAAAATTTGTTGAAGAAAATTTAAAATCTTGATTTACATATTTAAACATCAATGTCCTTTAAAATCACATAGGTTAATCTAATAGAGGATAAGAATATCAAATTATATTGGTAAGAATATACTGACCATTGCAGTTTTTGGCCTCTTCCTTGAAATGACAAGAGTTGTACCTTACAAGAAATCATCCGTCGTGCACTAGATTAATTAGTAAACTGTAGCTGAAATGAAAATTTTCATAATCGGACATCTCGTCGTGATGTTATGTTCAGATTATGTACTTTCTGATATTTTATTTGCATTTTTCAGAAACATTGAATACCATGGTATTTCTTTGATTGGAAGACGGGGGTTTACCTTTTAGGTCAGATCCGTTGAAGTTCCTTTCGTACATCTATAAACTTAAATAAAGTTTTATTAACTTTTGAACGATTTACCTATGAAAATTCGAATTTGATCTTGCATTTCAAATTTTATCACTAAGTTACGTGACAAATAAACATTTTATTATAAAATGGGTTTTAAAAAACCCTTAACAATGCACAATATTATCAGGGTGGTAGCAACGCCTAATGAAAGTAATTATCTAAGCTGTTAAACAGTAATTTGAGGTCGCCCTTAATTATTTCTGATTAAAACAAATACACAATGCCTTATGAGTAATCAATTTTTTTTTTATTTTGATGCAATTTAACGCATGACTCGAGCTGCACATATACACACTTATTCTTCTGAAAGTTCAAAAAGTGAATGCATTAATAATGAAAACGAATCTCAAATTAAAACTACATTAGAATTTTGTTTAAATTTACGTAGAAGAGTTGAAGAGAATGGAGATCTGAAATATGGATTTATACTCATTTTAAGGTCAGACGAGACGTTCCTAAAAATCTGTTTTGTATATCTTCGTAATGTATGAAAAATATTCAAAATTTTCATAACATTCTGATTTCTAAACCAGTTTCTAAACGTTTTTAAAAAATCCAAACACTTAAACATTTGAAATTGGAAAATTATTTTTCTTCCCCAAAGGATTATATGAGAAAAACTATCCCTGGTATCTTGCAGAAATGCCTGGTAAGGTACCTCAATTCTTTGTGAGAAAACATGTTTAAGTAGCAATACTTCAATGACAAACTCTTAGAAAAATTTATCTGTTATTAAGGAACGTCTCGTCTGTCCTTAAATTGTCTAGAAAGGCTTTTTATAGCGAGCTTTGAATTTTATAACTTCTCAATATCAATGTGAATTTGTAATTCCAATAAATCAATATTCTTTGCATTTCTAACAACTAGTCATAGTCAAAATTACTCTGAATAATTGAAAGTAAACATTAATAATCTTAAAAACCTTATATCACCATAGATAATACACCTTTCGAAGAATAATATAAAGATTAACAACGATAAGAAATGGCTTATCACATCTATGCTAAGTTGGCCAATTTTCAAAATTTTCTAGTCCGTTAAGATAACAAAATAATGACTACTAACTTCCATATCTTTTCTTTAGCCGATCAATGGATCCCAAAAACTTGCAATCAAGCAAACGAGTTATATATCAAGAGTGAGACACAAAAAAACTCATATAACTGGTTATGCCTCTGTTTTTCTAGAATTCGGATGAGTTACTGTAAGGTCAAATGACATTTTTTTATGTTTCTACTAAGTGAATATTCAATGATTTGATTTGATTATGTAATGACTAAATAATTCACCTTTTAAACTTGATTAACTTCATTCGAAATTCATGATTTCTAGTGTTATATTTTTACCTTTTCGAAATATAAAGCATCATACATTCCATGGATTGACAGCTTGTCTTTTGAAGATCAATAAAAATATCAATAGAAATAAGTTTGTTTTAAATTAGCATTTCATGAAGAATATGTAAACGTTAATAATTGTTACGAAATAAACCTATTCTTATGATTAAATTAATGCTTGTAGAGAATTTTTTCCCCGACCACATAAGAATAAGCCGGGATCAATGAATTATTGCAGCCCGGAGGACCGGGCTGCTCTATACATATAAGTTTAAGTGTTGGTGTATGGGGATTGGGGTGGGAGTAGTTATGTAGAATTAAAGGTTTTCTAAACATTGAAAAGATTGTTAATCAGATTGTTCTTTCCGTTTATAAATTACAAGATACATAATGTATTTACTTCCATAAAGTTTATCTGTAAAAATGTATATGTTTTTCATATTTTATATATAAAGTTACTTATCATTTACTATCGAAACAATG
Source organism: Saccostrea cuccullata (assembly GCF_032062105.1). Lineage (NCBI taxonomy): Eukaryota > Metazoa > Mollusca > Bivalvia > Ostreida > Ostreidae > Saccostrea > Saccostrea cuccullata. The sequence continues at coordinate 344,663 of NW_026935288.1, read as the reverse complement.
ACAGGTCCCTTTTTTTTAGAACATCGAATTTTACTTCTCGGATAAAAACGTACTCTGCACAGTTCGTGTTTTATATTCTAAAATTGAAAATTAATACATTTTTAAATATAAATGATGCGTGTATCTTACTTCAATTTATATTTTATGCAGCCAACATTTACTTGAGGAATTGATCAAGTTTAAAATGGTATCGTTTTTGATTGATTTTTATCCGACTAAGTTTTTAAAAATATTTGCGACTATCGTCTCCATCAATTAGACGCATGCCTTTTTATACATATCGAAGCTGTTTGTTGATCAAGACTCATTTTCATTGTTTACTTTATATATTGCCCGGGCGACAATTGATGGTTACATCAATGTTTTCTTGTTGAACATTGTTATACCCTTATCAATAGCTTTCTATATATTTATTACTAATAAAAAGTCCAACAAAGGAAATGTTTATTACATCGGTCTAACAATTTCACTGTTGACCGGCCTGCCGATCCAACATAAGAATTTTTAGACCGCAACGTCACTGCTACGTCACAAGTAATTAATCATCGTTCAATATCGGCGACACGGAAATAGCCGAAGTTAGAGCTGCAAGAGTTGTTGCTACCAGCAAGGTAAGGAAGGAGGGAAGAGTATGTTTTATAATAAATAGTTTTTGTGATAAAAAAATATAATTAATTTTGTTCTTTCTCAGCTATTGTTTTATATTCCATATAAAGTAATTGATAACATAAAGTGTATTGATTAAATCTTAAATGAGCACTGTTCAAAGGGTATAACAAAACAGTTAAAGACTGGGATTCGGGCAACATATGATTTGTTGGACCTGAAGGTGAAAATGTTGCCCTTGGCCTGCGGCCTCGGGCAACATTTTCACCTTCAGGTTCAACAAATCATATGTTGCCCTCAGACCCAGTCAATATCTGTATAACATTTTTACACTTCAAAGACATAGGTTTTGTATGTAGAATCTCAGATACCTATGGACGTTAAATGTACACAGTTTAAGAAAAGGTATGACATTTCCACTGAACTTGGCAGTATCAAATTCATCAGGAAAGCTTTTGTTATCTCTGTAAGTACATTTTAACGAGATATATATTTCTTATTTGTGTGTAAATCATTAGTACATATCTAAATGTAAAAGTTAAGATTACAAACAATGATCGAGTTCTAAAAATCTACAAACGATACAAAGCGAACAGGTCAATAAACACGGGCCATTGAAAGTTACAGAGGTGGGATAAGGAGTGTGCATCCCCTGTTGACCGTTCACATCCACTGGAAACCCTGTGTTTGACCATGCAAGAAGAATATTCCACAGTCTTGTTCAGTAAAAAAAGATAGGACTAACATTCAAGCCAGCCAAAATACAAACCAATAATTTTTTTAAATTACTATCAGGGTCATTGTAGAGATCATAGAATTATCAAAACGCTGTTGTTGAAATCACTGTAACATCATTTTTTGCTAGTTGCCTGTCTCTGTTTATAATGGATCGTCCTCTGAGTACGCCCTTGAGTATCGAACAAGTTAGAAAACCATATACACCATATACAGTGATAAAGGTAAAATACAATATAAAATAGGAAAAGCTGAATTCATCTCGTTTGTCATAAACAGTTAACTTGTTTTGTTTGTCCTAATCGTATTCAGTTAGTAAAACAGCAAAATATGAAACAAATGTGGGTGATTAAGGTAGGACCAAATAGATAGGTGAAATTTTTCCTCAAATTCAATTTTTCTGAAACTTTGATATTTTGTTCTTGGATACAAAATCTCTCTTTATACATGATCTGAAAGAAATTCAACCGCACATTTTTTGCCCACATAGTCTGAAATATGGCCTATCAGACCCCTGTAAGAAGATTGCAAAATCAGACATTCGACTTGAGAATGAGCCTTATTTTAGAATTTTCAATTGATCTATTGCAAATTTGTGTAATACTTTCAATAAAGATAACCTTTTTGTTACTTTAAATCAGTAAGTCACATTGATACTGGAAAATTTGGGTAAAATATTAAGTAAAATAGAACATACATTGTATCAGAAACTGAAAATTCACATGTAAATATCCGACAGTTTATGTTTTCTTAAGAGAAAATGTATAATTCAATTTTTACAAAAAATCAACAGAATGATTCAAACGGGTCCTAGAATAAAATGTGTAAAAATAAAGAAAATTGAACCGGTGGTATAAGATATTTTGGCGATTAAAAAAAATTCAATGGCAAAAAAAAAATGAAAGATTCAGAAGATGACGTCACAATATTTGACCTTTGACCTCGTGATATGACCTTGACATTTGTAGTACATGAAGAATAGAGACTCCTTATATATGTGTCCAAATATCTCCCCTCTACTATTTATGGAACAAAAGTTGCACTGCATTTTATAACAGACTGTTACATGCTTGTTTATTGCACTTAGATAGCGTAAACACATTCCAAAATGTAAGCTCCCAAGTGACCAATATATAGGATTCTCTGATTTTTTCACAAAATATAACGCAAATATGCCAAAACTTATTATTTTTCTTTCAGGGATCATTCATTGTTGTCAATATAGTAAAATTATTCTTTTTTCCTCCAGTAATTTTTAAGAAATGGGTTAAAATAGAATTCTCGGGTGTTTTGTCCTACCTTAATTTACGCATAAAGTTTGTAACTTTGTGAATAAGGATTATATATTGGTGATAAGGAAACATTCATTCAGTTACACAATACATGGCGATCTCTGGCTGATATCACTGTAATGTAATACCAAGCAATCATTTTGTTTAAATATATATTGAAAAAGACATCATTTAGAAGACTCTTTCCCATAAATTCATACCCGTTTAATAAAGAATAACGTAGATGATTTTACATTTTATTCCTTGATTATCAAATACACATAATCCTGGCTATTGCAGCTTAGTTCAGTTGCATGTATACTTGTACGTGACTACAGAAATGTGCCAGTGACCTTCCCATTGCTGTTAAGGCGTCCTTGGTTATTGGCTGCATGGCTGACCCGGCGTCAATTAGTTCGATCAAGTTTTTCTATTAACATATTATAATGAAAAGTCATCAACAAAAAGTTTTCAAAAGGAACAGTTCATTATTTTTTTTTCATACTTTACATTTATGAGAATTAACGATGGAATTACAAGAAATACATCTCCATTTCTTATAGCAAGTAAGTAATAGTTATTTTTCTTCTTTCAGAATCAGGATATTTTAGGTCATATTTTGCAAATCTGATTATATATTGTGAGACCAAAAAAATTGATCAAATAAGTCAATTAAACAAATTTTATAAACGGATTCTTAACCATGATAACGAGTTCCTGTAATTTTTTTGTGACAAGGAAACTTTAAAGAGTAATCAAATTACCTCCAAAACGTGCAGTCCGTGTGATGTATGAACGTCAATTTGTTCTTGTGCTGATGTTTTATATAAATAACAGATATGTAATGAGGATTTCACAGCAAGGACATGCTATTATAATAAAATACATGATTTTATAACAGTGAAAATAAGTTTTCCAAATAATCCATTGTTTTGTATAATGCAAATACGATTTCTTTTCATTTTTATGAAAATCGCAAAAATAATATTTTCTTACAAAATTCTGCAAGAAAAAAGTGAATAAATAGTCGTACTGTACTGTAGTCATAATAAAAGGTAAAAGACTCCAATTCGTTTGGTTCATGTGTTGTTTTAGGTGCGTGGGTGTGATGATGATGGTGACCATGCGCAGTGGTGGTTGTCATTGGTTCAGATGTTGTTGAGGCCATAATTGGCCGAAAAATCTAAAATGCAACCCAATAACACGAATCATACAAGTATAATTATTACACAGATGGAACATAATGATTATAAGATATGTTTCTTTGATGTGTTCTATTTTTAAAAAAAGATGAAAGGGAAAATAAAAGAAATTTACTTCAAAACAGTAATACAATTTATGGTGTTTGTTTTATATAGTCGACAATTAAAAAAAAAACCGGTCATGTGCTCCTTGTGAAAGACTTGATGAAGAAGAGACTGCATGCTGTATACCAGTATTTAAAACTTAACAAGAGACCAAGCCGTAGACAGTTTTCCCCCGAATATTTTAACTTCATTTTTTAGACTTCTTTAAACTTTTAACTAGAAATATTAAATGACTTTAAATGATAAAATAATAATTTATTGAGATCTAGTAGAATCTATTCTTAAGGATTAACAGAAACATCAGCGACATATGTCAATGAGGGTGATCGTGTAGAAGCGAAGTTATATTTGTCTTATTTTGATAACGGTACATATATTGTATGTATATAGAGGACATACTAGAACTAAAAGTATTTGCCAAAAAGGAAACATTCAGTGTGTATGTACTGTGTATGCCATTATAGTATCAAGGTGATCAAATATTGAGAGAGAGAGAGAGAGAGAGAGAGAGAGAGAGAGAGAGAGAATTAAAATCCTTATTCTATATCCAAAGGCTTATTTAAACGAAAACTGGAAGAAAATGTAGAATTAAGGTAAAATCAAATACTTACGATGCCAGAAAAGCATGTAAATATCAGTAAAGACAGAATCATTGTTGGTCTATGTAACAGCTTCTGGAACACCTCTAAACACAGGTAGTGGTAACAGTTCTCTTATCTTTCGTGTTATATTGCAGTGCTCTATCAGAAACCTTGACATTAGTCGAAAATTTAAGTATTTGTGCTTAAAATGTACAGAAACTTGAGAATTTTTATATTCTGTTTCATCTTTTTTGGTATATTTGGTGTTAAGTGGTTGTGACTGGTCGGCAGGGGATGCTCGCTCCTCTATGGAACCTAATCCCGCCTCTGATGTTTTGGAGGTCCGTGTTTGCTCTGTTCCTATTTGTACTGTTTTATGGACTTTTGGTCCTGAATATTGTGCGTTATATCTCCATATGTTTCAAGCATGCGTGTTTTGTGATATTAAAATAAAAAAGGAAAGGCATTCTATGCATAATCTTCACCCGAATCTGCAATGTGAATGATTAAAATGAAGAAATGTATTTGCTTTTTATTTTTTGTCTAAATAACGTAGATAAAGTATTGGAGAAAACAACTCTATAGCTTTTTACCCACGCAGTTAATAAATCTAAGATTACTTTTCTTCCAGAAAAATGACATTATATTTTATGTACAAAAAATACTGTTTTCAATTGCATTCTTGTATGGCAAATACGAATAAGAAATTCTACTTTCCTTTATTTGCTTTTCATCATTTGAATCATTTTCTAGCGGATGCAATTTGCAAATAAAATATTCATGTTTACAATATAATTGAAAGCTTTTTGTTCCAGCCCAGAGGATGGGGAGACTATTAACATTAAAACGATTACATTGCTATCGTAATTGTATTTTAGGAATTGTAAAATTAAAGCAACATATTGAAGGGACGGATTCTTTTTAACTAATGACATAATGATAAATAAGTACGAGATAATATTGAATTATGAAATTTTATTATCAGTGTAAATATTTAAATGAAATGTCTAGCATTCAAGAGTCATTTGCTACTTACTATTCTCAAATAAATGTTACCGTTAAATGATAATTTGTGAGTTTGCCTTTACAAATTGTTAAAATTGCCATTAGGTATCTATTACAATGGATGATTATTACGGTAGAATCTGGCCTGTCAATACAACATCTCTTCTCGGGAAAAAAGAATAAGATATCTTTCTAAAATCAGGTACTTAACTTATCAATATAAAATGAAGTATAAAGAATGATTTGAATGTAAGAAACAATACAGATTTTACATCTGATCAATAGCAGTTTGACATACGAGTATATAAAGAAACATGCTTGAAAGAAAAAATAAAATCTGGTTCTGAAGTTAAATGGTATCATAACGGAACCACTTAAAAGGCAATAAATGTGGAAACAGGACAAAATTAATATATAAAAATCAATCAATTTACTTCTAAATTACAATCAAACATTTGTTTTATTATACAGTAGGTTCGCAAACTTCAACATGTAAAAATAAGTAAAAAACGTATGCAATGAAAGAAAAAAAACCCTGGTTAATTTGATAGATTTATGTAACATATGTTGACTTACTATATATTATATTAGATTATCAAAAATAAATACTTAATTGTCTGTCATATATAAATAATTAGAGTAATGGAATATAACGCTAGACTGAATTAGCCGACGGCAATTTTCCTGTCATATAAAAATGGATAAACGATGCAGGGATAATAGTGTTACAGTGGATGAACGAAACCTGTGTACCATCCAAATATAAAATGAAGACAATGGCGGTAACATATTTTTTTTACACTTTAAAATAGTGAAATGTGATTAAAACAATTTTTATTTTATTTTTCAAAGTTAAAAACTAATAAAAGTTATGATATTTTTATACATTTCAGTTCTTTTCTCTCGTATTCATTGCTTTCTTGGTACAACTGTATGGAGCTGACGCATGTCTTTGTGAATTCACTGACCTTCAAAATAAATACTGCAAATCTGATTTTGGTGGGTCTCTTTCTCTCTCTCTCTCGTTCTGAAAATTATCCCTGATTTTTTGCATCGCATTTTTCTTACACAATAGAAGAGACTATAGATTATTTATTTTACGGAATAATGTACTAAAAGAGTAGTGAAAATTTTAGAATGCAGTGACCATTACTTTTCAATCTAAAGAATTTGTCTACGATTTAACCGGACAACCATCGTATATATTTATCTATTTGCACAGTCATGTGCAGCACACGAAATTGTAAAGGTTATTATCTTTGACATAAGGATTCTAGGCATTTTTTGTTTTATTTTTACTCTTATCAAATAGACTTTTAATCTATATGAATAATGTTATCTGATTATACAACTAGCAAAGTGGCCTTCGTTGTCATTCTGATTTTTTGAGAAAAAATATTTAAAATTGTTTAAATTGCTCAAATATTAAAATAATGTTTTTCAGCTGTTCGTGGCAAAGTTACAAAACTGACTTACGGAGAAGGAATAATAGGGATAGATGCAGAAATAACCTATGAAGTGGAAATCTCGAAAGTTTATAAAGGCGCAAGTATTTTATTAAGAAATGAATTAAATAGCAACTTATATCATTATAACTTGTGTTGCTATTTAATTTATTCCTTATGATTTAATCTTCAATCTTAAGTTTATAAATTTATAAAACAAAACACTTTCTCCCTTGAAAACGCCTTCAAACCTTTCATATTTTAAACTCAATGTCAAGCGGATTGATACAATTTTGACTTAAGGTAGGATTCTTCTCATATTTCTAATATTTAAAAATTGATGAAATTTTCACAGAATCAAGAAGACAATATCACTAAGTGATAGTATCAGTGAGATTCAATTTGACCGTTTTATATTAGAGGCAAGGTCAGGTCAAGGTCATTATCTTTTTCCTTGACATTATGAATAAAAAAAATACTGTTGCCAATCATGTGATGCTTACTTCTATTTCAAAAGTTTAAAGATTGTTCTTCTTGCTTAAAAAGATTTTACTATATCGGGTCTATAGCATGATATTACCAAATTTACATAAATAATTTAACTGAACTGGATATTGACTAGTCCGAATTTTCTCTGTTTTTCTTAATTTTTTTTTAGGATATATTAGTTATTTTCATATGCTTCCTATATTTAACTTTTTCTTATTTTCACATATAATAAAGTAGTCTCATAAATGTACAAAATGATACAAAAACAAAAAGTTTTGATAGTTTACTAAGAGAGAAAAAATACTTTTTATGGATTTTTGGATCAAATCTGCACTTTGATAGGAAGCGTTTAAAAGCTAACAAAGTTGTAGTTTGTTTGAAAAGTCATATTTATTTGATATATTTTGAAAGTTTAGTCCCTCATTATTAATTTAACTTACTTTTGAAAATTTCTCCAAGTCTTCGATTGTGTTAAAATTATAACTAAATTCATTGTTCTATTATAATTTTGAGAGGCAGAAAAGAAGATATTTTCATACGCCACCATTCCGCCAAAAACATAGTCCCTGCCAGTTTTCAAACGCAGTTTACCATTTCTATTTAAAGTTGTACAATTGTGATGAGGAAAAAAAAATGGTCTTTGAAATCCCTTACACCTCAATATATAAGACATATAAGCAAATATACTTTGAATGTTTCATCTAGTCAGAAACCAGAGAAGAACCCTACCTTAAGTTATTGTGACGTAGGCAAACTACATGTAGATTATACAATTTTTATTAATTTTTTATCCAATCAAAAGACGTGTTACAAACAAAATTAAATTATTCAATTCTTAAAGCTGACATGAACTCTTAAAAAGGCATCATTTTTCATCTTTGTACGACTTACTACATTCCTGTACGCCTTTGTCCGCCATATTTCTTCGATTCCGCCATATTTACTTGAAAATTTCTGGCCACCTGTACCTGTTATATAAAGCCTGGTGCATTTGTTTCACTTGAGTGATTTTCTAGCCTGGCTGTCGACATGTACACATCTCCGATAGCATAGTTGTCTAAATCCATAAACTGACCTATTACATGTTTTAAAAGTTAAGAAAAACTAGAACTATACTGAAAAATAAATTATTTTTGAATGCATTTGCTGCAATTTAGAAAAAATAACACGTAAAACAGCAAAAGCCGTTTGGATATGCACGCATGCAGGTCGAGAATACGCATCAAACGCAATGATAAAGATATTTACCTGAATACTGCTATCGTTACAGGGATGTGCACATGTCGAAAGAAGTATCCTATTTTACTTTTATTGAAATATGCATCTCAGAATTCATGTAATCCATTGCTAACTGAACAGTAAAAAATTGTCACCACATAGCACTTGGACACACGTGGTCCACGACGATAGTCTATTTGGTCAGGGGAAATTTCAAAGGTGGAAAGCTTACTGGTATTTTGGTTGACGGAAAAAGTGCATTTTTTTCCAAAAATAAATATTACTCTTGTCTGTATATGTAAATGTAAACAAAATTTTTAGACATGGCTTAATTACATTAAATTTATTTTATTGCATGCAACGTTACGAATCATTCATCCTTTGACGAGATTCTCCCGTGAAAAGGGGGGGGGGGTGTAAAAAAAATGCATAACGCTCTCTGAAAAACATAGGATTTTTTTTACGATCAAATATTTTCATTATAAATAATGTGTATTGGCTTTATTTATTTATCTTTTTTTAAATAAAGACCTTATATAACTTGATTTAAACTTATTTTCATAATTTTATACACAATAAACGAGTTTGATTCTAGGTTACATGAATAATCAAAATAGAATTCATTGGCGGATCCAGAGGTGGAGTGGGGTTCCAGGGATTGGAACCCCCGGCCTTTATTTTTGTACACACATACAGAGAGAGAGAGAGAGAGAGAGAGAGAGAGAGAGAGAGAGAGAGAGAGAGAGAGAGAGAGAGAGAGAGAGAGAGAGAATGTTTTTTCTGTAATATAGAGTATGGATATTTATACGTCTAACAATATGAATAATTTGAAGAAATAAAAAAAAAATCTCTGTCCTTTCAGTTCTCTAGATCTGTAGATTTTCGCGGATTTGCTTTCCTCCGCGTACCTTCAATCATTTTTCAGTCAACTATTTGAATCTCTTCACCATTTTACAACAGTATACAAAAGTCACAAAAATATATTGGTGATTTTATACATAACAGTAGATCTATAAAGCATGCGTGAATAAGAAACTAAACAAAAAAATTGTACGTTGCTATAAATGTGAAGTATGGGAATTTAGGCGGGGGGCATATTTTATTTTTTTTTCTTTATAAACGAGCACAATTTTCTCAGAAAACAGTGTTTATTGTTATTCATAATGTGTTTAAAATTAATCACATTCTGAAATTTTATGCTTTTTCTGAAAGTGGCGAGCTGCACTTTAGCATGTAATGAAACTCACCTCTGAGTTCTTTTAAATTACAACGGGGACAAATTCTATCTTGTCTTGGTAACCCTGTCTAAGGGCTTCGACCACCCTCAAGTAACATGCAAGGAAGATTCCAGCGAACTTTTTTACCATTTTTGGACCATTTTCAGAAGTAACTAACTTTAAGAAGTATGCATGAAATATTTCGATTCGGTAAAGATAAAGGTTTAAAATGTTCCCGTAGTATGCAGATGAGGGAGGGGGGAGGGGGCTCACTTTTTCTGAGGATAATCTTTGCTGCAGTTTTGAATAAATTAAAATTTTGATTTGGAAGCTCCCTCCACATTTTTTGTTTGCAGGAAAATACGCAGATTCAAGCTTTCAAAAGTAATGTACTGAACAGAAAAGTTACAGGAAGCCTCCTTTATCCCCTACCAAAAAGGATTGTATAGAGTGTGGTGCATAGGATTTTTTGTTTTGTTTTGTTTTGTTTTTTTTTTTTTTTTGTCAACTGATTTTGGAGGTCCCCCATCAATATAAATTCAAGTGGCTGTGTTGTGATTCTATGCATGAGTGCCATGAGTGCGCGGATCTAGAGGGGGTTAGGACCCCCCCCCCCTCCCCTAGGATTTGCAAGGTTATTAAATTTATTTACTAAAGCAAGAAAAAAAAGTTACGTAGGAAACGCAGTCTCCCTGGTAAACGCGAATTTGTATTAAATTGGTATGAAAAGGCTAAGGTTTGAAGTATTAGAAGTCATCGGCTACCCCCCCCCCCCCCCCTCCGAAATAGGTTTTGAAGTTTGGGCGAGTTGCATGTCAAGAAATATCTGGGTTGGATATAAATCATCAATAGTCGAAGCATATAGGAAGGGAAAGCCAACTGCCGATGAGAGTTCCACATTCTACCAAAAATTAGCTTTTTTATACCTCTTGTCTAAATAATTTTTGTCCAGATTCCTTACCTGAGAAGGTACATGTATTTAAGAAAGTTCCCAATGTTCCCATTCCTATGATGTAGACTTCCCGTTTACATGTATTTTCCTTTCAATTTCGGCGTTTAGGTTTATTTTCTTGTCAAAAGTAAAATTATCATTTCAATTTTTGAACAAGTTTCGACATCCCCGCCTGACAAAAAAAAATGTTTGATCTGTCCCAAGATCTAATAAATGGTACAGCACAAAATACATGTGATTTTATATCTATTATTGCGCTTACAGATGGTTACAGGAGGAGAGAGAGCGAGAGAGTTCAATGAATAAAAGAGTAATTAAAAATTATCTGTATTCCACCAGGTTTCAAGTTTCCCTACCAAAGTTTTTAAAAGTATCTCCCAAATATTGCAACAGAAATTATTTTTATTTTTAAAAAAAAACTAGACTGCCAGACAGGGATACTGAAATCTTGAAAGACTTCCTGTAATAATTATAGAACAGCCACATTCCGCAAAAATGTTCATACTTTGTGGTCGGAGTGAGACAATAAAAAATCTTCAAAAATGGAATTGGCAGAAATGTCTGTCTTCCAAGAGAATTTAGGTAACGGACATGTCAATTATTTCTGCCCCCCCTTAAAAATACAAATGCCTCAATATCAGTCTAAAAGGGGAATTTTTTCCGCGTGTGTGTTAAAGAACGTACAGATGTACACATAAACTTTTGTATTTTGGTTAAATGTTTTTAAGTCTTGAACTAAATATTTACCGTGTATCAAATTACTTGGTTTAGATTTGAGATTAGTACTAAAATAATCAGTTGTAATTGACAAATGAATTTTGCGATGCAAAACAACTGCAGACTATATAAAGAATGTTTATTAGAACTAAATAAACAGTTTTCAGTTATACCTTATGAAGCCGTTATAATTATACTTTAGACCCCCCCCCCCCCCCATTTCAGCCGCGCAAATACCACTCTTTTCCACTTGTGATATTTTCCCTGACCAAAATCTGATCAGCACGGACTATGTGTATCGACGCGCTAGACTGTAGTGTAGGAGTAGATACAGTGTGTTTATTGAGTTTTTATGGAGTTTATTTCTTTTTTGTGATGCATATTTCAATAAATGGAATTCAGGGTGTATATCACTTGACTTGTGCACATCTTCGAACCGATGCAGTGATCTTATTACCAGGTATGGGTACGTTTACAGCGTTCGACGCGTTTTCTCGACGTGCATCAAAGTCTGCATAAAACCTGCAAATCAAAGACGCTGATTGTTTTGTTCCATTCAAATGATAATAATTTCAAAGTGTTTCTACGGGTTTTAGTGCTTTTCATTTCATGTTAATTCTGCATAAATTGGCGCAGTGTAAAAATGCGTACTCGTGCAACTGAATCTTTCTTTCAAACTTGCATTTTCTTTCTTTTTTTATTACATTTGATTCAAATCTATAATTATTCAGAAATATGATTATTATGTTGTGTGATTTTGAAATGTCTTGATCAACCCATGTGTTTTCAAATGTTTTACCATCGAAGATGTGCACAAGTCGATAGCCAAGCCAAAAAATCATTCAGGTGTAACGAGGGCATTCGGGTATATATCGTTACAATGAGACAAGGTATCTGAAAGAAATATGGCGGAATACGGCTATAGTTGGTATGAAACAAGTCGTACATAGATGAAAAAGTTGCGTTTTTAAGAATTCATGTCAGCTTTAATATATTCGTAAAATTAATTTTGATATTCATGAATGTTCTAACTCCGCGCCAGTGCTAATTTATAATATGTGATTCTTAAAAAAATCGTTTTAAATCTTTATCATAAGAATATAGATGAAGAAAAGAAAGGAACAGTGGAAATTGGGACGGCCCCAGCTGATTCTTTGTGTGGTATAGAACTAACAGTGAATAAAGAATACCTTTTAAACGGTAAGGTGACCAAATACTTTACAAGAGTATAAAAATAAATACTTGTACGTTTTTTTTTAATTATGGGTCATTTTCAAAAAAAGTCTATTTTTTGAATGACATATTTTGAAAAATGAAAGTGGTTTTACTATGATTTTTTCAACTTTATTTGAATAATATAGTAATAAACTACTAAAATCCACTGCATTGCATAAAAGAAAATATTTCTTTTAAAAAATATTGACATTTTATCTTAGTCATTTAAACTTTAATGTCCTTCCTGTTACTTTCATGATAAGAGCTGTAAAACTCTATTTCAAAATTTTCATCAAATTATCTTTTGTATACCGTTAATAAATGAAAAAATTATCATTGAATGCCAAGATGTTTGACATTCATCTAATATATGAGCGTTTTAAAGCATGTCAAACTACCATATACCAAACAGAAGCAAAATCTACGGGTTTTTTTCATGAAAAGCCTTACTTCGGAATGTTTATATGCTATAGTTGAAAAAAACATTCTTGTACATTATTTTTGTGATTAGAATAAACAGTTACAGAAAGTTATTTAAACAGGTGCTCTGCCAAAGCAATTTAAACTAGGAAAATATACTGGTAACAGTAAGGACTCGGGTAACAGGAAGGACAAAACAGTAACAGGATGGACAAAACAGTGTAACAGGATGGACAATGAAATCTACATTTTAAATAAAAATTGACTTTTTTTTTTAACTTTATTGCTTAGGAAAAGAGAAATAAATGTAGAATAAAAAAAATGATTTTGTCAAATCTGGCAAATTTGAGACAATAAAAGACATTTATGTCCATCCTGTTATGAAATTTAATTCTAAAGTGCTATTAAAATATTTATCAGTTCAATTTTTGTTTATTAAAGGTACTCTATGCTGTTGCAAAACTAAGAATTTTTCATAATTTTAAGAAAAACAAATGATGAAACTTAAATAGGTATATAAATACCAGGATAATTTGTCCCTCCTGTTACAATTTTTGTTCTTTCTGTTACAAGAGTGCATGTTTAAGTTATAATGGCACAATTTGAAGCACTGACTTATTTCAATATGATTTACGAAGTTTTTTAACATGTGTTATTAAACTTATATTACTTAGAAAAATAAAAGTAATTGTTTTTATTGTTAAAACTCAAGATATGAAGTCAAGTTTTCCTTACTGTTACCATATTAATGGTAACAGGAATGACAGTAACAGGATGGACATTTCTCATATAAATCACCGGTTATTTAGTATAACGTACTCTTTTTGCATCATCAAGACATTGAAACAGTTTCTTTGTAACTTAGTAAATCTGATTGTTTTAGCAGAATAAACAATTTAAAGAGTATTTGCATATTATGAAGGTAACAGATAGGACATATTTTCATTATACTCTACCAATAAGACAAACTTATCGACCTTTGAACCCTTTCTTTACTCACTTTCAAATCATGGCGCTCATAAACTTGAGACAACAGAAAATGATGATATATTGTGGATCATGAAAACAGTTCCTAGGAAAGTGAGATAACTTTTATTTTAACATTTTCTTTCTGATAACAGGAATGACATAAACTGGTGGGACATGTCACTTCGTGAATGTTAAATGCACGATACTAGTATTTAGAGGGCGGCATAAGTAAAACAATCATATTAAATTAATCTGTAAATGAATTCAATTAAAATGAGGTGCAAAATTTGTACATATCTTCACAAGGTAATATTTTCCCTATCACTTAAATAAGCGCGTTATAAAATTTTTGTTAATGTGACATGGTTTTACTGTTAAATTTTACTCGGAATGCAGAGAATATTTTTTATAAAACACCTGGGAGATGATCATAAAATTACTTATAAGCTATATGACCATGTATATTAACCAACGGGAAAAAAAATTTCACTCTAAAAAATGTTTTCCTATTATTCTGATCAAAAGACAAAAAAGTGGACTTTTTTTGAAAATGGCCCATATATACCCATCAATTTCCTTGTTTTTGTTACCATTTATTTTACAGAGTTTGATCCGATTTTCCGGATCACCACACTGTGTTTTTTTGAATTCATATCAGTGTTCTGTGAAATTGATGACATAGTACACAAAACGCATTATAATTCCTGCGTGAACTAATTTCGTCCTTGACTCACTAAATTTATATGATTGAACTAAACGTAAACACCCCCCCCCTCAATAAACTATATACTAGTATGACATTATCATTTTCTCTACATAATTTCTATTCCTTAAGAAGGATCTCTACACCTATAAAGTATAACTGATTTTTTTTTGCATGCATTTGTTTCTAATAATAGGCTCAATATCTGATAAAATAAGGTTCCAAAGTATTTCAATTTTTTATAGAAATATTTAAAATATTTTATTTATTTTGTTAAAACCCCTCAATTCAATATTTTTAAAAGTCCAGTGCTTTAAATTTCTCTTCAAAGTTTAATGTTATAAAATATTGAAATAATAATCAACAAAGTTAAAAATAAAATCAACATAATTTTTATTTAAATTTACAAAAATAGACATAAGAAAAACTAAAACAGCATTTTTTTTTAGAATAGCTGGTTGGATCTTCTCCAATATCTGAAAAGATATATAATATCAAAGGGTGAAAACAATGAAAAAAAGAACAAAATTGAAAAACTGTCAAAAATTTCAAACATCACAAAAATTCAGGTGTGAAAGATCCGCTTCAAGAGTGGGCTCAAATTGGTACTGTTTTTTTTTATAAACTTCAAATAAACTCTACTATAACTTGCACCAGAATTGAAAAAAATGTCAAGCAAGAACATTGAAAGAAGTTCGTATTGTACATGTATTGTTTTTCAAATGAGTGTATGTGAGATTTACAGCGATGACCCTGATTCTACCACTACTTGATATTCAAATTTATATCTTTCCGCGACAAAAAAAAAATAGTTCCTTTAAAAGTAAGTTTTTGTTGAATTATCAATAAATATTTCGAATTTTGCTTAACATTAGATTTCTTTTTTAATCATTTTATTGATGGTATATAACAAATTTATCGTTATCTTCGCGTTTCGTTTGATCTGGTGATCCGCACATGTCAACCTGACGTGATCCGTCTCTTCGGATCAAGTCACTGTTATAATAATTTATATGTACCACTTAATATTTTTCTGAGGTTGCATTGTTGAGAGAGAGAGAGAGAGAGAGAGAGAGAGAGAGAGAGAGAGAGAGAGAGAGAGAAGGATTGATTTGTGCTTTTTATCCCCTTTTCATATAGAAATAAACATTCGATATTTACATGTCTAAAATCCTTTATTTATAGACACACGTCTTGGTAAATCTAGTTGCCTTGCATGCCAAGAATGAATAAGGATGCTTACGATAATCAGATTTACTTTTTAATTTATTTTTATTTGAGTATATATTGTTATAACAAGAAAACTCATAGTATTTGCTTAAGTTTGCCTTGCTTTTGAGACTGGCTATTCCATTTTATTATATTTCTAACAGGGTACGTACGTAATGGACAAATGGTGATAGGCCTGTGTACTCTTATGTACGATTCGCCTGTCGATGGTACAAACAGAGACTTTCCATATACTGATGACGATTGTAAATCAAAGTAAGATTTGCATATTGATTTGAATAAAAATAGATATAACGTACTTGATTACAATGCAGACGTTTCTGACATTAAGTCCATAATTTGTAAGATCATTTAGAGTTTTTGATTTAGTATGTTTTCAATTCATTTTGTATTTTAAAAACACACTGTTTGGAGGCCAAAATAAAGTCAAAGATTGCCTGTTCTCTAGGGAATAGACTTCGTTGTTCGTCAGGTTCCGGCAGTCTAGGTGCAGAATGTACATTTAACAGCGATACAGACAACTGGGAATGGAACTGCTGAAACTTTGTTAAAATCAATAAAATCTACTTGGACCATCCACCAATTTTTTTCTTCTACTTTAATACTCGTATATTTTAACATGTCACAACTGAATAATATAGTACATGGATAAATCATAATACAATTCTAGTGAAAAATTCTCTTGCAAGTCAGTATATCTGCCAAAACTGTCCGAAGCAAAATTGTGCTTAAAAGAACCCATTCAAAACTAGAGGTACTGTGAGCAATGAGCTCACTAAATGATACCCCCCACCTCCCATAATGTCCATGTGTTGCTATATATTGTTTTACGGTAATGAGTAAAGAGGAATAGCTCGTCCTATCAAATGTTATCAAGAAGCTTCTATATGTGACGTCATAGGTAAACATATAAAGGCAATGTCCATGTTTTGCTATGGGAAACCTAAAATACGTGTCGAATAAAAAAAAATAAAATAGGAGGTGCACAATGGCAATATGTAATAAAGATTCTGTGAAAGTTTCATTAAATTTCACTCAGTAGTATTAGAGGAGTTGCGGATAAGAGATAAAGCGTAACAGACGGACGGACAGACGGACGGAAGGAAATCCCGATTACTATATATACCCTCCCACTTTTCAAGCGGGGGGTATAATAAATATAACACAAAACATGGAGTTAACGAACAGCAGTGAAGGTCACAAATCCTTTGAAATTATAGAAATCAGGGAGCTGAGCAACACTGACATCTACAGACACCTAATGTGGTATCAGATGCCATGGAGATGTAAGCATTACATGCCTACTGGTTACAACTGCCGTGACCTGCTTGTTATAGTAGGGCAGATAGAAAAATCTGTAGACATTTCAATGTGTAAAGTAATGGGCTAGTAATACGTATTTATATTGTCAGTCAGCAAATTTTCCACGTTCTATATGTCCATGTATTTTCTATTTTTTTGTGAATTTTCATGTAGCTTTTGATGACGAGCTGAAGCATAAAATGTGTTAAATAGTTGCACATTTCCATTGACTCGGTGAAGTCACTACGAAATTATATATTCATTCAGTGTTCCTCAAAGGTTTGTTCTTGAACCGAAGGTGTATATTAATTGTTTGTTGGTTAGTTGGAGGAATGTAGTATTGACGAATGTTCTATCGTCAACTTCCCTTACTTATACAGCAATATACCTTCATCACCTGCATTCGGAGTTTATATATCTCAGTTGATTCGATACGCAACAGCATGCTCTACGTATGAACAATTTTTAAAATGAGGTAAATTATTGACAAGCAAGTTGATGAAACAAGAATAAAGTTTAAAGTCATCATTTCGTAAGTTCTATGGTCGATACATTGACCTTGTCAGCAAATACAATTTTTCATTAAGTCAAATGCTGACTGACGATTTTCATACTAATTGTTAGTCCATTATTTATACACTGAATTGACGACGGATTTTTCCGCTATTTCCCGATCATGACAAGGAGCACACGGCGGATGTGACCGGTCAGCAGGGGATGCTCACTCCTCTATGGCACCTGGTCCCACCTCTGATGTTCTGGAGGTCCGTGTTTGCTCTGCTCCTATTTTGTATTGTTTTATGAATTTTGATTTTGAATACTGTTCGTTATCTCCATATCCTTCTACAAGTCTATCTTTAAAAAAAAAAACTGGGCATCTGCACCTAAAATATAGACAATTCCTGAAACTGGCTTACTACTATTCACTTATATATTATGATAAAAATTCTTTAAGTCAGATACAGAAATTTTATTATCATCAGTGCGAAATCTGACAGGTCTAACACCTGGACAACTACTTCTTTATGGAAAACAAGTGGTATCTGTCATAAATTTTTTTATTACCATCTTACGAATTCTTGAAATATTTAGCACTTAAATAATTAATTGACTGATTGTATATTGTTTGACGTCCCTCTCGATATTTTTTTAAACCAAATGGAGACGCAACCACTCGCCAGTGGAGACCTGCAAATTTTGTCCTATACTCGGCACTCAGGGTGATTGAGCAGTGAGGAATTTTTTTGTCACTTTTATATGGTCTCATTCGAAGGACCACTTTCCATGTGCACGTCTCATAGTGTGATTCAAAACAGCAACGTAAGGATCAAGCCCTTACTCCGCGATTCCAGAGCAGACGCTCTAACCACTGTTGATAAATCCTGACTGAATTTTTGAATCTAATACCTTTCAGCTGAAGTCAAATCCTACTTTACAGATGATGATAGCTTAGTTACAAAAACTTCTTAGTTAAACAACTTACGCTAATTTTTAAAGTATTTATACATTTAAAGTATTCAATTTATAATGAAGGGATTTTGAATGATTTTAAATAAATTGAAACTAGTTAAAACACATTGCTAGATAACGGAAAAAGTTAAATGAACAAGACTGATAAAATGTAAGGAGATGGTCATTTTGCATATTAAAAGTTTTTGAAGAGTTATCTGCTTTTGATGAGAAAAAGAAAATTTTAGATTTCTCAAAATTTCTGCGGTAAATTATTCATTTTATTTTATACTTTAATAAAAAAGGAGTTCAAATTACTTTTTCTAATATGCGTGAAAAATTCTCGGTATACAATCAATCAACAAGTGTTTAATTTTTCATTTGAAATTTTCAATCATTTTCACTTATAAATAAATAAAGATACACGTGTATGTAGAAATTCCACGAACTTTTGGATCAATCCTCACATTTCAGATAATAAATATCCCCAGATAAACTGATGATTTTTTTTCAAAACATTTCCTTATGAGAATTTTTCACTCAAATACTGACGTTACATAACTATTTCCTAAATACAATTATTTAAATAAATATTACTATTAAATGATAATTTATGGACTTGCTTCTTTTTACTAAATTGTTAAAATTACCGCTAGGCATCTATAACGATTGATGATTATTACAGTAGAATCTGGTCTGTCAATGCAACATCTGGTCTTAGTGAAAAAAAACTGCAAATTTTATTTTTATACCAAATAAAAATCACGAATTTAACTAAAGAAAATAAAATGAAATTAAGACTGATTTGAATATATGGCAAAAGCTAAGCTATTTGATAATGAAGATACAATATGGATGATCAATAGCAATTTTAGGAAAAGAAGCATACATGGAATAAAGAATAAAATAAAAATATTGATCCAACGTATTCATAATACAATTTCCCCCTTAAAAGTCAACAAATATAGAAACAGGATAAAAAGTAATGCAGGGAAAATACGAAGCTGAAAGATTGTCCTTAATTCCGCTACATTGCCAAAAAATTCAACTCATTACCGCTACATTTTTTCACATTTCCGACTGATCATTACCGCTACAGTTTTCCGGCCGAAAACAACTCATTACCGCTGCATATTGAATCAGCCAAAAACAACTCATTACCGCTACATATCGATTTAGCCAGGTATGGGTCTGTATATGAGTTCTTATCAACAGAATTCACACACTTTGTAGTGAAGTACAATTTTAATTTGAATTCTAATCGGAATGAGTATATTACAATTTACATAAGTAACTCTGCAATCGAAATGTAATTTTTTTAGCGTTATCTAAACATTATGGCCACCATTGATAAGCTTGTTACAAATCGAGGGAATGTATGACCCCCATAGAATGACCGCAATGATAGCAAAGAATGGTATATTTCCATGTTTTAGTGCCTCTTGGATGCTTGTATGCAGAAAAATTTGATTCTTAACATTGAACAAATAAATCTTGATTTTGAATATACTGCACACGGAGTGGTTAGGCATTTCTAGCCTAACATTACCATGAAAGGGTGCCAATTCAATTTGGCTCAAGCCTGGTATAGAAAAATCCAAAGTCTTGTATTAACATCAGAATACAAGTCTCAGGAATCAGAAGTTGGACATCATGCTCAAAGTCCTACTTTCATCTCCCCATGGTGAACAGGGGAAACAGGTCTTATGCATGTATAGGTTATACTGTACACGCATAAGTGGCTGGCTAACGAAAGAGTCATTGTAGCGGTAATGTACACTTTATTATGTAGCGGTAACGTAAAGCGGTAATGACTATGTAGCGGTAATGAAAAATTCGAAAATGTAGCGGTAATGATACGCACCCATTTAGAAAATACATGCCTATTCAGATTTATTTGCTTTTATTTACAATTATTTATTATTCATGATTAGCCATTTTTCTTATGTAAAAAAGGGAAAAAAAAACTGGATGGAATAAAAAAAACCAATTACCTGAAAAAAAATATTTGTTTTGTTCATGGATGTAACATATGTTGAATTACAAGATAACTACTGCAATCATACACTTTATTCTATGTCATATATAAATTATTGGAGTGATTGGTTAAATTCATTATAATTCTAGCCTGAATGATCCCTACGGCAGTTTTCTTGTCCTATAAAATTGGATAAGCGATGCAGGGATAACAGTGATACAGCAGATGAACGAAACCTGTGTATCATCCAAATATAAAATGAAGACAATGGCGGTAACATTTTTCATGTACACTTTCAAATGTGTATACATGATTTTAAAAAAAAGCATAATATTTTAGTTAAAGAACAAGCACAGTTCTAGTATTTTTTTTACCCGTTTTAGGTCTTAGCTCTGGTGTTGATTGCTCTCTTGGTTCAGTTGTCTGGAGTTAACGGATGTAGTTGCATGTGCATTTACAGAACCTCATACTAAATACTGCAATTCTGCATACGGTATGTACATTTCTCTCTCTCCCCCCTCTCTCTGAATATTATCTCTGAATTTTGCACTTTATTTACAAAAAAGAGTACATAATACTTACGCATTTATCTATTCGCACAGGCATGTAATGAATCGACAAGTATAATGGTTACTAACTTTGAAGTTGGGATTGTGATCATTTGTTCTTCCTATTTAGTTTTATTTTGAGATGATACATTGTACTTCTTTCAGCTGTTCGGGGTAAAGTTACAGAAATAAATTATGAAGGTGGACTGATAGGGGTAGATGCAGACAGAATCTATGAAGTGGAAATATCGAAAGATTATAAAGGCGTAAGTACTGCATTAGTACATTATATATTGTATATATAATTTAAGACGTCTTGGACGTTCTTAACCCGTTCCAGTACTAAAACTGTAGAATCATACAAGTTCGAAATACGCGAAGGCCAATATTTGTTAATTACTTGAATTGTTCAGGTTCATGTGGACGTAATTTCATTGAGATATGACTAAGATACCTAAGTTTATTACTTCATGGATGGTATTAAGCAGTGATTGTACATGTAGGGTACTCATGAATGTCACGGAAATTTAAAAACTATGATTACATAGTACATAATGTGAAAAGTAAATAAAATGGATTCTCTTCGTTTTTAAATTTTTATCATTAGAATTTAAATAAAGAAAAGGGAGAAACAGTGCAAATTCGGACGGCAGGATCTGGTTCTTTGTGTGGCGTAGGACTAACATTAGATAAAGAATATCTTATAAACGGTAAGAGAGAGAGAGAGAGAGAGACAGAGAGAGTTATGAAGTCAAAATGAATATTGATATACTTTTATTTTTCCACACAGGCCTTGGTAAATCTAGTTGCAGACACATTAGTAATAAGAAGTGAGGGTTAAATTTTCGAATTTCATTTTTTTCCCTTTTAGTAGGTACTTCCACCTTTTTGTGGCAATACCTTTTGAATATTTTTCCGCAAAGTTTGTTTTTGAGTTTCAAGATTTATCGGAAAGATTTATACATCACGAAATTGTACTTAAGCCTATTTGCAGTTTGTTCCAGGTCAAATGTCAAGGTCATATTTTGATTTTTTAAAAAATTTTTTTTTCGTTTTTTCATCATTCTAACCATTTCCGGTCTTTTCCAAAAATTGTAATTCTTAAATAGTTTAATATAAAACGAAATTGAAATTCAAAGACGATGGAAAAAGCACTTATTGTTCTCTGAACAATTAGTTTACCATTTTTGTAATTTGTTTAAAAAAGTAAAAAAAACTATAAAAGGAAGAATCACAGTCTTTGCTTATTCGTACCTTGCTCATAAGATTTGTGTTTTTCCATAGGTTATTTTTACGAAGGACATATGTGGATTAACCTGTGTGATATGATGTTCTTTTCCCCTGTCGATGGCAAAAATGCAGATTTCCCGAGATTATCTGACGAGGATTGTAAATGCAAGGTAAGACTGTCATCATTGTTTTGAACATATTTTATTGACAATATGTCAAAGGGATTGGACACAAGTTCCAAAAACTTAGATAGTCCTCTCCAATACATTGTCATCATTGTCGTAAACCCCAATCTTAGGGAGAGGACTAAAATAGGCTTTGCCTGCTGCCCGATCCCATTCACTTTATGTGAATAAAATTTGTGTAAATAAAAAAAAAAACACGGTCAAAACGGTCAAAATGTACCCTCCTCTCCCAGAGAGAGAGAGAGAGAGAGAGAGAGAGAGAGAGAGAGAGAGAGAGCGTTATATGCAAACCGGACCGTGGCTTGTGACGGTTGACTGGCAAATCATTTTAACTAAAGTGAATTGCACATGATTTCAGTGTTAGACTTTCTGATATAAAGTCTGTTTTTTTAAATAGTTATCTTCAGAATCAAAATGTTAACATATTGTAGATTGAAAATATACTGGTAAACGTAGGCGGACAGAAACCCAAGATGGTGTGCGCTATAGGAAATAGGGTCCTTTGTTCGTCAGATTCTGGCTCTCCGGGTAACCTGGCGGAATGTAAATATAGCAGCAATAAGGATGATTGTGACTGGGACTGCTAGGAATTAAGTACAAATCATTAAAATCTATATTGACCATTCTATTATTTTTTCTTGTTTTTTTTAAATATGTACTTTACCTAAATTACGGAAGCTCATTAGTGTCACGAAAGATTTTTTTTAATTTGGTAATTTCGATTTTGAAGTTGGAATGACCAACTTTAAAAATATTGCGTGGCATTTCTATGCTTCCTTACTAAGTACAATATATAATACAAGTGTAACATGTTGCATCATCAAAACTGATTTACACTACTTGTAAAATGTATTGCTGTACAGTAGTTCAGATGTTTCTCCTTCACTGCTTTTAATATTTTAAAAGCAACGTTCTGAAAGACTGTTTTTAAGACTATAAAAGAAAAAAAATCCTGAATATATTGACTTGCAAAATATGAAAATTGTTGCTTTAGGACAGATGATGCAATGGAAGGTTTTTGTAAAATATTTTGAGAATAACAACTATAGTCATGTTAAAAGTAGTAAAATGATAAAGTTTAATGTCATAGTTTTTCATTTTTTAATCAGTTTCAGAAAACAAAAATCGGATTTAGGGTGACGAAAAGTTGCAAAGAATACCTCATTAATTAGAGGGGTAATAAAAAGATTGGATTTGATCATCATAAAAACTTTACAATGTCTTAATCTTTTAGAAATTAATTATTTACTCATATTACATGTATTTAATCATTTGCAATCAAAATAGGTCCACAAATATTTAAACAATACAGACACCCAATTAATTTTTTGTTTGTATCATCTGTTATTAACTTCATTCTCAAGGTATAGTTTAAAACTGAGTCAATTAAATAATGATTTTATGAAACATACCTTTGAATAATAAGCGGATATCCTATTGACGTCCAGCACAAAGAAAACCAAAGAGAACCAAACTCTTCAACTTCACACAGAACTATACCGGTATGATACTCTAAATCATGAATATGCATGAACTTTTTCGAAGGTTAGATGGACAAATATAATAATTTGTTTTCCATTATGCTAGACCTATCAGCTATTTAATGTGATAGATCCGAAGATAATTGTGGCATTTGAGGACAAGCTGTAACATGGATCCGGGGATACCTATCCGATAGAGAGCAATGAGTTATCATTGACTCTGAGATATCAGCCCCCATACAGTTTGGAACTTGTGTCCAATCCCTTTGATCGACATGTTGTCAATAAAATATGTTCAAAACAAAACAGTTTTCCATTCAATGTTACCTAAAGGTCCGTTTTTTAACCACAGGTGTATATATAATTTGCTTGCGAGGCCAGTATGTATAAGAAATACATGTATGACATCAACAAATGTTGTACAAATCACTATTTCGACTTTAATAAACAGGCGTAAGCATAATTATATGATTTTTAAATCCCTACAGAGCTATATCAGTTATTTTAAACAGGCTGTCCGGCTTTTACTCATATTCAATTAATCTGATAATAAAATAATTCTAACTTTCCAACTGAAACTCAGATACTGTACTTGTATCATCAGTGCCACATCTATCAAATATTTTAAAGTGCACCTTGACAAGTACTTCACAAAGAAAAAGAAGGACTTATCCGTCAAAATACTGTGTCATGGCCATTTTACCAATTTTAGTTGAGGTATTTAGCACTTTTAAACAAAGAATGAATAATTTATTCATTAATTAACCCTGACTATAAATTTCGGAATGCTTTACTTTTCAAATCCCAATTTACAGTTGTTGGCCGCTTTGTTAGAACACGACTTCGAGATCTTATAATAGACAGAGTCACTCTGGCTTTCTGCAGAATATCACTCAAAATGCATCTTTTTGCATATATTAACAACTGTTAAATGATAAAAATCGTTTCTGATGAAGTAATGAAGTTTTATTCGATAACAAAAATAATGACAAAAGGGCTTTTAATTTTTTTCCCGATTGTTTTGAAATGCTTTTGGCAATTTAAACAACAAAAAATTGGACGAGAATTGAATCTTAAATATATCAGATATATCAAAGAGAAGGGATTGTTTACAAAAATTGCATTTGATTTCTTTCAAAAATTGTATTTCCTTGTGTGTTTATTTAACCGTAACATTTGAAATCAATGAAGGAGAATTTCTATAATGACATGAAACAAAATATATATTTGTGATTTGTGAATGACATAAGTCAACTTTCGAAACTAACTCAATGTGTTGATAAGGTGAAAATACTATTTTGTAGGAGTATGAGATTATACTACATGTATAAGTGAGTATGCAGTCAACATTTTAATTTTTATTCAGACTAAGATACTAGTAGTTATCTCTCTTTCTCTATCTTACATTATATTATTGTAATTTTATGTTCAACCATTTTTATTCTTTTGCATTAAAAACGATTAATTGTGCTTTTGAGCTAATTGTTTTGATTCAATATGTTTGTTTTTTCTTATCTGTTTTTATTTTTTTTAAGTTTAACATTATTTTGAATTGGTCCTGTCTGCCTGTGCTTGTTTCACTTCTTATCTGTATTTAGTAACATTAAAAAAAAAGAATTTCTTACTGTAAATAGCTTGAAATCCAGATTAATTTTGTATGAATTCATTGGAGACTTGAACGTATTACTATAAAAATAAACCTAAAATGATTTTTAAGAAATTAAAAAAAATCTGTTTATTTATAATTCAAATTTGCTATCGAAAACATGTGATGCGTTCATTAGACAAGACAATGAAATATGTAGAGATTAAGAGTTTTAAAGTTCATTAAACATTAAACAATAAGAGCGGAGCAAACAAGGACCTCTAAAAACCAAAGGTGGGATCAGGTGCCATAGAGGAGTAAGTTTCCCTTGCCGACCGGTCACACTAATATTAATAAGTATTTTATAAGTTGTCGAAGTTTAAAACTCCTCTACTTTTTTGTCATGAGTGTTTTGATTTTATATGTCAGATATAGAGAATTTCTTTTGACACATCTTAATGTATTGTGCATCTAATCTTTCAGAAAAGAAAAACTGCTACGAGAATATTTTATGCTTTCAAAGGCTCTCTTTTACACGTCAACTCTGGTATTATCCAGAATATCGATATATTCTTGCAATTATTGACGAATAACCTTTTCTAATCTTTTTTTTTTTTTTTTTTTAAGAATTCGTTGATATTCTTACAGATTAGCGAAGACCGACGATAAAACTATTTGATAAAAGAAATTTTATTAAACTTAATGTCTTATATAAGTAGCAAGTGACATTCCTAGCCATTAATAAAGCATTGTCGTCATGCAACTATGTGATACACGTACTTTATAAACTTTTGACGTTGCATGTTTCGTTAAGATAATACCTCGCAAGGACATCTAGACAGCTCTACAAAATTGTAAAATCAAACACTGTCATTTTCTTATTAAAAAGATTTTAGTCCCTTTTATATCTGAAATATTATTTATGAATGTGGTGAAAAGGCATATAAAGACACTAATTAAATTAGAGCAATATTTTGGAATGTATGAATAATAGACAAAAATGTCAGAGAAACTGAGTTAAGTTACTGTCCTTCACTCTTAAATTTCTATTGATTAAAAGCTTACCAGAGCTAATAAAATTGAAATAGAAAATCAAACTAATTCAACTGTTTTACAAAACGTTTATTAGTACATGAATGACATAAAGGTCTACATGTACTTATTACGGAAACTGAAGTTCCATTTTCCAAAAAGGTGTGAATATTTTTAACCTGTCTTCTTCACGGATACATGTCATTTTCACCAGCTACATTTGACATAAAGATTTATATTATTCATCTGAAGCATAATTATAATCTTACATAAAATATATGTCTTGTCGTATATATATATATATATATATATATATATATATATATATATATATATATATATATATATATATATATATATATATATATATATATATAAAGTAAATTTCACGCACTTTACAATGATTTTCCGATGTAGCAGTACCATTTACGATAAATGTCTAGATTATACATGTATGCCTCACTTGTGAGTGAACATGATGAAGGAAATGTATTTATCCTCAAGACCTGTTGCAGTTCCAATATAATAGTGCAGTAAAAATTATTCGTTGTATTTCGGCATCAAGATCTTTTTCAATACTTATGTTAGATTATCATATAATAATCAATGAAATTAAGGAGAACAGCGAACTTTCTTACTACATTAAGAATTTTCTAAATTTCAAAATGGAGTAAAAAATATCTATAAAATCTCTTAAAATTAAGGTATCAAGACATTTAAGTTAACCAAGGTCTTTATAAAGACCAAAGAATTACAAAATGCTGACTTTAAACTTTTAAAATTCATGTTACATTCACTGATCTGTCCTAAGTGCGAGTATAGGAAAAAAATTGCAGACCTCCACCGGGAAGTGGTGGCGTCTTCTTATGAGTGAAAAATTCTCAAGATGGACGTTAAACAATATAAAATCAATCAATCTATTCTAATACATATTGTAACATGTCACAATTAGATAATATAGTACATTGGTAAATCGTAAAACAAGTCAAGTGAAAAAGTATCAAACAATTTAGTGTACTAGTATCTGCCAAAATTGAAGCTAAATTGTGCTTCAGAAGAACACATTCAAAATACATATTGCACAATAAATGGAGTAAACGAAGAGTAGTTAAAGGTCACAAATCCCTTGAAACTTTAGAAATCAGGAGCTGATCTACAGACATCAAATGTGGCATCAGATGCCATGGAGATGTAAGCATCATATGCACCGTCCGGTCACAAATACCGTGACCTGCTTGTTATAATAGGACAGATAGAAAAATCTGTAGGTATTTCCATGTGTAAAATAATGGGCTTGAAATACCTATTTAAATTGTCAGTCAGCAAATTTTCCACTTTCCTCAAAGGTCTGTCCTTGAACAGAAGGTTTTTATTACTTGTTTGTCGGTTAGTTGGAGAAATGGGGTATTGACGAATGTTCCCTTACTTATGTGTCCGTGTTTGCTCTGCTCCTATTTTGTTTTGTTTTATGGACTTTGATATTGAATACTGTTCGTTATCTCCATATCTTTCGACATGTCACAGTCTATCTTTAAAAAAAATTGGGCATCTGCACCTAAAATATAGACAATTTCTTAAACTGGCTTATTAATATTCACTTAAATATTATGATAAAAAATTCTTACACCTTTAAGTCAGATATAGAATTTTTAGTATCATCAGTGCGAAATCTGACAGGTCTAACACCTGGAGAACTACTTTTTAATGGAACCAGGTCGTATTTGTCATAATTTCTTTTTTCATTACCATCCTACCAATTCTTGAGATCTTTAGCACTTAAATGATTGATTGACTGATTGTATATTATTTGACGTCCCTCTCGATAATTTTTACCTCAAATTGAGACGCAACCACTCGCCAGCGGAGACCTGCAAATTTTGTCCTATACTCGTCACTCAGGGCAATTGAGCAGTGAGGGATTTTTTTGTCACGTTTATACTGTCTCCTCCGAAGGACCAAGTTCCACGTGTACGTCCCCAATGTTTCAAACCCGCGACGTAAGGATCAACCCCTTACATATATTGCGACTTTAGAGCAGATGCTCTAACCATGCTGATAAATCCTGACTGAATTTTTGAATCCAATACTTTTCAGCTGAAGTCAAATCCATTTTACACATGTTGATTGGTTAGTTACAAAAATTTATGTCAAACATCTTATGTTAATTTTTAAAGTTCCTCTGGTTATCTGCAGAATCTATATCAAAGTACACCATGCTTATTTTTGCATGTATGAGTGTTGATCCGAAAGTTCGTGGAATTTCTTTCTAAAATTTTATCGTGATAATGTAATATCAAACAATGGGCATTTTTATAAAATAGAACTATTGTGCAACAATATTGGAAAATTTCAACACGTTCAAATGACCATAAACTCAAACGAGTTTTCTGAACATAGATAATGGTAAAATCCCGGGTAGACTTCGACGTCCAATAACGGAAAAATTCCTCCCTGCTCAATGGCCCTGATTACCCTATTGACCTATACATGTAGAACAAAATTTTGCAGCTCTCCACCGGCAAGTGGTGGCATCTCCATACGAGGCAAAAAATCTCGAGAGGGACGTTAAACAATATACAATCTATCAATCCATTTACGTTTTTTGGTCTACGAGGAAAAAACAGTCTCAAGAAGGCCACATCTTAAATTGACCTCCATTGAAGTTCTAGTTTCTTAAATTTCTCATGCCACTGGAAAGTAAGTTGCTAACAGCATTTTTGTTCAGTCTGTATCGGTGCATGTAGCAAATAAGCATTTAAGCTATTTGATTTATAATGAAGGAATTTTGAATGATTTTTCTATAATTTTAATTATTTAAAAACACATTGCTAGATAACGATAAAAGTGAAATGAACCAAATTCGAAAGACCGATAACATGTAAGGAGGCGGTCATTTTGATGTGAAATTTTTAATCACTTTCACTAATAAATAAATAAAATATGTAGAAATTCCACGAATTTTGGACCAACCCTCGTATTTCAAATATTAAATATCCCAAGATAAACCGATGATTTTTTTCCATATTAGAGTATTTCACTCAAATACAGGCGTTACATAATTGTATTTCCTATTCTCAAATAAATATATCCATTAAATGACATTTTGTTGACCTGCCTCTTTTACAAATTGTTAAAATTGCCGCTAGGTATCTATTACAAAGGATGATTATTACAGTGGACTCTGGTCTGTCAATACAACATCTGGTCTTAGTGAAAAAAAACTGTAAATTTTATTTTTATACCCATTAAAACTCACGAATTAAACTCAAGAAAATAAAATGAAATAAAGACTGATTTGAATACAAGGCAATAGCTAACATATTTCATAATAAAGTTACAAGACGGATAATTAATAACAGTTTTAGGAAAAGAAACATAAATGGAAGAAAAAATCTTATTCCAACGTATTCATAATACAATTTTTCCCCTCAAAAGTCAGTCATCAAATATAGAAACAGGATAAAAATAAATGCAGGGAAAAAACTATACTGAAAGATTGTCCTGATTGCAAAAATACATTCCTATTCAGATTTATTTTTTTTTTATTTACAGTTATTTATTATTCATGATTAGCCATTTTCGTTATGTAAAAAAGAAAAAAAAAACTGGATGGAATAAAAAAAAATAATTACCTGAAAAAAAATTATTTGTTTTGTTCATGGATGTAACATATGTTGAATTACAAGATAACTACTGCAATTAAACACTTTATTTTATGTCATATATAAATTATTTGAGTAATTGGTCAGATATAATTCTAGACTGAATGTTCCCTACGGCAGTTTTCCTGTCATATAAAATGGATAAACCATGCAGGAGTAACAGTGTTACAGCGGATGAAGAAAACCTGTGTACCATCCAACTATAAAATGAAGACAATGGCGGTAACATTTTTATTACACCTTCAAATGTGCATACATTATTAAAAAAAATTAGTTATATATTTTAAGTTAAAGAACAAGCACAGTTCTACTATATTTTGTACCCGTTTTAGGTCTTTGCTCTGATGTTGATTGTTCTCTTGGTTCAGTTGTCTGGAGTTAACGGATGTAGTTGTGCGTTTACAGAATCTCATACTACATACTGCAATTCTGAGTACGGTAAGTACATCTCTCTCTCTCTCTGAATATTATCCCTGAATTTTGCACTTAATTAAGAAAAAAGAGAGAACCTGATATTTATGGATTTATCTATTCGCACAGACATGTAATGCATTAACAAGTGTAATGGTTACTATCTTAGAAATTGGGATTGTGATCATTTTGTTCATTTTGCTTAGTTTTACTTTGACATTTTTTTCAGCTGTTCGGGGTAAAGTTACCAAACTAACTTATGGAGATGGATTTATAGGGATAGATGCAGAAAGAATCTATGAAGTGGAAATATCGAAAGTTTATAAAGGCGTAAGTAGTTCCCTATAACCCCTCATGAAAAGTGGGAGGGTATATAGTAATCGGGATGTCCCTCCGTCTGTCTGTCTGTACGTCCGTCCGTCTGTTACGCTTTAGGGTTTCCATTTCTTATCCGCAACTCCTCTTATACCACGAAATGTAATTTGATGAAACTTTTAGAGATACTTTATTACAGTGTCGTTGTGCACTTTCTATTTTACTCTTTAATCGGAGGATATTTCGGGTTTCCCATTGCAAATTTTGCCACTGCTACTACATTGTCTATAATATTGAAGGGTACCCATCTCTTTTCCGCAACTTCTCCTACACCGCTGAGTAAAACTTTCGCATATTCTTTAAAACATAATGCCATTGTATATCTCCTATTTTTTTTTTTTGATCTGACACTTATTTCGAGTCTTCCAGATAAAAACATGGACTTTGCCATTACAATCATACGGGAGGCATCATTTAGTGAGCTCATTGCTCATAGTACCTCTAGTTAGTGCTTAATATGTAGTAGAGTATATATTTGATGTCTTGAATGTTCTTAAAGCGCTCTAGTTCCAATACTGTGGAATCATACAAATTCATGAAGCCCAATTTTCGTTACTCGCTTAGATTGCACAGGTTCATGGTGACGTAATTTCATGCATTCGCTTATACGTACAAAAAGAGATATGACTAAGAAACCGAAATTTATTAATTCGTAGATAAATTTAAATTCGTGGATGTAGGGTACCAACAAAATCCACGAAAATTGAACTTGTACGAAAATTTATGATTACATAGTTTGTATTGTGAAAAGTATATAAAGTGAATTCTTATCATCTT
This sequence comes from Saccostrea cuccullata, assembly GCF_032062105.1. Lineage (NCBI taxonomy): Eukaryota > Metazoa > Mollusca > Bivalvia > Ostreida > Ostreidae > Saccostrea > Saccostrea cuccullata. Next base: position 312,568 of record NW_026935288.1, on the reverse strand, counting down.
TTTCAAATGTTTATTATAAGAATATAAATGAAGAAAAGGGAGGAACAGTGCAAATTCGAACGGCAGGATCTGGTTCTATGTGTGGTGTAGGACTAACATTAAATAAAGAGTATCTTATCAACGGTAAGACAACCAAATATTTTACAAGATTTTGATAGTTACTGACTTTAAATAACTTCAAATTTTTCTGTGGTTTCAATGTCGTGTAGTAAGAGAGAGAGAGAGAGAGAGAGAGAGAGAGAGATCTACGTAGTCAAAATAATATATAATGTATATCCAGCGAGAAGCGATTTGTGCATTTTACCCCTTTTCCTGCATATATTATCAAACAAATATTCAGAGAATTTTATTTTACATACACGCCGTGGTAAATATAGCAGGCATGTCAGCAATAAGTAGTAACGCAAAGAGTTAAATTTTCGAAATTTATTTATTTATTAGATCTTTCCACATTTTTGTGGCAAGACCCATTGAAATTCTTCTGATTATTTTTTCCCTCAAGTGTGTTTTTTGAGTTTCAAGAATTATGGATAAAAGTTATGCTTAATGACCATGTAATCATTAAAATATATTTGCACTTGACCTTGCGTATATGAACGTTGACCCCTCAAGGAGTTATTACACCTTTTGCAATAACAACTTGTTTTCGCTACTCCTCCGAAACCGTAAACCGTTTAGGTACCCATACTTCATTATAGTCTTTGACTATCGGTAATTCAGTGAACCCGCTGACTGTTTGAGTGCAAAAGGATTTATCAACCCCATAAAGTAGTTATAATGTCCCTGAATTTTTTGAAGTTTACGAGAAATTACACATTTTCAAACGAAAAGCCATGGAGAAATAACATAACGGCATTAGATTTTTTTTTTACCTAAGACCTTGAAGTTTATATCAAGATCAAGGGTTAATATCATTGCTAGTATGAGGAAATAATTTTTTATAGCTCATTTGTCTTTCAGTATAAATCATATATAATATTTATAGATATTTTCAAATATTTCATACTCATCCCATTAAATTGACCTTTTCAAAAAGTTTTCAAAAGTTAGTGTCCCTTTTACTAGAAACATTGTTATCACTTCTGCACCAAAACCGTAACCCACAGAGACGCCCAACCTTCACAACTGTCTTTAAGGTCCTAACACACAACTTCTATTAGTTCAGTGTGAAAGGATCTGATGACCCTGATATGAATTATTGCCCTTTTACAATTTTGCACTTACAATGTACTATAAAATTTCTTACTTAGAAACTAAAAGTTGTATAACAATGGTATCAATTGCAATGTGACCCTTAACCATGATAATTTATTCCAGGTCAAATGTCAAGGTCATTTTCATATTTTTTTTAAATTTGGTTTTTCCATCCATTTCTGGTCTTTTCCATGAAATTTAATTTTTAAAGAGTTTAATATCAAACGAAATTGAAATTATAAGACGTTGGGTAGAACTTAGTCTGCTTAGCATATTTGAGTCTACTATATTGTTTATAAGAGTAAAACATTATAACAAGATGATTAATTTTTCAGTTTTGCTTATTTCTGCCTTGCTCACGAGATATGTGTTTTTCCATAGGTTATTTTTATAAAGGACAAATGAGGATTAACCTGTGTGACATGATGTTCTTTTCCCCTGTCGATGGCACAAATGCAAATTTCCCGACAATTTCTGACGAAGATTGTAAATGCAAAGTAAGACTGGTATCATCGTCGCAAACGACGGTCAAAATGTTCGCTCCTCTCCCATAGAGAGAGTTATATGCGGACTCGGGACCGTGGCTTGGGTCGATGGACTGGCATAGCGTTTTAACTAAAATGAAATGCACATGATTCTGATATAAAGTCTATTTTTTTTTAAAAAGAAAAGATATTTTCAGTTTTCAGAATCAGAGTGTTTACATATTGTAGATTGAAAATATACTGGTACCTGTAGGCGTACAGAAACCCAAAATGGTGTGCGGTGTAGGAAATAGGGTCCGTTGTTCGTCAGATTCTGGCTCTCCAGGTGAACTGGCGGAATGTAAATATAGCAGCGATAAGGATGATTGTGATTGGGACTGCTAGAAATCAAGTACAGTTCAATAAAATTTTAATTGACCATTCCTTTTTCTTTCTAGATATGTAAAATTACTTAATTACAATATATAACACAAGTGTAAAATATTAAACCATCAAAACTAATTTACACTTCTTTTTATGATTTATTTGCTGTACAGTACTCCAGGTGTTAATTTCTCCTTTACTGCTTTTAATATTTTAAAGGCAACCTTTTTAAAGAACTTTTTAAAGACTATAAAAGAAAACAATAATGATATTGACTTGCAAAAAATGAAAATTGGTGCATAAGGACAGATGATACAATGCAAGGTTTATGTAAATATAACAATTGTAGTCTTGTTCAAAGAGTTAAACGCCATAGTTTTTCATTTTTTATTCAAAGTTTCAGAAAAAAAAAATCGGATTTAGGTTGATGAAAAGTTGTATGGAATACATATGTAATTAGAAGAGATATAGAAAGGTTGAATTTGATCATCAAAGAAAATTTACAATTTCTTAATCTACTGGAAATTATTTATTTGTAACAGGTCCAAAAATATATAACAATTCAGACACCCAATTTAATTTTTGTTTGTGTAATATGTCCTTAAATATTTCAATCTCAAGGTCCGTTTGAAAATTGAGTCAATTAAATAATGGTTTTATAAATCATACCACTGGCTAAAAAGCGGATATAAACGTCCAGCACAAAGAGAACCAAACTCTTCATCTTCACACAGAACTATACCGGTATGATACTCTAAATCATGAAAATGCATAAACCTTGAGAGAGGTTAGATTGACAAACATAATAATTTGTTTTCAATTATATTCGACCTATGAACTCGTTAATGTGATAGATCCGAAGATAATTTCCACTGCCTACAGGTGCATGTGGCATTTGAGGACAAGCTGTAGCATGGATCCGTTCATACCTCCCCGATAGACAGGAATGAGTTATCATTGACTCGGAGATGTCAGACCCATACAGTTTTCCATTTAATGTTACATAACCTGCTTGCGAGACCAGTTGGAGAAACAGATGTTCTATAAATCACTGTTTCATCGGTAATAGACAGGTTAAAGTATAATTATATGATTATTAAATATCTAGAGAGATGGATCAGTTATTTCAAAAAGGCTTTTGGGCATTTAGAATTTTGAAATTTCCAAAAACTTAGTTATACATATTCCATTAAATTTTATAATAAAATAATTCTCGACTTGCAACTGTAAGTCAGCTACAGTGCGTGCATCATCATCATCATCAGTGCCACATCTGTCTAACATTTTAAAGTGCATCGTGGCAAGTACTTAACAATGGATAGTATATATAATGAAAATAACGTTTTATTTGGTATCCAAAATAATGACTGAAGGACTCTTATTTTTTTGTGCGTTTATCTTGAAATGTTTTTGAAAATTTAAACAACACAAAAAATGAAAGATAATTGAACAGGAAATAAATCGAACAGAAGGGATTGTTTACAAATATTGCCTTTCGTTTCTTTTAACATATTTCCTTGCGAGTTAATTTCACATTGTATTGATCAAATACCTTTTGATGATAATTAACCCAATACACTTAAGATTGATATATGACATCCTTAAGGTATTTCCACCCTCCTTTGATGTCATATGTTTTCGCAATTTAAATTTATGCTGAGTAGAACTATAATATTTATAAGAATGCTTTTCATTAAATGTAATGATAAATATTGTTAAGTAATTTTTTTAAAAAAATGTTTATTTTCTCTTTTTAATCAATTATTCAATCTTTAAAAATGTTGACAAGGGCAATAACTCCTTCTCATGTATCTTCATTCAGGCATTTTCTTTATTGTACATCTTGTACATCTTATTTAAAATAGTTTCCCCGGTATTTACAATTCAAAAGTATTTTAGAAGTAGCAAGTATTTTGGAACTTTCAGCATCATAATTATGCATTTGAACCAGTTTTTACATAATTTTTATTATAATGTTTAGAAAAAAAATGTTCAGTTTTTTATGTTGATATACATTTCTGTTTATTTATGTCTCCTGTCGTAAATAATATGGTGATCGATACATTTTTTGCAATAATTAGTAAATTTAAACTATATTAAATGAAAATAAATGCAGTTTTTGAACATTGAACCATTAAAATTGTGAGGGTGGAAAAACCTTAAAATGATTTTAATAATATGTATTAATGGACACAACATGATTAAAAGACATTAGTAAACTTTCGAACATAACTACAATCTGTAAACAAGGTTGAAATATTCTTTGCAGTAGTATGTGATATCATTGTGCGCGAGTATGCAGAATCATCATTTTTTTTAAAAATGACTAAACTGACAAAGTTATCTCTCTTCTTCTGTTGTACATTTAAATACCTTTACTATGAAATGAAATCATACCAGATTAAAAGTCCATAAAACAATTATATCCATTAAATATATTTTGTAATTCAATGTCCAGTCATATTTGTTCTTCGTGCATAAAAAAAATTACTTATGCCTTAGAGCTAAATATTTTGATTCATTATGTTTGTTATTCATTACCTGTTCTAATTTTTAAAAATGTTTTGAAGTGTTTTGAATTGGCCCTGTGCTCGTTTCATAAAACAAGGAATGACAAAAGGGTAGAACCACAGGTATGCCACAGTATAAAACATGTGATATGTTCCTTAAGCCCCAATCACACTGTCATGATTTTAGATCACGGTAAGCTACGATTTAGGGATCCGTAAATATTCTTAGACATCCGCAGTCAGTCCGTTATTATTACCGTGGTGAGCCCTCTTAACTCGGATTATTCCTGGACGATCCGTAAATTGCTACGACTGGTTTGAACTGTTCAAAACAGTCGTGGAAAACCGCGATGCAACTTCATTTCTTGTATATCGTAGTAACCTCGTACTGTATGCCTACTATCACCGTGTGACAACCGTATAGACTTTCGTGATGTTTCGGGGTCATCCGTGACACGTAGGTCTACGCTTACTCAAGGATTTCGACGACTGCAGTAGGGAAAATATACGAATATCAAGATACTCCGAAACTAATCGTAAACACCACACATTTTGAAACAATACAGAGACTCATAGAGTAAATGCAATTGACTAAAATTTATATTTTTAAGCGCCAAGCGCAGCGCAAAACGCTATTTCTGTCAGCGTAAATCTACTTCCGTTTGCGATCCAGCGCCACTATAAGCAAGTTAGATAACTCCTCTATATATTCTAAAAATCTGCAACTGGAAAACCCTGACTCTCTTCCTGCTTTTTTAGTGCACTGCTGCGTTACGTGCATTTCTAATAATTGGAAGCAATTAGTGAGGTAAAAAATATTCCACAGTTAATAGATAAAAGCAGTTCTTATCATGCTCTTCTCTATACATTGTAGTTCATTTAAATCATGTCGGCACAAATTACTTTTGTATCATGTAGCTAATAATTGCTGCATCTATTGCGCAAATACTTAATTAAAAGCAGTATACTATTTATCATGTACATGTAATGTAATGATTGAATAAGTACATAATTTAAAAATCAGATGGGATTTTAATAATTAAGTTTTATAAATCTCAAACTGGAAGTGAGGTACTAGTATTCAGTATAAAAAAATAAAATTGATTAACAATGTACTGCTTACATTATATGGTGTGTTCTGAATAGCTTATATCCATGTAAACTATTATTTTTTTCTTCTAGACCCTTACTTCAGGCAAAGTAACTAAAACAAGCCTTCCTTTTAACACCTTGCACCATGCTGAGAGCTATCAGTGAAGTTGATTTCCGCATCTAAGTATCAATTAGTAACAAACTGCAATGCATTCATGAACTGTCTTTTTAATGTCTTTACTTATCTTGTTCTCTATAATTGTATCATATGGGTAAAACAATTTGTAAATAATTCGAAAGGAAAGGCAGTTTCTGTGGCTGTACAGACATGTAGGGCATGTAGTGGTTGTGTTTTCAACGATCCATTCAAATAGTAAAACTCATTTCTCGGAATATTTTGCTTTGAAATTGTGTGTGTAGTATGCAGGATATAGCGAAAAATGCTAAAACCTTAATTAACGTTCTTAGCCATGGACAGGAATACGGCTAATGTATTGTTGAGCAAACAGTATAATACATGAAAAAGGAAACTATAAGGAAGAAATAGTTTATGTTAAGATGTGCCTTAGGTGTGTTGCCGATTCTTAATGGAAACTAAATAAAACAGAATAAAACAATGTTGTATATCTTCAACAGAAGAAAAGTGTAAAATAAAATATTGTAAAAAAGTAATATTTAAAAATGAGTAAAACATATTGTGATTTCAACATAAATGTTACTGCAAATACGCCATAAATCAGGTATTTGAAAATCAGATTAAAGCCGGGATAGCAACGAAAGATAAATATAATACTAAATGTTTAATTACCTATTAAATGTGTCTGACAAAAAGGGCGTTAATTCTATGGATGTTCATTTCATCTACAAAGAGTTTTGTCACCTGACGATGTAACAAACGTAATGCCAGTCTTCAATTTGAAACACTCATAAACGCGGAATGAACTTGTTATTAAAAATGATCATCAGAAGATTTTAGCTTTCAGTGTTGCACACAAATGAGAGGAATTTTAGCGACATTTTCAAGTGTTCAAAAGTATTTTAAAATATACATTTTCCAGCAATCTTATCGCTACATTTAAACTCTAAGTTTCATCGGAAAACTCGTTTACCATCTCCCTTCCAATAAATAGCAATTTATACGCAAATGTTGCATCTAATAGATTCCCACAAGGCGATGGAAAAAGGAAATATTTTTACACGGAGAAATATTGATGGATAATTTGACAGAAGAAGAAAATGTAAAATGCTTAAAATAAAAAGGCATTAGACAATGTTGAATTTCATAATCAAACGGGAAATTCTCAGGACTCAGTCGACTCACATATACCAAACAACTGTGCTCGCCCTAGCTAGCACTGTCGCACTGTCAACATACTGCTTAAAATTCAATACAAAATGAAATTCAAATTCAAAATAATTCTGATGAATTTCAAATCAATATGCTTAGCGCTTCCCAGTACTTTCAGTACTTTGATTTCTTATACGGTATTATATTTCTAACATTACCCTTTTAACTTCAATTTTTAGTAGTTTGAAAAGCTGATGCTATCATTATTAAACATTTAAATCATTTTCAATTTAATATAATATTTAAAAGTACTGGAAAACAAATCAAGATGAAAGAAAAGTCGATTTCTCTCTATAAGCATATCTATTTGTGTACTTCTATTGGTTCAAATACCAAATTCTTACAGGTCCATTTCTAGGACTCAAGAAAACAACTTTTATAATATTGACTTGCAAAAATTGTTGAGCACAAAAATTTCGATTTCGCTCTCATTCAATCGAATTACGATGACTTTATGAGTTATTCTTCTGGTTGAAGGACGGATAGCCTTATTAAAACCCCTTCCTTCCAGCACAAAGCTAACCCAACTCTTGACCTTCAACAAAACTGCAGTATATATATTCGTTTGGGATCAATACGAGTAACATGGACAAACAAAAGTTTGTTGTAATGTTTGCCCTATTAGCATTTGGATGTAACGATCCGAGGAAATTTTCCACTTTCTATATGTGCATGTAGTTTCTATTTTTATGTGCATGTAGATTTCGATGACATGCTGAAGCATAAATCTGTTAAACAGTGCCGAATTTCCATTGACTCGGTGAAGTCAATATTATACAATTAATTACCCCTTTTGAGGTCAACATGGTGAAATAAGGACCCGAGACCTGGCCCACGAGGTGACCTGACCTGACCGAGGCTGCGTAGCGGCCGAGGTCAGAGCAGGTCATCGAGTGGGCCAGATCGAGGGTCCTTATTTCACCATGTTGAACTCACAAGGGGTAATCAATTGTTTTATTATACCGATATATATTGAAAAATATGAATCTCTAACCGTTATCGATTCTTTCTTTGATCGGGATCGGGATTCGCTACACTCCGTATAGTGAAGTTGTTTGCATTGACGTCTGCAAGTAGTGTAAGTTTTTGCATCATGAATTACTGATTAAAACGATATTTGGTTGATAGCTACATACATTGTTATAACTAGCGATTACTTTTCCTCTACACAGTCAAAATCTAACACAGAATTCAACTCTTTAAAGAGCTGCTTCTACATTCAATTGAACTGAATATTGTAACGATATTTTGAAATGAGTAAACCGTTTAAGTTAACGATAAAACTTTACCGTTTCTGTATGGTAATGCAAAACACACCTGTAGTGTCTTACTATTGCGAATGTATTGTATCGAAATGGACTATTTCATGTACGAGTTAATTAAATAAAGTAATGGAGCCTTGAATGGTGTGCTCTATTATATCTTCAGTTAAATCCGGTAACATGATGGTAATCTGTCAAGATACCACATAAATTGGCAACGAGGAGTAATCGGAAAAGCCTGTTTGATAAAAGTCTTGAAGATGAAAGCTATTGAATTAGGAGGTGTAGGGAAATTTGACCCCAATGGCGATGTAAATAATGTAGGATTTAGATGGAAAAATGGCTTCGTGGTTTTTCCCTGTATGCTTTAGGAAAGGGGGTCACAGATGCTGGTCAAGTAAAGGCATTATTGTTACACTCAGCTGGAAATAAAGTCCAGGACATTTACTACACGTTGGAAGAAAGAGAACCGGGACACAATGAAACTGTGTATGACGTTACAGACTTTTAAGTTATTGACTGACCATTTTTCACCTTTGAAAAACATGCCGTAAGAACGTTCACTGTTTAGAGCAACTTCACAGCAAGTAAATGAAACTGTTGAACAATTTATTACTCGTTTGCGTAAACGAGCTGATTATTGTGACTTTGGAGGAGCACAAGATGAAATGATAAGAGACCAAGTTATAGAGACTACGTAGAAAACTGTTGGAAATGAAAGACTTAACTTTAGAGAAAGTTAGACAGACCGCTCAAGCTATTGAGTTTGCGGACAAACAAGCTTTAGGCATGGAAGGAAAAGATGCACATGTGTCTACAGAACAAGCTTCAGGAACTGTGAATAGAGTTCAGCACAGAAATAAGAAGAAACTACATGTACCCGTTAGTGACATAATATGTTTTGCATGTGGAAAGAGAGGCCATATGAAAAAAGATTCAAATTGTTCAGCGAAGAAGCAATCGTGTCGTAAATGTGGGAGAGTAGGACATTTTGAGAAAATGTGCAAGACTAAAATAACTAAGAAAACAGGACATAGAGTCAGGATGATAGATGATGCAGCTGCAAGTGAATATGCGTTCACCGTAAACCATCACAACATGAGTGAAAATTAAAGTATTTTCGTGGATGTATTTGTGGGAGGAGTGCAGACCAAACTACTAGTGGACTCTGGTGCAACTGTAAATGTCATTAGTCAGAAATTATGGGAATCCATGAAGACCAACAAAGTGAAATGTGTGAGCCAGAAATCTTCCAAGGAGTTATATGCATATGGACCGAAGCCACTTAGTGTCATAGGAACTTTCCTAGCAGATGTTAAGCTTGATGATTCTAGGAGGATCAACACAGAGTTTTATGTGATTGAGGAGGAAGGACCAGGAATTTTGGGAAAAGATTCAGCTTCACAACTGGGATTATTGACATTGCATATTCCGCATGTAAACATGAACACTACTGATAAAAGAGCGCATCTGAGAAACAAATTTCCGACTTGTTTTACAGGAATAGGGAAACTCAAGGATTACAGTCTCAAGATTCTGATTGACTCTGGTGTGACACCTGTGGTTCAACCTGTCCGTCGTATTGCATATCATTTGCGTGAAAATTTTGAACACAAATTAGATGATCTGGTTTCGCAAGATATTATCGAGAAGGTAGATGAACCGAGTGCATGGGTTTCGCCAGTAGAAGTCGTACCGAAGAAGAATGATATCCGATTGTGTGTGGATATGAGACAGGCGAATCAAGCTGTGTTGCGTGAAAGGTACCCTATATATGATATTGTGGTGCATGGAAAAACTACGGATGAACATGATAGAAGACTAGATGCAGTATTACAAAGACCGTGTGATCGTGGACTTACCTTGAACATTGAGAAATGTCTGTTTAATATGACTCATATTGAATTCATGGGCCATATTCTCTCCAAGCATGGAATTGGCATGGCACAGTCAAAAGTGGAGGCTATCGTGAGTGCGAGGAAACCAGAAACAATTTCTGGAGTTCGGAGTTTCTTAGGATTGGTAAACTTCAGTGGTCGATTTATTCCAAACCTGGCGACTATTGCAGAACCGTTACGGAAGTTAACCTGTAAAGATGTTCCTTTCAAGTGGGGAACAGAGCAAACTCGAGCATTCCAGGAACTTAAGAATCAGTTATCAAAGGCGGATACACAGGGCTATTTTGATCCACTGGCACAGACCATAGTTATAACAGATGCAAGTCCAGTTGGATTGGGTGCTGTACTTGTCCAGAAACAAGGATCTGATTATCGAGTTATCATGTATGTCAGGAGTCTAACTGATGTGGAGAGACGATATTCGCAAACAGAAAAAGAAGCGTTAGAACTGATATGGGGTTGTGAGCGTTTCCACATGTATCTCATTGGATCGAAATTCGAATTATGGACAGATCACCGACCTTTGGAGTGTATTTTTTCACCTAAATCAAAGCCGAGTGCAAGGATAGAACGATGGGTTCTCAGACTACAATCGTTTGACTACATTGTCAAATATATATCTGGAAATCGGAACATTGCAGATTCTTTGTCAAGACTTGTTCCAAAATTGGCAAGATCAATTCCAGAAAATGATGATACTGAGGAGTATATTCGTGTTATTGCCATAACAGCTACACCTATAGCTCTGTCGACAAAAGGAAATTGAACGTGCATCCGAGATTGATGAAGAACTTTGTGAGATTCGTAAATGTTTACTTTCAGGACAATGGGAACGTTGTGAATTCAAGGAATACTTACCTGTTAGACATGAACTTTGTGCAGTTGGTCAAATCATTCTACGTGGTACCAGGATGATCATTCCAAGATGTTTACGACCACGGATTTTGGAATTAGGTCACGAAGGGCATCCAGGAATTGTAGTAATGAAAAGAAATCTGCGATCCAAAGTTTTCTGGCCGGGAATGGACAAAGAAGTGGAAAAGACTTGTCGAAGTTGTTATGGTTGTCAGCTAGTCAGTACACCATCTAAACCCGAACCGATGAATAGAACTCAACTACCAAATGCGCCTTGGGAGAATCTTGCTGCAGATTTTCTAGGACCGTTGCCGTCGGGAGATTCATTGTTCGTATTGGTTGATTATTATTCTCGCACCAAGGTCGTGGAAGTCATGAGATCTACTACAGCAGAGAAAACAGTACAGGTTTTGAAGAAAACATTCAGTATATTTGGATTACCCGTGTCAATTACTACAGATAATGGACCACAGTTTGTGAGTGAAGTTTTTGCATCCTACATGCATGAAAACCAAATTCAACTAGGATAAATAGGATAACTCCATTGTAGCCTCAAGCGAATGGGGAAGTTGAGAGACAAAACCGTTCACTGATGAAGAGGATAAAAATTGCACAGACTGAAAAGAAAAATTCGAAGAATGAGCTGGATACCTACCTGATGATGTACCGTTCGTCACCGCACAGTGTTACGGGATTAAGTCCGTCCGAATTGATGTTTGGAAGGAAAATGCGAACTAAAATTCCGCAAGTGGTTGATTTCCATACGGATGACTTCGAAATACGTGATCGAGATTCAGAGATGAAGGAAAAGGGGAAAGATTACAGTGATAAGAAACGAGGAAGTGTACCGAGTGATGTGAATCCAGGAGACAAAGTACTCGTTAAGCAGCAACGTGAGAACAAGTTATCAACAACTTTTAGTCTGGAACCTATGGTTGTTAAGGAGAAACATGGAAACAGAGTTACGTTAGATTCAAATGGAGTTGAATATGATCGTAACGTTACGCATGTCAAAACGTTAGTGGAGAAACCGTTAAACCAGGCTGAGGATGTTCGTGATGTACCAACACCGACTCTTGTGACACCGCCTGAACCGCATGTTGTTCCGCCACCCATACCTGATGTCGATAGTGATGAACTTGTACCTGAACCGTTGTCTGGTACTGGTAGACCTCAACGCACAAGACGGTTACCAGCCAAATTTAATGACTTTGTCATGTGAACATTATGATTTTGTTGTAAACATATAGACTGTTAAAGTAATCAAGATAATGTGAACATTATGTTTTTATGTAAAGTTATAAGGATAACTTTATTTTCTGAGGGTTTAAGATTACTTATTACTATAACTGATATGACTTTTCCGTTATGATTAACAGACAATTAAGTTATTTGTTTTTGAATGATATACAGGTACCATGAACTTCATATTTAATTAGGGGAGGAATATAGTGCCCTACTATTGCGAATGTATTGTATCGAAATGGACTATTTCATGTACGAGTTAATTAGATAAAGTAATGGAGCCTTGAATTGTGTGCTATATTATATCTTCGGTTACATCCGGTAACATGATGGTAATCTGTCAAGATACCACAACACCATGCACAATTTTAAAAACATGTTTTTCTCGAATAATTAATTATTTTATGCATTAACTTCACTCAAAAAGGAATTTTTGATTTAGTGGTCATTATTTAGTGGTCATTACTAATAATGACCGGGTCATCATATCCCACGTGCAATGATTCCTAGGTCATAGGTCATCATGCTGTAAACAGTACCATTTGGGGTCATTCTTACCAGCCAATCAAATTCGAGTATTACCAATAGAAGTATAATAAACAGTTACTCATTCAGTGTTTCTCAAAGGTTTGTCCTTGAACCGAAGGTGAATATTACTTGTTTGTTGCTTAGTTGGAGAAATCTGAATACTCTACATGTCACAGTCTATCTTTAAAAAAAACCTTCTGGGCCTCTGCACCTAAAATAAAGACAATTCCTGAAACTGGCTTATTAATATTCACTTAAATATTATAAATTATCCACTTTACAGCTTTAAGTCAGATACAGAACTTTTATTATCATTTGTTTAACCCTTGGGCAACTACTTCATTATGAAAAACAGGTCATATCTGTCATAATTTTTTTTTCATTACCATCTTACCAATTCCTGATGTATTTAGCAGTTAAATGATTAATTGACTGATTGGACGTTGTTTGACGTCCCTTTGACGAGTATAGGACAAATTTTGTCCTATAGTAGGCACTTGGGGCCATGCATTGAGCAGCGAAGGACCTATGCGACACAGGACCTCTGTAAATATGGTCTCATCGGAAGGACCGGATTTCCACTCCCACCCCCCTAGTAGGATTCGAACCCACGACGTAAGGATCAACCCCTTACTTCGCGACTCTAGAGCAGACGCTCTAACCACTGTGCCATACGGACAATTTAGCTCTTTAAAACAAAAAATAAATGAAAGAATCGAGTAAATTCATTATTGATAAATCCTGACCGGTGTTTGGGATCCAATAATTTTAAGATCAAGTCAAATCCCACTTTATATACAGATGTTGATTGCTTGGTTACATGTACAAAACTTCTTGGTTATACATCGTACGGTAATTTTTATTGTTCCTTCGGTGTTCTGCAGAATCTTAAATTTAAAAAAAACCTTGCTTATCTTTGCATGTATTTCAGATATTAAATTTCCCCAGATAAACCGACGATTCCTTTCAAAACATTTCCATATGAAAATATTTGTTCAGCGTCACACAAAGCGAAAAAGTTTCTTTCTTAAAATCATCACAAATACCAGCTACAAAGTTAATATGTTGTGAACGATAATCGTAATCATTGTATCTTTTTTGCAGATCGAGAAAAATTTTTAGAACGAGTAATTTCAGTTTTTGCGGGACCGATCTAAAACCCGACTTACCACCTCCTTGACCTTGACCTCCTCCCATATTTCAGTCAAGTAGAGACGTTACATAATTTTATTCCCTATTCTCCAATAAATGTTACCATTAAATGATAATTTGTGGACTTGCAATTATCTCTTTTTACATAGTGTTAAAATTGCCGTTAGGTGGGATGATTATTACAGTAGAATCTGGACTGTCAATACAACATCTGGTCTTAGTTTAAAAAAACTGTAAATTATATATCTTTACCTAACACCAATATAACTTAAATCTATAGGTACCGTGAGCAATGAGCTCACTAAATGATACCCCGCCTCCCATATGAATATAATGGCAGTGTCTCCATGTTTTGCTGTGGGGAACCCAAAATATGTGTCTGGTCAAAATGTAAAACAAGAGATGCACAATGGCAATATGTAATAAAGATTCTTTGAAAGTTTCATTAAGTTTCATTCAATGGTATGCGAGGAGTTGCGGATATAAGATGGGTACCTCAAAGCGTAACAGACGGACGGACGGACATACCGATTACTATATACCCATTGCTTTTCAAGCGGGAGGTATCAAAATCAAATGAAATACTGATTTGAATATAAGGCAATTGCTAAGCTGTTTGAAGATACAATACGGATGATCAACAGCAGTTTGACGAAAAGAAACATACTTGAAAGGAAAAAACTAGAGGTACTGTGAGCAGTGAGCTCACTCAATGATACCCCCGCCTCCCATTTGAATATAATAGCAGTGTCCATGTTTTGCTATGGGAAACCCAAAATGTGTTTCGGATCAAAAAGTAAAATAAGAGGTGCACAATGGCAATATGTAATGAAGATTTTATGAAAGTCTCATCAAATTTCATTCAGCGGTTTGAGAGGAGTTGCGGATATGAGATGGGTACCAAATACATAACAGACGGACATCGCGAGTACTATAAGCCCTGCCACTTTTCAAGCTGGGGTATAATTTAAACGGGGGTATAATGAAATAAAGTTTCGCAATAATAAAAAATAAAAACGCAATTGTCCACCTTAAAACCCAACAAATATTGAAACAGGATAAAAAAATCATACATGAAATAGAAAGATTTTCCTGACCACGAAAATTCATGCCTAATCAGATTAATTTATTTGATTTTCAATTACTTATTATGATAATGATCAGCCATTTTCTTAATGTAAAGAAGAAAAAATCTGTATGGAATAAAAAAAACTGAAATGAAAATTATTTTATGTTAATGAATGTAACATGCGTTTAATTGCTAGATAACTACTGCAATCAAACACTTCATTTTCTGCCATATAATAATTATTAGAGTAATTGAATATAATTCTAGACTGAATGACGCCCACGGCAGTTTTCCTGTCATATAAAATGGATAAACTATGCAGGAGTAACATTGTTGCAGCAGATGAAGAAAACCTGTGTACCATCCAACTATAAAAGGAAGACAATGGCGGTAACATTTTTATTACACTTTCAAATGTGCATACATAATTAAAAAAATAGTTTTATATTTTAAATTAAAGAACAAGCACAGTTCTACTATATTTTTACCCGTTTTAGGTCTTTGCTCTGGTGTTGATTGCTTTCTTGGTTCAGTTGTCTGGAGTTAACGGATGTAGTTGTGTATCTACTGATCCTCAAACTAAATACTGCAATTCTGAATACGGTAAGTACGAGGGTTGATCCGCAAATTCGTGGAATTTCTAAAATTTTAAATTTTCGATGAAAGCAAACAACAGGTATATTTATAATAAAGAGTCATAATGCTACAATATTGGAAAATTTCACCACTTTCCAGTTACCAATAAGGTCACACGAGCTTTCTGAAAATTGAAAGTTATGAAACCCGGGGGAGACTTCGACATTACGTAAGTTAGATATGTCACGTTATAGAAGCATCTCACCCTAATGTCCAGTTCGAATACGTGACTCTTCAAAATGCTGCCCTTTTCTCCATTTTTTCTTTCTAAAAAAAGCCTGTGTATCCTCTCGCACCAACTAATCTTTATTTTTTCACTCATATTTCAAAATACTCCCCATCTTTCGATATGATGTTCCAATTTCAGTAGCAATATCAAGAACAGTACGTCAGCCGACAACGTCCATAAATGCTTTTAATTTGTCTCGTGGGATAAACACTTAAAACAGAGCCCCCCAAAAGCGGCCACACCTTTAATCAACGTCCATGGAAGTTCTGTTTTTCTTAAATTTTTTTATGAACTGGAAAACCAGTAAATAAATGCATTTTCCCCCTGCCTATGTCAATAATATAGGCGTTTAAGATAGAGTGATCCCGGGATTTTCACAAAACTGATGACTTGACCGTAATTTGACGGTGTCAAAATAACTTAAAGATGAACACTAAATCATCAACTGATAAACTAAATATCCTTTAAAATCAGTAAAAGTTTCACACATAGGTTTATAAAAGATCAAACAATCGTAATAATGACATAATTATACCCCCACTTGAAAAGCGGGAGGGTATACTGTAATGAGGATGTGCGTTCGTACGTCTGTCTGTCCGTCCGTCTGTCTGTTACGGTTTTGGGTACCCATCTTTTATCCGCAACTCCTCTCATACCACTGAATGAAATTTTATTAAATCTTTCACAGAATCTGTATTACATATTGCCATTGTGCACCTCCTATTTTACTATTTTATCCGACACATATTGGTTTCTAACAGCAAAACATGGACACTGCCATTTATACACATATGGGAGGCGGGGGTATCATTTAGTGAGCTCATCGCTCACAGTACCTCTAGTTTTCGTTTAAAATACCACATAGGGCGGTTTTATTCTCATTTCACGTATTAAGAATAAAAATCATAATAAACGCGTTTATGTCTCTCCGAATTTCCAAACAACCGTTTATATAGCAACTGTATTAGATATTAAAAGAGTTTTAATACACAGAGGGGGTATATAGTAATAGGTATGTCCGTCCGTCCGTCTGTCTGTCTGTTACGCTTTGGGGTACCCATCTTTTATCCGCAACTCCTCTCATACCACTGAATGAAATTTGATGAAACTTTCACAGAATCTTTATTACATATTAACATTGTGCACCTCTTATTTTACTTTTTGATCCGACACATATTTTGGGAATTTCCCACGGCAAAACATGGACACTGTCATTATACTCATATGGGAGGCGGGGGTATAATTTATTGAGCTCATTACCCACATAACTTCTAGTTTTTATTTAAAATATTCAACAAAAGTCTATATTCTCATTTGAAATTTTCAACCAATTTCAATTGAAAATAAATAAAATATTAAGAAATTCCACGAATTTTCTGGATCAACCCTCGTACATCTCTTTCTCTACCTCTGAATATTATCTCTGAATTTGGCACTTTATTTACAAAAAGAGAGTACATGATATCTATGCATTTATCTATTCGCACAGGCATGTAATGCATAGAATATTGTAATGGTCACTAACTTTAAAATTGGGATTATGATCATTTTGATTTTTTAAAACTAGTTTGACATGATACTCTTTTCAGCTGTTCGAGGTAATGTTACCAAGTTAACTTACGGAGATGGATTGATAGGGGATTTATATGCAGAAAGAATCTATGAAGTGGAAATATCAAAAGTTTATAAAGGCGTAAGTACTTAAGTATACCCCCGCTTGAAAAGTGTGAGGATATATAGTGATCTAGATGTCCGTTTGTCTGTCTGTCTCTACGCCCGTCCGTCCGCCTGTTACGCTTCGGGGTTTCCATCTCTTATCTGCAACTCCTCTTATACTACTAAATGAAATTTAATAAAACTTTAACAATTTTTTTTTTACGAAGTGCATTTTTGCACCTCTTATTTTACTGTTTGATCGGACACACACATTTCGGGTTTTTATAGCAAAACATTAAAATTGCCATTTTTTCTATAATATTGAAGAGTACCCACCTCTTATCCAGAACTCCTCCTATACCAATGAGTAAAATTTAATGATACTTTCACATATTCTTTATTACATAATGCCATTGTGGACCTCCTATTTTATATTTTGATCAGACACTTATTTTGAGTCTTCCAGAACAAAACATGGACTTTGCCATTTCAAACATACGGGAGGCGAGGGTATCATTTAGTGAGGTCATTCCTCACAGTACCTCTAGCTAGTGCTTGATATATTCTAGAGTTAATATTTGAGGTTTTGAGTGTTCTTAACACGCTCTTGTACTTCTCATGGTTCCTTTTGGTTCCTGGTCGAACATAGGGTCTCGGCAGCAATCCTCATTCGCATTCTGTTTTAAGCAGCTTTTTTTTCAATTGTTCCCAGGTATGTCCACGTGTATGTTATATTGTACTAATAAAATGGAGTCATATAGAAAGCCAATTTTCGTTACTTGCTTAAATTGTACAGGTTCATGTGGACGTAATTTCGTGCATTTGATCATAAGTACAAAAGGGGATATGACTAAGATACTTAAGTTAAATACGGAGATGATTTTAATTCATGGATGTGGGTTACAGAAGAAATCTACGAAAATTGAACAACCAGGAAAATTTATGAACCTTTACTGAATAATGTTATAAATATATTAAGTGAATTCTTACAATCATTTTTAAAAATGTTTATTATAAGAATCTAAATGAAGAAAATGGAGGAACAGTGCAAATTCGAACGGCAGGATCTGGTTCTATGTGTGGTGTAGGACTAAGATTAAATAAAGAGTACCTTATCAACGGTAAGACAACCAAATACTTTACAAGATTTTGAAAGTTTACAAGACCTTAAATAATATGATTTTCCTGTGGTTTCAATGTTGTGTAGTAAAATGAGAGAGAGAGAGAGAGAGAGAGATTAGATAGTCAAAATGAAATAGTTATTATTCAGTAAGAGGCGATTGCATTTTACCAACTTTTCATACAAATATTAAAAAACTAAAATATTTAGTACTCGCTTAAGTTTGCATTGGTCTTGAGATTGGCTTTTTTTTATTTTATAATATTTCCCACTGGGTACATATATGAAGGACAAATGGAGATAGGCCTATGTACTCTTATGTACTTTACCCCTGTCGATGGTACAAACAGAGACTTTCCATATACTGATGACGATTGTAAATCAAAGTAAGATTTGCGAATTGATTTGACTAAAAATAAACATAATACACTTGATTACAATGCAGACCTTTCTGACATAAAGTCTATAGTTTTTCAAAATAATTTAGATTTTTAGATTCAGTATGTTTATAATTCTTATCGTGTGTTGAAAACAAACTGTATTAAGGCCGAGATAAACTCAAGGATTGTGTGTTCTTTAGGTAATAGACCTCCTTGTTCGTCAGTTTCTGGCAGTCAAGGTGCCACACTAGAATGTAAATTTAACAGTGATACTGATGTGACTGGGACTGCTAAAACTTTGTTAAAATCAATAAAATCTGCTTTGACCATACAACGATTTTTCCCTTGTATTTTATTTTAGGAATGACTCTAATTCTTGGCCAAATTATTCGATGATAACCTGGTTTGGGGTCAGTTTACGCTTTATAATACGCGAAGCGGATTATAAAAAAGCGTAAACTGACCCAAACCAGGTTATCATCGAATAATTTGGCCAAGAATTAGAGTCATTCCTTATAATTTAATTTTTAAATAATTGAACAACTGTGGGTGTAAAATTGTGGTGCTTTTTATGAGTTCAAATTTGCCGCTCAATAATACATCCCTAGTAACGGAAGTGGTTTGAAACAAGGGACGTAATAACTGATACACAGATCTAGCAGCCATGATGTTTGTTTACATGAGGTAAGAGCGAGCTACTGTTTGAAGTTAAAGGCACATTTATTAAATTTGGATTTTTTTTATGAATCCCATGGACTGGAAATGAGAGCATTGCATGGATACAGATGATTCAGCTGGTTGTCAAGGGGGTGTGTCCCCATACCAAACCAGGTTATCAAGAAATGGTTTGCGTTCCTTTTTGGAAATCAACCAATGAGAGACTAGAATATAAACAAAATTAAATTATTATATATTTTAGCAAGTTACAAGTGAATAATTTATTACAAGGGTGAATCATAACACCCCAAGTCTAGTGAAAAAATTCACAAACAATTCAGTATACATGTATCTGACCGAAGCAAAATTGAGCTTCAAAAGAACTCATTAAAAAAAAATGTTGCACAATATATGGATAAAGGAACAGTAATCAAGGTTACAAATCCTTTGAAACTATTCCATATAGGAGCTGATCGAACACTAGCTGCAGAATTGTACCTCTCCGAAAAAATCCGGTGTGTCAAAATATTTTTTCGGAGAGCTACAGTTCCGCAGCTAAGCAAACAAAATTAAACATCTACAGACATCAAAGGTGGTATCAGATGCCATGGAGGTGTACGCATCCGGTCTGTCAACCGGTCAAACCTGCCGTGACCTGCTTGTTAGGATAGGACAAATAGAAAAATCCATAGACATTTCCAAGTGTAAAATAATGGCCTATATGTAGCAATATGTACTTAAATCGTCAGTCAGATTGTATTTACCTACAATGTCAATGTTTCGATAAGCAAACTTGTTAATATCCTGTTAATATCCTTGTTTCATCAACTTGCTTGTCACTAGTTTAACTTGTTTAAAAAATTGTTCATTTGTAGAATATGCTCTTGAGTATCAAGTCAACTGAGAAACATTAACAACACATGAGGTTGATAAGGTTATATTGCTACATGAGTAAGGAAAGTCATTACGTTAATAATAAAATTTAGTTGTAAGGTTACCACGAACGTGTTTTACTAATAAAATATCCAAATATGAAACGAGACTCTGTGGTTTCTTTTGTATTAAGTTTAAGTAAATGCAATTATCGAATTTTTTTTCTTATACAATATAATGAGTATTATGTTCGTAACATTACCCCGTAACGTCATAGTTTGAAAAGCTGATGCTATTATCATTTAAGAAATGAATGTAATATTTTTTCCTTTGATCGAATCATCAAAGAAAAAAATTTGGACGGAAAACGTCATCAAGGCGCGTATTGGTAATATTCACTAAAATATCATGATATATTTCAATTTCTAAATTTTTTCTCTATGATAACCCTTTGAAAGTAAGCGGAGTTGATTTCCTGATAATTCTGCCGGAATGTAAATTAGGCAGGTCGATAGGTCAGGAGCTAAGGAGGCCTAGTATGCATACAAATCTCGTGCGCATCTGTCTCTGAGTCTGACGCTAAGGAGGTCAAATATGCATGAAAATTTCGTGCGGCTGCCGTTATGTTTGACGTCAGTCGGCGAGGCCTATTGAAATTGGGATTGGAATCCTCGTGTAATTTAAATCTATGTCTGCATTTTTAAAGTCTAAATCTACAATTTTATTTCACAATGAAATGGAAATATAAGGAATCACTGTCTAGTTAGTATAGTATACCAGGGATATCAACAATAGTGGGAAACATGGGATAATTTATGCATAACGGCAAATTATCCCATGTTTCCACTATTGTTGATGCCCTGGCATACTATACTAACTAGACAGTGATTCCTTAAATAAATTCTCAACATAACAGTTTTAAGTCAGGTACAGAACTTTTATTATCATTTGACTTCTATCTAACACTTGGACAACTACTTCATTATGGAAAATAGGTCGCATCTGTTTGTTATACCCGCACTTTCTAAAGAAAGTTCGGGTATATTGTTGTTACTCATGTCTGTCCGTCCGTCCGTCCGTCCGTCTGTCACACTTTTCTTCCCTGAACTCCTCCTACATTTTAGCTTAGTCATCTTTTGGTTGGTGGGGTCATGTAGATGTTCAGTAAGGTTTCAGAATTTTGATTTTGCCCCGGGGGGTCAAATGAGGGTCGAAAAATGACGTTTTTTTTATGTAAAAATCCCCTTCTTCCCTGAACTCCTCTTACATTTTACTCAGCAGCCTAATCATCTTTTGACAGATGGTTATTTGTGTCATGTAGATGTGCAGTAAGGTTTCGGAATTTTGATTTTGCCCCCGGGGGTCAAATGGGGGTCGAAAAGTGAGGTTTTTCATGCAAAAAGCCCCGTCTTCCCTGAACTCCTCCTACATTTTACACAGTAGCTTAATCTTCTTTTAGGAGATGGTTGGTGGGGTCATGTAGATGTTCAGTAAGAGTTTGGAATTTTGATTATGGGCAATGTACACGTGAAATGTGAAAGTCGTATCTCTTCTCAATCAAAAGGAAATACAATATTATTGAAAAGTAAGTTAAACTTCAAGGTCAAGGTCACAGAGTCAAAAAGTCATGATACATTTGGAAAGGTCTTATCACAGGTAATATACATGCATGTATGATATGAATGCCCTTTCATTTATCTTTCAAAATGATCAATTTAAAACAATTAATTTGTTTATGACAGTAGGTCAAACTTCAAGGTCATGGGTAATAAAAATCATAGTGTATTTAGAATGGTATTGTCCCAGTTAAATACTAATACACATGTTTAATATAGAAGTCCTGTCTCTTCTCATTCAAAATATATGACCATGATGACCAAGTTTAAATTTATTGTGACAGATGGACAGGCTGACAAACAAATGAGATTTAATGTCCCCTACCTTTAGCGAAAATGGGGGACAATAAATGTCCTTGCTGTTCTTAAGAAGAAGATTTATGTTGGAAAAAGTCCCCTGCATATTTACATGTACATTGGTTGAAATTGGCCCAGTGGTTCTTAAGAAGTTAAGAATGTGAAAAGTTTGCAGAAAAACAGATGGACGACAGAAAACAGTACATTTCAGAAAACAGCATGCTTGTAAATAGTTAATCAAGGTGCTTTGGGTAGCAAAATAAAGCTAAACTGGTATATCTAATTCATCCGCAGAGCTTAGTATATTTTAATATGCACAACCTTTTCAACTCTTATAATAATTATTTTTAAAATATTTATATCACCATGTCTGATTCAAGGGAGAACTAGAGATATGACCAGAAGTATATCTATTGAAAATAAAATATGTGCATGTATACTGTGTTTTTCTTGGTAATTTGTTTGTTTGTTGTGAAGCAACTGTTATGGCAGCTTTTGGCAAAGGTTGAAGTTTCTCAAATGTAAGTCAAACTCCAAGGTCAAGGTCAAAGGGTCAAAATTGTTGGTATCAAAGGGAAAGTCTTGTCACAAGGAATACACATGTGAAATAAGAGAGAAATCCCTAGTACTTCCTAACCTGTTCAAAAGTTATTGCCAAGGTTAAAATTAAATTGGGTTCAACTCTAGGGTCAAAAATATTTATACCTGTTAAAAGTTCATAATGATTACACATGTTAAGCATGAAAGTCCTAGCACCAACTGTTCAATAACTTAGACCAAGTTTAAGGTATTTTTCTTGTAAAAGTGGGTCAAACTCCAAGGTCAAGAGATCAAGAGGTCAAAATTGGTGGTACCCATTAAAAGGTTTTGCCAAAAGAAATTTACCTATGATATGTGGAAGCCATGTGTATAGCCAAATCCACTTAAAACTTATGGGCAAGGTAAAAGTTTCTGTGGACAAACAAACAGACATAAACACAGGAAACAAAATATGTATATATAGTCAAATGGAAAAATTTCTACTATTATGGAGTCATAAGATCAGGTACAGGGAGTCAGTGCCTAGGGAGATCAGACCCCCCCCCCCCCTGGAATTTGCAGTTATTTAAATAAGACTATTTACTGAAGAGAATAAAAATGACTTTGGACAACCTCCACCTTGAAAACATGGACCCCACCATCATTGTTTTTATTATTATTTTTTTATTTGCTTCTCAGGAAATCTTGGGCTGGATTTTTTTGACTGAGGTGTGACACCCCCCCCCCTTTCCGAAAAAAAAAAATTCTGGATCTGCGCCTGTATATACCGAATGTCCGCAACGGGAGATAAATTGACAATGTGAAATTTGTCGACTGTGGCATGCGATGATCTTTGACCCTTTTTGAACTTCAACCTAACCATTTGCATTTATTTTTTTTTATGCAATCTATACTAAATCTTGTACTTACCGAATGTCATAGGTCTTGTCTACTAATTCATGAAATATAATCCATATAATCCAATTAAAACACAAATTATTTTAACTGACCACACTGCACCGTCAGCATACATGTGCTAAATAATCTCATTCGACAAACCTTTGCTGATTCCGTCGCCTTCATTAGATGAAGTATGAATCGGCCGAGGTGTGCCGAGTGGTGATATCTAAAAATATGATAATGGGTGACGCAAACCCAATGTGAATGTAGAAATTTTCAATAAGATGTTCACACGTAAAACTGTTTAGTACAAGAACAAATTTCAAACTATCATAATAAACGATGTTTTAACATAACTTTACCATCTAGGTCTATTTTTAAAAATGTGAGGGAGAGAGAGAGTGTGTGTGTGTGTGTGTGGCGGTGGGGGAGATAGGCATTGACAAATTAATTGGGTTGTATTTTCAATGGGTTTTTTTTCCTGACCAAATACTAAAACCACTTTGCACATTTTGATAAATTCATCAAAAACGCTTTGTACTAAAATAATAATTTATGTCGTTGAGTAGGTAAATTTAAAAAGTTCCAAATTATGGGCAAAATATTTATCAGAATCTAATTAAGATTAATTAAAGTCTGTTATTTCAGACTGGTAATGAATTAAGTATACAAAATACATATATGAGGCTCATAGATCATATGGTCACCTGAAAATTTTATGCTTAATTTGACGAATACATGTACGGTGATAATTATAGAATTATTTTGACTTTTTCCTTGGAAAGTCCCATATGAATGAGTGTGTATTTAGAGGCAAACACCTTAGTGCGGGTATTACTGTCTCATGACAGCATCTAGTTTTCATTACTATCTTACCAATTCTTGAGGTATTTAGCACTTAAACGATTGATTGACTGATTGGTTGATGTCCCCTCAGTACAAATGTTGTCCTATACTCGGCACTCAGGGCCATTAAGCAAAGGATCCTTTTTCCAGCACCTACTGCGACACGGTACCTCGGTTTATACGGTCTCATCCGAAGGACCGGTTTCCACGTCACAGTGGTAATCAAACCCGCGAGGTAAGGATCAACTCTTTACTTCGCGACTCTACTCACTCTAGAGCAGTCGTTCTAACCAGGGCAATTTAGCCATTTAAAACAATGAATAAATGAAAGACTCAAGTAATCTTCATTGATAAATCTTGACCGAAGTTTGGGATCCAATACTTTTCAGCTAAAGTCAAAGGCAAATCCCACTTTACAGATGTTGATCGCTTAGTTACAAAAACTTGGTCATATATCGTACGCTAATTTATATAGTTCCTCCGGTTTTCTCAGAATCTTATTCAAAAAACACCATGCTTATATTTGCATGTATTTCAGATATTAAATTCCCCCAGATAAACCGATGATTTCTTTCAAAACATTTCCATATGAGAATATTTCAATCAAATAGAGACGTTACATAATTTTATTCCCTATTCTCAAATAAATATTACCATTAAACGATAATTTGTAGATTTGCCTAGCTTTACAAATTGTTAAAATTGCCCTTAGGTATCTATTACAATAAATGGTTATTACTGTAGAATCAATGCAACATCTGGTTTCAGTGAAAAAAAACACTGTAAATTAAATATTTTTACCCATTAAAAATCACGAATTTAACTAAAAAAATAAAATGAAATATAAAGATTAATTTGAATATAAGAGAATTGCTAAGCTATTTGAAATACAATACGGATGATTAATAGCAATTTGACGACAAGAAACATACCTGGAAGTTAAAAAAAACCCTAGAAATAATGTGCGCAATGAGCTCACTAAATGTTACCCACGGTCTCATATGATTAGAATGGCAGTGTTTTGCAATGGGACACCCAAATTATGCGTCGGATAAAAAAGTAAAATAGGAGGTGCACAATGGCAATATGTAATTAAGACTTTATGAAAGTCTTATCTTTCATTCAGCGGTATGAGAGGAGTTGTGGATATGAGATGGGTACCCAAAAGCATAACAGACGGACGAACATTACGAGTACTACATACTCTCCCACTTTTTAAGCGGGCGTATAATGAATAAAAATCTGGATCTAAGGTATTTTTAAAGCAATTGTCCACCCTAAAATTCAACAAATATGGAAACAGGATAAAAATCATGCATGAAAAAATGACAATGAAAGATTGCCCTGACCACGAAAATTCATGCCTAATCAGATTTATTTTTTTGATTTTCTATTATTTATTATGATCAGCCATTTTCTTTATGTAAAAAAGAAAAAGAATTGTATGGAATGGAAAAAACCCTGAAATAAAAATTATTTTTTTATGTTCATGGGTGTAACATGTGTTGAATTGCTAGATAACTACTGCAATCAAACACTTGATTTTCTGTCATATATAAATTATTAGAGGAATTGGTTGAATATAGTTCTAAACTGAATGACGCCAACGGCAGTTTTCCTGTCATATAAAATGGATAAACCATACAGGAGTAACATTGTTACAGCGGATGAAGAAAACCTGTGTACCATCCAACTATAAAATGAAGACAATGGCGGTAACATTTTTTATTACACTTTCAACTGTGCATACATAATTAAAAAAATAGTTTTATATTTTAAATTAAAGAACAAGCACAGTTCTAGTATATTTTGACCCGTTTTAGGTCTTAGCTCTGGTGTTGATTGCTTTCTTGGTTCAGTTGTCTGGAGTTAACGGATGTAGTTGTGTATCTTCTGATCCTCAAACTCAATACTGCAATTCTGAGTATGGTAAGTACATCTCTCTCTCTCTCTCTCTGAATATTATCCCTGAATTTTGCACTTAATTAACAAAAAAGAGAGAATATGATATTAATGGATTTATCTATTCGAACAGACATGTCATGCATTAACAAGTGTAATGGTTACTATCTTAGAAATTGGGATTGTGATCATTTTGTTCATTTTGCTAAGTTTAAGTTTGACATCCTTTTTTCAGCTGTTCGGGGTAAAGTTACCAAACTAACTTATGGAGATGGATTTATAGGGGTAGATGCAGAAAGAATCTATGAGGTGGAAATATCGAAAGTTTATATAGGCGTAAGTAGTTCCCTTTAACCCAGCATGAAAAGTGGGAGGGTATATAGTGATCGGGATGTCCCTCCGTCTGTCTGTCTGTCTGTACGTCCGTCCGTCTGTTACGCTTTAGGGTTTCCATTTCTAATCCGCAACTCCTCTTATACCACTAAATGTAATTTAATAAAACTTTCAGAGATATTTTATTACAGTGTCATTGTGCACCTTCTATTTTACTCTTTAATCGGAGGCATATTTTGGGTTTCGTATTGCAAATTTTGACACTGCTATTTTGTCTATAATAATGAAGGGTACCCATCTCTTTTCCGCAACTTCTCCTACACCGCTGAGTAAAACTTTCTTTAAAACATAATGCCATTGTACATCTCCAATTTTTCTTTTTGATCTGACACTTATTTCGAGACTTCCAGATAAAAACATGGACTTCGCCATTATAATCATACGGGAGGCACCATTTAGTGAGCTCATAGTACCTCTACTTAGTGCTTAATATATAGTAGAGTAAATATTTGATGTCTTGAATGTTCTTAATGCGCTCTATAATACTTAAATACTGTGGAATCATACAAATTCATGAAGGCCAATTTCCGTTACTTAAATTGCTTAAATTGCACAGGTTAAT
Source organism: Saccostrea cuccullata (assembly GCF_032062105.1). Lineage (NCBI taxonomy): Eukaryota > Metazoa > Mollusca > Bivalvia > Ostreida > Ostreidae > Saccostrea > Saccostrea cuccullata. The sequence continues at coordinate 284,981 of NW_026935288.1, read as the reverse complement.
TTCATGCATTTGCTAATACGTACAAAACGAGATATGACTAAGAAACCGAAGTTTATTAATTCGTAGATAAATTTAAATTCGTGGATGTAGGGTACCAACGAAATCCACGAAAATTAAACTTGTACGAAAATTTATGATTACATACTTTATATTGTGAAGAGTTTATTAAGTGAATTCTTATCATCTTTTTCAAATGTTTATTAAAAGAATATAAATGAAGAAAAGGGAGGAACAGTGCAAATTCGAACGGCAGGATCTGGTTCTATGTGTGGTGTAGGACTAAGATTAAATAAAGAGTACCTTATCAACGGTAAGACAACCAAATACCTTACAAGATTTTGATAGTTAATGACTTTAAATGACTTCAAATTTTCCTGTGGTTTCAATGTTGTGTAGTACGAGAGAGAGAGAGAGAGAGAGAGAGAGAGAGAGAGAGAGAGAGAGAGAGAGAGAGAGAGAGAGAGAGAGAGAGAGCTATGTTCATGTAGTCAAAATAAAATATAATGTATAATCAGCGACAAGCGATTTGTGCATTTTACCCCTTTTTCCTGCATATATTATAAAACAAATATTCAAAGAATTTTATTTTACCCACACGCCTTGGTAAATATAGCAGGCATGTCAACAATAAGTAATGACGCAGAGAGTTACATTTTCGAAATTTATTTATTTATTAGATCTTTCCACTTTTTTGTGGCAAGACCCATTGAAGTTCTTCTGATTATTTTTCCCTCAAGTGTGTTTTTTGAGTTTGAAGACTTATAGATAAAAGTTATGCTTAATGACCTTGTAATCATTAAAATTAGGGATGTCAACGAATATTCGAGTACTCGACTATCGTTCGATCATACCGACTATCGACTAAAATTTCTTTAGTCGGTTATTCGTTAAAAATGTGTTTCATCAAAGTAATTTTGAATTCTGCAGTGTAACATCAAACATGGTGTATCATATGCCGAATCAGTCAAACATACATGTATACACAGTCTTTAAATGAATCTTTCCTAAAGTAAGTTCTTCGCAAAAAATGACCAAAAAAATAAAAAACGGATTGGAAAAGAAAATCAAACATGTTTGTTAATGATTGTCTACCTCTTACTATTTTAAACGGAGAGGGCAATTGTTTAGTTTTGTAAATTCAAACTAAAATCTGACGTGATACAACTATTCAGAAAAAGTATTAATTAAAAAACTATTACAAAATCGTAAATACATATAAATTGGGGTCAGTTATGAGAGTGATTAAACCTTGTTTTCTTTTTCTGATATTAATTTCAAACAATTATTGATTGTTTGCACAAAATTTCATTAAATCTTATCCCAAGCTCTCGCTCTGTCTTTGTTTTTATAAGAGACACGCTTTAATTGTTTACCTAGCTGTCAAAGATCATTGACGGACACGTAGATATTGGCTTCAATTATGGGGTACTCTACTACCGTTATGTAAAGAAAGGCCAAATACGAGCGTTTGATATCCTGCATTTAGATAAAATGTGCAGCTAATATATAAATTTTGAAATCCAATACATTGGATACATATTACTGAACAGTTTTTATTTTACTAAGTATATGTTTACAATTCAGAAATTCGTTGTATAATGGTGATAGCGAAGTATATTGTAAACTAGTCTGTAAGAGACAATTAGTGAAAATGATATGAAAAAAAAATAAAATTAAACGAGTATTCGACTATCGTTCGACTAAAGCATCCGACTATTCGACAAAGCTGTCCGAGTAAAATTGACATCCCTAATTAAAATATATCTGCACTTGACCTTGCGTATGTGAACGTTGACCCCTCAAGGAGTTATTACCCCTTTTGCAATAACTTGTTATCGCTACTCCTCCGAAACCGTAAACCGTTTAGGTACTCATACTTCATTAAAGTCTTTGACTATCGGTAATTCAGTGAACCCGCTGACTGTTTGAGTGCAAAAGGATTTATCAACCCCATAAAGTAGTTATATTGTCCCTGAATTTTTTATTTGAAGTTTACGAGAAATAAAACATTTTCAAACGATAATCATGGAGAAATAACACAACGGCATTAGATTTTTCTTACCTTAGACTTTGAAGTTTATATCAAGATCAAGGGTTAAGATCATTGCTAGTATGAGGAAATAACCTTTTTTATAGCTCAATTGTCTTTCAGCATATAATATATATCTTTGCAACTTTAATTTCTCTTCAATTCATCTTTTTCAAATATTTCATACTCATCCCATTAAATTGACCTTTTTAAAAAGTTTTCAAAAGTTAGTGTCCCTTTTACTAGAAACCTTGTTATCACTTCTACACCAAAACCATACATGTACGTAACCCACAGAGACGCCCAACCTTCACAACTGTCTTTAGGGTCCTAACACACAACTTCTATTTATTCAGTGTGAAAGGATCTGATGACCCTTTTATGAATTATTGCCCTTTTACAATTTTGCACTTACAATGTACTATAAAACTTCTTACTTACAAACTAAAAGTCGTATAATAATGGTATCAATTGCAATGTGATCCTTAACCATGATATTTTATTCCAGGTCAAATGTCAAGGTCATTTTCATTTTTTTTTAAATTTGGTATTTCCATCCATTTCTGGTCTTTTCCATGAAATTTAATTTTTAAAGAGTTTAATATCAAACGAAATTGAAATTATAAGACGGTGGGTAGAACTTAGTCTGCTTAGTATATTTTAGTCTATTATATTGTTTATAAGAGTAAAACATTAAAACAAGATTATTAATTTTTCAGTTTTGCTTATTTCTGCCTTGCTCATGAGATACGTGTTTTTCCATAGGTTATTTTTATAAAGGACAAATGAGGATTAGCCTGTGTGGCATGATGTTCTTTTCCCCTGTCGATGGCACAAATGCAAATTTCCCTACAATTTCTGACGAGGATTGTAAATGCAAAGTAAGACTTGAATCATCGTCGCAAACGACAGTCAAAATGTTCGCTCCTCTCCCATAGAGAGAGTTATTTGCGGACTCGGGACCGTGGCTTGAGTCGATCAACTGGCATATTCATTTAACTAAAATAAAATGCACATGATTCTAATGTTAGACTTTCTGATAAAAAGTGTATTTTTTTAAAAAGAAAAGATATTTTCAGTTTTCAGAATCAGAGTGTTAACATATTGTAGATTGAAAATATACTGGTACCCGTAGGCGTACAGAAACCCAAGATGGTGTGTGGTGTAGGAAATAGGGTCCGTTGTTCGTCAGATTCTGGCAGCCCAGGTGACCTGGCGGAATGTAAATATAGCAGCGATAAGGATGATTGTGATTGGGACTGCTAAAAATCAAGTACAGTTCAATAAAATCTAAATTGACCATTCCATGATCTTTTTCTTTTAAATATGTATTTTACCGAATTACAATATATAACACAAGTGTAAAATTTTACACTATCAAAACTAATTTACACTACTTTTTAGGATTTATTTGCTGTACAGTACTCCAGATGTTAATTTCTCCTTTACTGCTTTTAATATTTTAAAAGCAACCTTTCGAAAGACCTTGTTTAAGACTATAAAATAAAACAAAAATGATATTGACAATTGCAAAGAATGAAAATTGCTGTTTAAGGATAGATGATGCAATGCAAGGATTTTGTAAAAATAACAATTATACTCTTGTTCAAAGAAGGAAAATGATAAAGTTAAACGTCATAGTTTTTTCCTTTTTTATTCATAGTTTCAGAAAAAACTCGGATTTAGGTTGACGAAAAGTTGTATAGAATACATATGTAAATAGAAAGGTTGAATTTGATCATCATAGAAAATTTACAAATTCTTTATCTTTTGGAAATTATTTATTCGTAACAGTTCCCAAAATATATATAAACAATTCAGACACCCAATTAATTTTTATTTGTGTTATCTGTCCTTAAATATTTCAATCTCAAGGTCCGTTTGAAAACTGACTCCATTAAATAATGGTTTATGAATCACACAGAACTATACGTATGTCACACAGTATGATACTCTAAATCATGAAAATGCATAAACCTTGAGAGAGGTTAGATTGACAAACATAATAATTTGTTTTCCATTATGTTCGATCTATGAGCTCGTTAATGTGATAGATCTGAAGGTAATTCCCACTGCCTACGTACAGGTGCCGGTGGCATTTAAGGACAAGCTGTGGCATGGATCCGTTCATACCTCCCCGATAGACAGGAATGCGTAATCATTGACTCGGAGATGTCAGCCCTATACAGTTTTCCATTTAATGTCACATAACCTACTTGCGAGACCAGTTGGAGAAACAGATGTTCTATAAATCACTGTTTCATCGGTAATAGAAAGGTGAAAGTATAATCATATGATTATTAAATCTTAAGGGAGATATATCAGTTATTTCAAAAAGGCTTTTGGGCATTTAGAAATTTATAATTTCCAAAAACTTAGTTATACATATTTAATTAAATTTTATAATAATTCTCGACTTGCAACTGTAAGTCAGATACAGTGCGTGTATCAACATCATCAGTACCACATCTGTCAAACATTTAAAAAGTGTACCTTGAGAAGTACTTTACAATGGAAAAGAACGTCACAAAAAACTGTGTCATAATTATCATTTTACCAATTTTGGAGGTATTTAGCACTTAAAAAAGAACGAATGCATAATTCATTAGATGGTTAATCCTGACTTAAGGGGGCCGACTATAGTTTCCATTGCGCAATATTTCGCGCATCATAGTAAAATGAAGCGTATTTATTGTTTTAATGCAATTTTTATCGCTTAATTATTAAAATTAAACAAAATTAAGAAATTTTAGGTATAAAAATGTAATTTCAATTTGATATAATTGATTTTTTAACCGATTTTGTAATTGATAGGTAGGTTGACGTCGTTGCAGTGTGTATTTGACGTTATGATAATCTGTAGCTCTTAAAGAAAGGGGTAATAAAAATATTATTAAAGAAAAAGTAATAAACATACGCTCTTGAAATTTAAAACATAGAAATTTGAGAATATCTCCAATATTTGTATTATGTTTTCATGTGAATCCATTGTGTGCATCATATTTTGTAATACTCTATAAAAATAGTAAAATTTGCTAATTTTTTTGCATTTTGAGATGCCCATTCTGGTAACAAGACGGTAGAATTTTGCGTTTCTTACATATATTGTATATTATAGTATTACTCATCAAATATTATAGTTTGAACAAAATGTCTATTGTAGTATTTGTAAAATTTGCTTTAAAGTGCTAAAAATTTGGCGTTTTCCTATATAATCCTATAGTAAATCTACCTGTATTTTGAGACGGTCCCTCAAAAATACCTGGACGGTAGATTTCCCCCAAACTTTGCATGTACACTGAAGTTAATGCAAGTTATATATGGTATAAAAATGAAGAGTTTCGCTATTGTAGTTTTCACACAATAAAACTATAGTCGGCCCCCTTAATTACTGGATCCTTTACTTAAATTCTCAGTTTATATCAAATCCTAATCTACAGATGGTGGTCGCCTATTTACAATAACTTCGTGGTCTTATACTTTAAGAGTCTCTCTTGATTTCTGCAGAATTTCACTTAAAATACAGGTGTAAATCCTTTCAATATATTAACAATTATTAATTGACAATTATCTGTAGTTCTTGTTGAAATAATGAAAATAAAGTTTTATATGATATCCAAAAATAATGACTAAAGGACTCTTAATGTTTTGTGTGATTATTGTGAAATGTTTTTGGCAATTTATATTACACAAAACATGAACGATGATTGAACAGGAAATAAACTGAAGAGGTGGAATTGTTTACAAATATGCCCCTGGTTTCTTTTCACATATTTCCTTTTAAGTTCAGCTTTCATTCCTTGAATGAAACACTCGTCTGATAACATTGAACTTGTTTTTTTTTTGCCAAATAACACAAGACATATTTGTTCCAAAAATATGTCATTTATTATGAAATGACTACATATAATATAATAAATAAAACTGAATAAAAAAGGACTGGGAGACAATGTAACCTTAAAACACAATTCCTGAGAAAAATTATTAAACAATTACGCAATAATAATTGGTCTCACAGTATGTGACTATAACAAAACATATATAATTCAAATTATATATGTTATGTAATAGTCACCAAATTATGACCTTATACATATGAATTGGCTCAAGATTCCATTATTTGGCCTAAATAGGATATGACCACACAATATAATATACATATAAAAAGGAATTAAATTACAAGGAAAACATAGACATATGAGTTTGAGGTGGCGTAATGTACAGTAAAGGTCTGTTCGGGGATGGAGGTGGGTAATCCAAAAAATATTTCAGCAAATGTTTGGCCGTCTTGTCTTTACAATAGCAGTAGATATAAAGATGCTAGATCACTTATCTCAAAGGGATAAAATTACCGGGGGGTCCCCACGGGTTTACAGATAATGAGGCACAAAGTGGGGAATTACAGTTTAACATATAATACATGAAACTTAACTTCAAATAGTTTTACTAGCATAAAATATCATTTTAAGTTCAGCTTTCATTCCTTGAATTAAACACTCGTCTGACAATATTGAGCTTGTTTTTTGCCAAATAACACAAGACGAGTTTGTTCCAAAAATATGTCATCTATTATGAAATGAAAACATATAATATAATACATAAAACTTAATAAAAAAGACTGGTAGACAATGTAACCTTAAAACACAATTCCTGAGAAAAATTATTCAACAATTATGCAATAACAATTGGTCTCCCAGTATGTGACTATTACATAACATATATAGGCAAAATAGGTGGCCTCCAAAATATGGCCAAAAAAGGAAAGGCTTTAAACATTTCCTTGCGCCATCCGAAATGTAGTTAGAAAATTCATTATCATTGCTTTATTCAAACAAACTAATTTAGATTCAGTATAAACTTATTGATAATAGCATGATACCGGCAATGTATATAAGACTCATATGAGTAAACCTAGGTGCAGCCCACTGGGGAAATTTTTTAAAGAAGAGCTATTTTAAGTAAAAACGTTATCAACAATCCCAAGCAAATAAACACTAATAAATCCAAAAATTTTCAGAATTGAAAAATAAATGTACATCTTGGTATTCACATGATTATCCAACACAGTCAAAGCAATGCATTCTTCACAATGAAATTCAATGCAACCATATTTAAACCATCGACTACATGACTAATACAACTAAAAGCTGACCATTAGTCGAATACAGAAAGAATCGCTTAGTAATTTTGGTGCAACAAAACGCTGGCCACCAAGTTAGTGTCTAAAAAAACCCCCAAAGTATGGGCAGTGGGGCAACATGCTTCAAAGTAATGATATGTTAACCATTGATTACATGACTAATGCAACCAAAAAAGCTGACCATTAGTCAATTACTGAAAATACGCATAGCAATTCTGGTGCAACAAAACGCTGGCCACCAGGTTAATGTCCAAAAAACACAAAAGATATGAGCAGTGCAACAATTTTGCTGACCACTGACCTTTGCTATGCAACTCAGAGGGTAGGGAAATTTACTATATGGAAAATGATTGAATACGGATGTAACGCTGAAAGGCATCGGACTCCCACCTACCTAACTTTTTAATTGTTTCCTCAGGAACTCTCCTTTGTGCCGCTTCTGTGGCAGCCCCAATACGGAAACTATGATCCTTATAGAGTTTAGGAATTCAACCAGTGAAGGATGTGGCAGTATTTAAGTGAGAAGTGACGGACTGATATGTCACTGGCATGGATGATTTAAACTGAAAAAGGGGACCCTGTTGGTTTGGAAACTCTGTTAGATAAGCCTTGAGGTTTGCTACTGGACAAAAGGAAGGCTCAGGTAATGCTGTTAATTGGATGGTTGTAGGCGAGCTAGTTTGTTTAGTTTTGAAATTTTTGAGTCTAAAGACAACTGAGTGGGACTCGTTAAAATGAACATCAGAACGCTGAACCACAGTATTGTAAGTAACCTTAGATTTCACTATCAACTCCCCTAAACGCAAGAAGGCATGGGAAGTAAGAATAATGCTTTCAATAGTTGTCTTAGATCATATTGTGGGACTGTCTTATCCAAAGCATTGATAATTTTGAATAAAATTGACTGGGTAATAGGCAGGCGTGTATCTGCAGAAGTACCAGATGAATGGTCACCTTTGAGCAGTTTTTCAGTAAGAAATGACTGACAGGGACCACCCCTTCCCATGAGTTTGTGTACAAAACTAATAGCAGAGCAGTGAGATGCTTTTGTTGATGGACTGTATTTTTGGTTGAACAAGTGACTAATGAAATTGGCAATAAGTACATTGGGTACTGGAAAATGGAATTTGACCTGATTTTCTAAGCAAAACTTCATTAAGTTCTCACAACTTCTGTGGTAATCTAATTTCGTAGGTGTTGATAGGGATGCTTGCAATAGGTGCATTGTATTACTCGTTAAATGGTCATCAATTCTGGGGGCACTGGTGTTGGTGTTCTCTCTAACCAGGGGGCCCTTTGGAAGACTTTCTGAAATTGAAAGCGAGACAAACCATCAGCAATGATGTTTTGCTTCCCTGGAAGATGTTCTGACTCAAATCTTATATTAAACTGTAAACAAGTAAGGACTAAGCGTCGCACCAAGCGCATAATTGTTTGGTCTTTAGAGGACTGACGATTAATGATATAAGACACTGCTTCATTATCTGTTAAGAACAACACATTTTTGTTTCTTAAAGTACTATCCCAAATTTCAAGAGCTAATATGATAGGGAAAAGTTCCTTAACAGTAATATGATAGTCCATGCATTCAGCTGGCAAACCAGTTTGCTCCAAACACCCCAGCAAAATCAATCACTCCTGATGCATCTGTATACATGCGCAAACTATCAGAGGAAATATGTTGGTTATATATTTGTAGGCATACTTTGATTAAATGCTATTATTTTTAGGAGTATGTTATAATATTGTGAGCGAGTATGCAGTGAACATTTTAATTTCTATTCAGGCTAAACTGCCAAAGTTATCTCTCTTCTTCTATCTTACATCGAAAGACCTTCATTATATTATTTATTTTGTAATTTAATGTTCAGTCATATTTGTTCTTTGTGCATAAAAAATATCACATATGCTTTAGAGCTAATTATTTTGATTCAATATGTTTGTTATTCCTTACTTGTTCTAATTTTTAAAAAAATGTTTAGAAGTGTTTTGAATTGGCCCTGTGCTCGTTTCACCTCTTATCTCTATTGAGTAACATTTAGCAAAGAATGGCTTTGGCAAAAAAAAAAAAAAAAAAAAAAGAATTTCTAACAATATAAATCTGAATTCTGGAATCAAGTTCTCACATTTTAATTGGAGAACTGAAGTATTTTTGTGAAAATAAAACTAACAAAAAATTGATTAAAGAAATGTAAAAAAAAATCAATTAAAAAATAAGTCTCTGCTATTTTATAATTTATTATTGATATAAAGAACATGTGATATGTTCCTTAGATAGACAATGAAATATGTGGAGATAACAAGCTCAAAAGTCCATCAAACATTACAAAATAGGAGCGGAGCAAACACGGACGTCCAAAACAGCAGAGGTGGGATATCAGTTACCATGGAGGAGTAAGCATCCTCTGCCGACCGGTCACATAAAGTATATCATTATAGTTGGTCGAAGGTTAAATTCCTCTTATTTTTTCATGAGTGTTTTAATTTTATATGTCAGATTTACAAAATTTTATTGCATACATGTCCATGTGGTATTTGTTTCAAATGCTTTCTAATAATTACAAATCTTAAGGTATTGGGCATCTAATCTTTCAAAAAAAAAAAAAAAAACTGCTACAAGAATCCTTTATTCTTTCAAAGATTCCCTTTAACTCTTCAACTCTAGTAATATCCAGGATATCGATATTCTGGTAAATAGTAAAAAATGACTTTTAAAAATCTTTTTACTTAAGAATTTCTGATATTTTTACAGATTCGTGAAGACTGATAAAGACTATCGCTAATTGATAAAATAAATTTTATTTAACTTTACGTCTTATATAAGTAGTAAGCGACATTCCTCGCCGTTAATAAAACATTGTCCCCAACTATGTGCTATACGTACTTCATCAATTTTTAAATATTGCATGTTTTTTTAAGATAATACCTCGCAAGGACTCTTAGACAGATCTACGAAATTGTAAAAATAAGAACAGTGACTGTTATTTTCCTTTAAAAAATATAGTTTTTCTAATCCCTCTTATATCTGGTATATTATTTCTAAATATGGTGAAAATGCAGAAAAAGACACTAAATGAATCACAGCAATATTTTTGGATGCATAATTTTAGACAAAAATGGGAGAGAAATCGTTTTAAAATTTTATTGTCTTTCACTCATAAATGTTTATTGATTGAAAGCTTACTAGAGCTAATAAAATTGAAATAGAAAATCAAAATCATCTAAAATATTCTTTAATTTTAGTCCCTGAATCAGATGTTTAACTATAGATTTCTTAGTACATGTACATGAATAATATTAAGGTCTACATGTACTTATTGCGGAAACTGAAGGTCCATTTTCGAAAAAGGAGTGAATATATTTAACCTGTCTTCCTCACGGATATATGCCATTTTCACGGTGTATTTTTGACATTAAAATTAATATTATTCATCTTCAGCATAATTATAATCTTACATTTAATATTTGTTTTGTCGTTAATAAAAAATAAATTTCACGCACTGAAAAAAGATTTCCCCCAATGTAGCAGTATCATTTTCGATAAATGTTTGGATTATACAGAAATGCCTCACCTGTGAGTGGACATGATGAATGAACTTTATTTATCCTCAAGGACTGGTTACATTCTGTTTCAATATAATGCATTAAAAAAACTATTCATTGTATTTCGATAACGTGAACTAATAAAATTTTAATGTTAAAAAATCAAATAATAATTAACAAAGTTAAGGAGAACAGCAATCTTTATTATAATTATAACAATTTCTTAACTTCAAAGCAGAGTAAAAAATATACCTAAACAAACTCTTAAAAAATAAAGATCAAGACATTTGAATTAACCATGGTCTTTATACAGACCAAGAAATTACGAAGTGCTGAGGTTGTTAAATTCATTTAACATCAACTTAACTGTCAGTAGCCTCCACAAGAACATGTTCTTGGATATTATATAAAGAAGTTGGGAGATGTTAACAACGTTCATGTATTTAACTGATAATGATATATTACTCTCGTTTGTCATAAAATTTAGTAGTTATTGTCCCTCACCGTCTTTAGTCAGTAAAACAACCAAATATGAGGCAGATGTTACAGACTCATGGTGACTTTTATTATGAGGTCATCGAGATATGTCGAATAGACATATAAATGTAAATAACAACTGTAAATTGATGCATGTATATCTGAATTTGGAATTGAAGAACAAATGTTTTCTTTTTCTTTTGAAGTAATTCTGTTTCGTAGGAGTATAAAATCAATTCGGCAATTAAGGGAGCAAAATAAGAGGCCATCACAATTTCAAAGGCTTGTTGAAAAACTTAAATTCTCAAGACAACAGAGTTTTGTCAATTCCGGTATGCTTTCAATGACAACTTCAGATTATTTGACTGTAGAAAAAGAGTTTGTTGACAAAATAATTTAATATTTGTTTGTGGCGATTCTGATTCATATACATGTATGTACGATGATGTTAAAGACACTTGACAAAAATTTGTAAAACAACTGTAAGCTGTTATTGTTATTTCAAGCATTTTTTACTCGTAGAGACTATTTATTATGGACTATATCTTGTGCCCCTCGCCCCCTTCATTTAACATTGATTTTTAAAATGCTTTTTATAACAACTAGGGAAAATATATAGATTTATTCAATAGGAATTGGTTTTTGGCATAATTTCTTTCACAATCCATGTAGAAATGTAATATTATACAAATTGTGTTCCATTTGAGGATGAACTGGAAATAGGAAAAGACAACAAAAACTCATAAAAGTGTATGAAGACAACAACTATACTAAAGTTAATTAGCTTTGTACATGAAAAGGAAATATTTCGTCTTTCATCATATTTTTATTTGTAACTCAGATCGAGGAAACAAAAGATACATTTTCCTTTATGTGGCAATTTAAATACTAGTACATTAAAAGGACATTCATACCTTCAGAACATATGAATGAATTAGGAATAGGAACTAGTATTGGAAATACGAATTTAAAATGTGTTTACAATCTTCTTTTTTAAGTGACAGGGTACATAATGAATACATTGTATTTATTAGAATAATCTCAGACCAAAATGTTTAAAATTTTAGCTAAATTGATAAATTAAACAGATTGAATGACAAGGATTAATATTGATATCAAAGAAGGGCATCTTTTTAAAATATTCACAGTCAGTAGAACTTATTAATGAACTGATTGATTATATGGATACGTTTATATGAGAATTTTTTCACTCAAATAGAGAGGTCGACATATACCGGTAAAGGGCTTTATAAGGTCTCATTAGAGCGACCTGCGACGTTCACCTTAAACTACCGATCGCTTGGCGAAGAAGCAGTTGCATTGTATTTTCAAAATCACGTGCAGGATTAATAATTATTTAGAAAAATTGAATTCTAGGGAACAATGATCACTTTCCGTTCATATTTGAAATCACCCAAACAAAGAATGAATTCAAATTATGTTATGTTACCTAGCACTAAATACTGATTCCATAATTCAGACTACTTATAAATGTAATTTGGATGTCTTCTATAATGCACTCAATTGTCTCTTATGTATTCATTCATGCATGTATATTTTTAGTTTTTTTCTCTTTTAATTTCAACATTTTTAATGTTCAGTTATTCAGGAATTTTCGTATACATTATATGCAGTGGTATTTTGTCCATTTATTTTTGGCATTTATTCACTTTATGACAATAAGATTTATTTTTCAAACAAAATTAGCCATCATTTTAGAACTTTTTGTTTCCCGGAATAAAAAAAAGACACTACAGAAACCGTCATATGTTTTCTATCCTTGAATGATTTACTGACTATACTGTCTATATCAAGGTATTAATATTGCGCTAGCAAATGTACATGAGGTTTATACATTTTGTATCCCTCAATGTATTTGATACTCAATGGCATATTCCATGAACGATCAATTTTAACCGAGATAGGCTACTGACAAATAAGCTGATGTTTTATGGTTTTCAAAATTTTAAAGTTACCATTTAGAAAATTTAGTTTGCTGTAATGACTTGGCTTGCAAATATAGCTTATCTTTGGGTCACATTTTGACGGTTATATTTCATTCAAATTGTTGGACATTAGAATTTATCTTAATTTTGACTTTGAAACATATGGAGATAACGAACAGTATTCATCATCAAAAGTCCATAAACAATACAAAATAGGGCAGAGCAAACACGGACCTTCAAAACATCAGAGGTAGCATCATGTGCCCTAGAGGAGTGAGCATCCTCTGCCGACCAGTCACACCCGCCGTCTGCTCCTTGCCTAAATCTGGAAATAATGGAAAAATCCGACGTCAATTCAGTGTATAAATAATGGACTAACAATTAGCATGAAAAACGCTAGTCAGTATTTGACTCAATGATAATTGTATTTGCTGACAAGGTCATTGTATCGACCATAGAACGTATTGATGACTTTAAACGAGACTGCTGATATTCTTGTTTCATCAACGTGTTTGTCAATAATTTATTTCGTTTTAGAAATTGTTCATACGTAGATCATGCTCTTGCGTATCGAAACAACTGAGATATATAAACTCCGTATCCAGGTGATGAAGATATATAGCTGCATATGTAAGGGAAGTTGACGATGGAAAAGCAAAAGTTATAACGTTTATTATAGAGCTTGGTTGTTAGATTACCATTAATTTATTGATTGTTAGTCCATTATTTATTCAGTAAATTTAGGGCGAATTTTTTCCCGATATTTTCCGATCATAACAAGGAGCACAAGGCTGGTGTGACCGGTTGGCAGGGGATGCTCACTCCTCTATGGCACTTGATACCACCTCTGATATTTTGGAGTTCGTGTTTGCTCTGCACCTATTTTGTATTGTTTTATGGACTTTTGATTTTGAATATTGTTCGGTATCTCCATATGTTTTATTATTCAAATTATAACCTTTATCCAACAAAAACGTTCAGTAAGAATTTTATTAATAAATGTGTGTAAAGAAAACAACAGAAACCTAAAAACTAGCTTTTGTAGAAGAAAAATACAAGTACCAATGTACTCACACCCCCATAACACGGCATTCAATAGTTATGGAAAGCAAATAATTGGTGGATATCGTTTTTTATTGGTATTAGTGCCTGTTACAATAACAGTGGCCGTCTTTACAGCTCGCCTTTCCGGGGGGACAACCACTCATGTTACCAGTCGGACATTGTTCCGCCGTTGTGCATGAATCTGAAATCATGATAGAGGATGTCTCTGACTTAGTTAGCAGTAGCTAGCAATGCATGCGGTCGCAGTAATTGTTACAGATGTTCCAAAGTCTATTAAGTTATCCAAACTATTAGTATCCAATTGGAAGAACTTGAAATGTGTTTCGTACCTACTTAATCTTTCGATTTTGGGAATAAACATTTATTTTTATTAAACATCATGGATAATTTTAAGCATTTATTTATAGTTTGGGTGCATGTTGTGTTTACTGTTTAATGTTTATTTTTATCTTGTTTTTGCTCAAATTATACTTCCTTATCACTTCAAGAAAGTAAGAAATGAGTACAATTTACCCCTTCAACAATTGATTCGACAATTAATGTCTTTTTACAAGTACTTAATTTTACATTCCAAGTAGAATACTTCACAAAATGATCCTTCATTTTAGCATGCAGTAAAACGTAGAATGATGAAAACAATAAGCCAATTAAAATACCAGAAGCAACCTCATTTGATTTGCACACAGCCTCTCAGGACAGGAAGCATTTCTTCACTCGAACACTCTAGAGCACATGTTGGTCAAGTATGTGGGCTATGAATACTTACGATTTAGACACGTGCACTCCTTCCGGACGCACTGCTCATGGTAATGATCTGGACAAAAATTTGGACAGGGATGGTCTTCATCACAACTCACTTGACTCGATACGTAACCGACTGTATGTAAAGGAGTAAGCTGTTACGTGTCATCTATTACACATAATTTAATCATATTTGAATGATGATATGTGACCAGTTATGTAATCTTGACATGTTCTTACAATCCTTGATTTTCAATGCTCCTTCAGAATATTCGATAGATTTAAGTGTAACACCCGAGAAAATGCAATTCACTGTTCTCTCTCTTAAAAAAAATAAATTATTATTATCAACAATGAAATTAAAGTATATTTTCATATGAGTAATTTATTTTGAATAACATAAATTACTTAACACAATCTGTAGTCTTTAGTTTTAAAAAAACACAAAACCATACAATAAAACATGTACAGATAGATGAAATTAGGTTTGTGTGAAATAAACATTAATTCATTCAATAGATAGAGGCATACAAAAACCACGAAAGAAATATAAATTATTTTTCAGGCTGAAAAGAATATGATATAGGCTTATCTTTATGGAGGAAGAGATTTGGGTGAAATATTAGTTTCAAATAACCATTGTAACACACACAGAACGAAAATTCTTAATTCAGGAATGCAAACATAAGACCTCCAAGACACTTAAGCCAGATAGGTCATGAAATATTGATTTATAATGTCGAAATTCCATTTTCAATACATTTATATCGCCCTCTAACGCGGAAGTAATTGAGATCCTTTTCTGTTCACTTTTCGATCATTTATTTTTGAACAATTTGAGGCAGCACGAATCTCTTAAAATTCGAAGGAATGATAGATTTCATTTTTTTTTTAGAAAATGACACTTTAGGCAAAGTACGAGGGTTGTTCGAAAAGTTCGTGGACAACTGTCATATCTTTTTTATCTGACGTCATATGTTATCCAAATTTGGTAGAAATATTTTACCAATAAATCCAAATGATTTGTATTAAAGTTTTTCGAAATATTCCGATTTATTCAAAACTTATCTAGATTATAAAAATGCGAAAATCGGATCGAAAATTTGGTAAGTTACAAACAAAACACTTGTCTGAAATCAAATCTCTGTAAAATGGAGCAAAAATGAAAAACAACCTAGAAATTCAAAATAAGAATTGTTACATCAATTCGTATAAAAAATTATAGCTTTATATTTTGTTTTGTTGTAAAGCAATCGACATGAGAAGATAGGTAGTCCTTATTGAAAACGACAAAAACGATTACGTTTTTGAACGTCACGGAGCAGCAAATAACGAAGCAATTTTGTGTTTTACTTTGGAAAAATCCTGAATAAACACCAAAAATTTAGGAGGAATCAAGAAATATGTAAGAAATGAGTTGTGCATGTGTGTACAAATAATATAGGCAGTATTTGAGTGACAGAGACACAGTATCGGACGAGGATAGTCTGTGAAGAAACGGTTTAACTGTAAAAATCTGAACAAAAACTTTGAAAATGTTGGAACGTCAAGAAAAGACATGGACGCTTCAGAGTTGCTTATTCTGTAAAAGCAGAGTTAAGTAAATAAAGAAATTAAAACCTTAACAAAGGCAATCATACAACGAGAGCAATTCTTAAAAAATAAATTTCAAATATTTAGAAAAAGGATTTAATGTATGGGCATTGGATTATACTATGTGAAATGTAAAGGGATAGTATCTTTTAGAAATTCTTGACGCCATGTTTTGACGTTACATTGCCGTTAAGTGTGCTCCGCGGATACAAAACATGTTGATTTTAAACTGAAGTAAATTGATTTCTGTTAAATCGAATGGAATGAAACTTCACACATCAACAAAACAAATATTTTAACATATTATATTGTACTTATTTTAAATTTCTAGTGAGTAATATAAATTAGATTGACATCGTCCACGAACTTTTCGAACAACCCTCGTACATATACCCATAGTTTTGATGTTCCTGGTGGCATTTTTCAGGCGAATACATCAACATGGGTGTAATTTTATCTGTATGCGATCGTCAATTATTAATGAATGTTTAAAAGCGCAGTACAATTCGAATCGACTAGAAGAAATAATTTTTGGTTAAAATTCATGTCTTTTTGCCTTCTATCTATACAGAAGAGATAAATCCTTAATGATTAATCTAAAATTGGGCTATATGTGAGAACAATGATGCATTGATGCGATTAATAACTTGCATGTTCAATATTGTTGATTTATTGGTAAATAATGTACATTCCTCTCGTATTAATCACCCAATGACTGTTTTGATTTGTCTTGAAAATTTCAAACATCTTGTTTCGTATCTCTAAGACAGATATCTTACGAAGCTATCCAATATATAAAACACAACTAAGTATACATTATTATCTTTAACACTATATACTTGACCATATTGATTGAAAAAAAAACCCAGTAACATTGTAACATAAATGCAAAAGTATCCTACCATCTATAGAATTACTGATTTTTTTTTATTTCTTCAAGTATTCAAGATTAACATTTGGAGAAGAAAAATACATCTGTCCAAAACGTGTTCTTTGATTACTTACGTTCTCTAAAATATTTAGTTTTTTTTACTACAGAATAATACGTTCCTAGAGTCATTCGTAAACATAACAAACATAAAATGAAAACTTTTTGAATCTTATTTTGAAAAAAAAAATCTGTCTTATTAGGTAACGTGCAATTTTTCACGTAAAATACAACCCTTACCAATGCGTCATATTCGCCAAAGTCTTCTTTTTAATTTTTTTCTTATACACAAATCTTTAAAAAAAAAATCATATACTAGTATGTGGATACTTTTTTTTCTATTACCAACCTATGACAATCTATATCTTAAAAAATGTTGTAAAACTGAAGTACTTTTCGATGAGGAATTTCAAATTCGGTAACAAAATATTCGTAAAATGATCTTACCGAATCCTAAACATAGAATAAATATCAGGCTTTTCATGTTGAGGTCTTAATAGAAATATATGAGATCTTGTATGGGAGATAAGGGTAATTTAGAATTGACATATTTATACACTACGAAACAAGTCAACAGGTGCATGCTGATAATAAATTCATATACCTATGTTTAGATGGATGAAAAATATCATAAGATAGTTAACAAAGCACAATACATTTTGAAATAGTTTTATTTTGTATTTTGTATATTTTCGACACACAAGTAATCATTAAATGACTATAAAATATAATATTCAAATGTTTTCCACTGTGTATTTCCTCCTTGGATTTATAGCAGTTGAAGGAAGTAGTCCTACTTCACGCTGTTAGACTCCATCCACAGTAAATAGTTCTGTCCGTCTTCTCAATTTTCCGGTTTAGTTAATTCAGATATACACCCTTTCTATTTAATTCTCTGTCTTCTCTAAAATAAGGCTTATGACAACAATTATGTGACTGACTGATGGTGAAAATAAAAAAAAATAAAAGATATATCAGTATTTTTTTTACGAAAGCCCAGAAGGCTCATTCGAGATTCGAGATTCAAAATACGAGATTCGAAATTCGAGATTCGAAATACGAGTTTTCAAGATCCAAACTAACCAATCAAAAGCGGATTCAACATTTGATTACTCCCCTTTATTATGTTTTTACTATCAAGAAATCGTTTAAAATAATTATAACCAATGGGTCATTTGATTAAATTACAATGCAAAAAAGAGTGTTTTATATATATTAGAAGGAAATTTAAATAATTATTGGATTTTTGCAGCAAGATATACTTCAATTTATATTATAGCTTCTTAAATATTAAATAGATTACATATATCAGGAGTATATATATTTTTGTATTATCTTCTACACTTATTATTTATTTTTTTGTATTTCCGCGCATAGGAAAACCACAGGTACTTGTGGACAGGACCCCTCCCCCCCCCCCCTCCCTCGATATTCAATAGCAGGGCTTACTGGACAATTTTTTTTAACAAATTATATTTATTACACTTATTAATGTGTACAATACGAAAACATCACGGGCGTAAAACCCCCAGAATAATCGTTTAACCAAAAAAAAAAAAAAAAAAAAAAAAAAAAAAAAAAACCATTATACATTACCCCACCCCACTATACAAGAGAGGTGTCATTTAAGGAGAAAATATGGGATTATTACGAGATGCAGAGTCAATCCGATAGCATGGACTAAGACAGAAATATATGTAGAGACAGTTAATTTTAATCAACATTTTACCTAGAAATAGCAGCGGGCGTACAACGTAAACAAACTGGAGTGTACGTGGCATATTTTCTCTCTTATAATGTATAGTGGGGTATTTTTTGTATTGAGCGATTATTCTGGGTTTTTACGATTTTTTTTTTTTGGCATTGAACACACGATGAATAAGTGTATTAGATATATGTTGTGAAAAAAGTCCAATAAGCCCTGGGGTTGAATATCGAGAGGGGGGGTAACAAGTACATTTGGTTTTCCTATGCGGGAAAATACATAAAAATTAAGTTTAGAAGACAATACAAATAAATATATATACTCATGATATAAGTAATTTTTTTAATATTTAAGAAGCTATAATATAGATTGAAGTATATTTTTCTGATCAAAAATCCAATAATTATTAAAATTTCCTTCTAATACCCCGGTATATATAACACTCTTTCTTGCATTGTAATATAATTAAATGAAAAGTTATAATTATTTTAAACGATATATAAAAACATAATAAAGGGGAGTATTTTGAACCCGCTTTTGATTGGCTAGTTTGGATCTTGAATTTCAACAATTTCGAATCTCGAAATCTCGTAAAACTCGCTTTTGATTGGTTAGTTTGGATCTTGAATCTCGAAACTCGAATTTCGAATCTCGAATTTCGAATCTCGTACTTTGAAACTCGAATCTCGAATGAGCCTTCTGGGCTTTCGTATTTTTTTCAGTATATCACAACAATAAGAAAAATAATATTATGGCAGCAAAGTATCTTTGAAAACATCAAGACCAGGAGTAGTTTGTCAAGTAGAATTATTGTTGAACGTACATATACAAGTATTTTGCACTTCTTTGGTTTGAAAGAACATGTTTGTTAGATAAATTGTCCACTTCATTTTTACGTCGCTAAATATGCTTAAGCGAAGATTTGGATAGACTTGCATCTTCAAAGCATACTTTCACAGCTGTTTATTGACGTAACTATATTTGTTCCTTGAATATGCATTGCAAGACCATTCCTTTGTCGTTATTCTGAGCAAGAAATACTCAATGCTGGATTTCTTTTAAACAAAATAAAGTCATATGCGAGAAATCTTTGACATTCTTTGGCTTAGTTATTCAGTATCTATTCGCGTCACTTGACTGAGAGTCAATATTTTCTAGGTTGGTCGCAGATCTAGTTGTGTTATCAGTTTTAGCACTGGTACTACTGCACTCCTCGGACGATTTTTCGGATTTCCCGCGCCTTTTCCTTATAAATCGGAACAAACACTCAAGGTTCTCCCTTCGGAAGAAAATGTAGACAAGGGGATCTAGAATCATGTTAAATGAGGCCATTCTGCTGGCATGTAGGTCCGCATTATTGTCCTTCATCGATCCACTCTCATTTACAATGGCTCGAATCTGGAAATAAAATATTGATTTCTAATAATACTTCACTTGGGTTTGTGACCCGAAATAAATTAATTGAATAGTATTTTATAAACATAATTCAATGGAAACTTAACTTTTATTGCAACAATTTTTCTCAGGTAGCTAATTTATGAATCTAATTTAAAGTCTAGCTTAAAAAATTATTTTTATAAAGTTTACCTAGCACAGATATAAAAAAAAATATATTCAATGTATATAATAAAAAATATCTAAGCGCTTAAAGTATGTTTTTCAGCCTTTTTTCTTGAGATACCCCCCTTCTTAAAGGCAGAGATTTTTAGCACCGCCTTCAAAAATACCTGGTCTGGGAAAAAACCCATCATTGGATGCTGCTTAATATCTATTGTGTATACCCTGTACACCTTGATTGGGACTCATGGTGACCTAATTAACTTTAGATCCTTTGATGTTTACTGAACATTGTACACAGAAGCTGCATTACTATGAATTTTTTTAGATTGATAATATATGAATTAAATATGCCTTTAGACTTTGAAAGGATTTTTATAATGAAAAAAAAATTTATTACATTTTTTTTTTTCAAATGTTTTGTATTAATTTTAATATACTAAATGGTAAACCCAAAGTGGAAATGCTGTAAAGTTCATGTGTGGATGAAAAATTTAATATAATGTTTCTTTAATATTTCCCTTTTTTATTGAGATAAAAATTTACAAGCATTTTTAAAGCATGTTTCATAATAGAGGGGATAAGTGAATTATGTGTAATTTAGCTGCTACAAGAGTTTTTTTTTTAAATTAACACATACCCTTACATCTAGAACAATCTTTGATTTAATATTTGAATTTATAGTATGATATCATAATATTTTTTTTAAAAATGGTAGGGTGTTTTCAAACAGTCAAAATAAATTAATATATACCGGTACATGTAATTGAAAAACCTTTTTACTACTACCGGTATATAATTTTAAAATTGTCTAAAAATTCCCAACACAGGTAAAGTTCGACACCTGGATATTTCACTGTGTATTCAATCACTTCCTGTGTATAGGGTTTAGGAGACAGATGACCACAGGTAGACTGCTAGCCCCAAAGGCATTCACACCTGTACAAAATAAGCCCCTCCCTCACCTGGAATTTACCACCCGGTAAAAAATCTCTGCCTTTAAACAATTTGATGCTTACATCCATTCCTCTGTTTCTAAAAGAAATAGTACTTTTTTCCCCAGAAAGATTACATGTACTTTTTAAACAATATAAAAAGAAAAATACCCATCAAGCTCAATATCTATTATGAAAGCAACAAAAACATGTGGACGATTGGACATGATACATGCACTACTCTTACCATAAGGAAAGTTTTAATGAAATAAAAATTTATGACGTTCTCAAACTTTTTGTACTTTTTGCATAAATTGTATCATGTGATGAAAATAAATCTTTAAAGTTGTGGTTTTAATGCTTTTTACTAAAGATTGAATTAGTTTACAAGGAAACTTTAAACAATGAAGCGACATCTAGGGCTTTTTGGAATTTGTGAACTAGCTGCACAGATGTTTGTTAATGTCTCCTTAGATTTTTGATTTATGCATTTATGATTTTTTCCATCTACTATGAATTTCCTTAATATGATAGATTTTTCAGATGATAATCTATATGAAAAATGATAATAATTAGAGGACATCTAGCTTTTTTGTGTAGACAAGATCTAGATTCTAAATAATATAATATTAAACGTATACATTTCAAATGTATTGGTAGGGCCTAGATGTCATTTTTATCATACAATCTACAATGTATTATAATTTTATAAGTTAAAGTCAATTTTCTCCGAATAATTTACTTTATAAAGATACAAATCGTGTGTGACACGAGCATGTTTGGGAATCATAAATTTTATAAATATATAATTTAATGACATTGATTGCATATAATATGCGTTTATATTTAAGATTATATTTGTGTTTATATTTGTGTAATTGGTTAACTACAACACAAAAAGAAAAACTTGTTTAATTAGGTTGACATTTATTGTGACATAAGTATTTTATTAGTTCATGGCAAAAACCTTTGCAAATAAATGCAAAATCCCTTCTAAAATTAATATCTCATCATCAAGATATATAAAAGCGCAACATTTTCAAGGTTTTGTTTCGTAAAAAATAATTATGCCTCTAATTTTATCAATGAAGACGAATTATTTGATGTTTTTAACTAACCATATAGAATATACATAAATCAAGTATTGTAGATTTATGTATACCAGAAACGCCTTGAGAATATTTTTTGACAAATGTCTTCAGATGCCACATTAAAGCGCTTGTGAAGAGAAAAATCACCATCTGGAAAAGTCTGTATTTGGTCTATTTTATCACAATAGAATGATTAAAAGAAGTTTTTGTCCTTCTCAGTGCATATCTAAGCAAAGAATAAATTTATTTCATTAAGGTAAAAACCGCATGTTAATTATTTTTTTTGTGGTCAGAATTATCTAGAATAAAACTATGAACAATTGATATATTGTGTTTAAAAAATTGAAACTCAAACCACGGCTATTACAATGACTGATCATTAATATGTATGGATATTAAGGTCTAAATGGAAATAAAGGCCGCACTGCAGTCTTAAAACTTGTCTTATAACTTTCAAAGGGCAATGCAGATGCATCTTCTTGTAAGCCCTTGCAAGCGTTTCTGATTTATGCGTTGAATTTATTTTTTTGCGCATTTAAAATGCGTTAATTAACTTGTGGTTACCGGACAAAAGTACATTGTCTCAGCCTTTACAGTTCATGTTTTGTAATGGCAACATTGAATGTTCATAAAACAGTTTCCTTACCCACCCTATATAGACAAAAACTTCAAAAACAAAAGTAGTTGAGCAATATATGATCAATGTTAATTTCAACAGTTTGTTAGAAGCCTGGATCTTCGAAGACTTCTTAAATATTGTCAATAAGGAACCCAAGCAAATTTTTAAGATTTATATAAGAGTATTTGTGTAAAGAGTCAGAGTAATGCTAAATATAGTCATTTTGTTGATAACCATTCACAAGAGACGGACGTATCTGGATTCTATTTTTATTGACGAATCGGTTGTCCATATCGACACCCTAGTTTTTAATTATTCCCCTCGATTGAAAGGTGGGAGGGTATATAGTGATCGGTAGTGATCGGGATCTTTTATCCGAAACTCCTCCTATACCACTGGATAAAATTTAATGATACTTGCACAGATTCTTTTTTACTTAATGCCATTGTGTACCTCCTATTTTACTTTTTTGATCAGACACTTATTTCGGGTCTCCCAGATCAATTCATGGACTTTGCCATTATAAATATATGGGAGGCGGGGGTATCATTTAGTGAACTCAGTACTCACATCACCTCTACTGTTTGGGTGGTTGTATATAACGTGTATAAATATCACACACTGATTTGATTAATTTTATTAAAAAAAAGTGTTGGTTTTAAAATTTTTAAAAGTTTCTCGGAGTTTTTGACCATCTACATTCAAAATAAACCACTTCTACAGTATGCTGTAGCAAAAGATACCTGCAGTTCCTTTTTTACAACAGTTAATAATTTTGTGAAGAGTAAAACATAATCTAGAATCGCCTAAGTACGTCTAGTAGTAATATTCTTTGGATGAATAAATGCTTCCCTTTACATCCTATTGAAAGGTGCAGTCTGTTCATAAAATGTTAACAGACAAGTTAAGAATGAGAAGAAGTTGTTGGAAGACTGAATTATATTGGTATACATGTATATATTTAAATTTAATATATTATATGTACATATTATGTATTTTACTTATTGTACTTATTAATTATTATATTTGATCTTTTTTTCTCTCTCATTTTATACTAAAACTGCATGATAAATTTTAAGATCTGTAATCTTTTTCATGTATTTCCTTGAAAATCGAGTAGGAACTCATAATATTTTTTTTCTTCCAGAGATGGCATTTTATTCAAGATTTCCTGCTATAGACTTCAAAAAAATATATTAGATAACACTATTTACGTAAGCGTGGTAGTGTCACGTAATATTTTTTTTAGTCGGTTATTCCAAATTAAAGTTGAAAATTCCAACTTAAAGTTTAAATTTCTAATGTTCAAGATAGAAGAACCAACTTTAAATTTGGAATTACCAATTTTAATTGGAACTACCAACTTAAAACAAAAAACATACCTATAATACAGTTAAGTAATTATAAGATTTTGCCGTGATACTTTATTAGGATAACCAAATTGCACTTTTTTTTTTCCAAATTTAGAATTAACTGAATGTCCAAAAAGGTAATAAAAGAAGACATTAACTCAATTTTAAAAACAATTATATTTAAAACAATGAAGTATAAATAACACGTATATACATGTATGCAAAGTGGCACAAGGAATTTTGCATTAGAAAATCTTTCATTTTCAGCTGCAAGTTTGTCATTTCCCTGTTTTACCGGGTATTATATTTTTCCATTTTAAATGTTATTCACTAATAATTTAATTTCAGTTATAACGCGTCATTTGATTGGTTAAACGGTTTTATCCATTTTGTATAACATAAGTTGCCTACGTCACAATGAATTACGTCAAAAACGTATCACTCCGCTTGACGTTACTTTTGAAATCATGCTCACTTTGAAGCCTTTGCATTGTCTACATTGAAATTAAATTATACCAATTTCCGATATAACAAAACTTGACTTAATAATGTTCGCGGTTTATAAGTTTCATGTTATATCGGATAACATGTTTCAAAATATTTAGAAAGCATATATACTTGACGTATTACAATTTTTTTGATGATAGACACGTTTTCATGTTTGCAGATGATTAAAATACCAAATTCCGAAATACGACTTAAAATGGAGCTGAAGTTTCATGTTTTAGTATACACTGTAACATGTTTTAAAATTTAAATTCTTTTTAAAAATGATTTCAAAGATCGATTTTCTTGTATTTATCACAATCAAAAGCTTTTTTGGGCTTATAATCGACAAAATTTACTACAGGTAAGTTGAAAATTCTACTTAAGAGAGGTTATCTAAGTTATTCCCTTGAGAAACAATTGAAATTGTTCTCGTGATTAATTAAACACAACATTTCGAGGTGCAAAATGAAAAAGTTTAAATGAATTCAATTAATGCTCTTACTTACAAGAGTCATATGTTTAAATCTTGATTTTTCAAAAATAAAAGGTCATCTATTTCCATGTCTACAAATTACAACCAAATCAATGACAATGGTCCATTCATTCTTTTGACAGTTTACGAATACTAATTTGGTCGTGCATTTGTTTATTTTAATGTAGAGGACAGACATATTCTTAATTTTTTTAACCGTGATTCACTTAGAAAGGAAGATTGTCCTTTATGCAGTTTAACACCTTGTAAACAGAGGGAGCATTTTAACTTAACGAGTGGTGTCTTATTCACGCATGAATCATTCTCACTATTCATAATTTTGCTATTTAGATTGATGAACTATATAATTTACTACAAGAGAGACAATTTTGTAAACTTTGATGTCTAAGCATATCTGAGCATCAGATGTTTTACACTTTATGCTTCCATTAAAGGTTGAGCTTTGGTATTTAACATAAAAAGTATTATTTTCTTCTTTTCAGAAATGTTTTATAGTTAATTAGTCCCTACAATAGGTCCTAAACGTGTTGTCTTGGTGATAAATTGTTTAAGTAATCTTATTGGAAAAAAAGTATTAAAAGAAAAGTAGAATTAAATGATTGGTAATAAAAAAATGTATCATGTCTTTCTGTATTGAAAAATGTCATCAGAGTTTAGATTTGTACACTAATTCTTAAAATGCAAAATGTACATCTCGTTAAAATCGAAAAGCTTAAGAAAGACTAATGCATTGGCCTAGTTTAATTCTAGATGAGAAACTTTAAGAATAAAAGTTTTCATAGATTTATTGAATTTTATTCACCCTATCATAATAATGCTTTCTAGAACATTTCAAAAAAGTGATATTTATTTAAACATTTCCTTATACATCACTGATTACTTTTTAATTCCACATCACAGTAAAAACAAGATTACGTTTTCGTAACTTATAGCAGTTTTTGGTCATTGTCGAAATATTTCCTCGATTAAATATTTTAAAGTTTAAATAGGAAAAGTGATATACTTAAACGCTTGATTGCATGCAGCAAAACCTGAAATATAATTGACCTAAATAATAGAAATCAGGTACCAGATAAGGGTTGCCTGTTCTGAAATGTTTATGTCTGTTTTTTTTTTTCAATATCAATGCCACATATTTGAATTGTTTACTTTTTGACAGGAAATACCGCTGGCATAAGAAAACCTTGACTTTACGATACCGTAAACGACAATAACCGTAGTAAATTATAACTGATACCTCCTAGACCCGAAACACAGCTGTGAATATGATTAGTAAACAAATTTATGCACATAATGGTTTCAATGACGATGCCCTTTTCTTAAGGAATTTTCTGAAATAACAATTTAAGAATCTCAAATAAAAATATTTCAAATTTTTGAAAAGACACTAACCGCCAGAGGGATTCCGCACGTGGCTGTTACTATGACGATGACAACCAGGAGAATGATGGAGTAAATTTCGTTTCTGTTGGCTTTGCCATTCTGTTTCTTCCTATCGGTTGCATTTATTCGCCGCAATGTTAATTTGACAATGACTAGCACATTGAATATAATAGTACAAAGAATAATTAAAATCCATATCACAGAATATAAGTACGCATAAACTTTGTCTCTCAGATTCGTGGCTCTAAAATTGTAGAAGCACCAAGTTCCTGGGTATTGTAGAACGTATTCTCCGAAACCAATGATTGGAAGAAGTGCGATGAATGCCACAGTGACCCAAATGGTTCCAAGTATAACGTTCGTTCGTTTTTCTTTAGCTTCACTGCTATTGTAGAAGAATGGGAACCATACTCCAATGAATCTTTCTGTCGACATGGTGCCCACAATAGAGGCTGAGGCCAAGAAAACAAAACTAATCATATACCCGTTATAGTCACACACTTGCTGACCTCCCTGGAATTCCACGTTATTGGCGTACGTAGCAAGAAGTACTGGAAAGCTTGTGATACTACCGAATAAGTCAGTGATGTTCAGCGACACCATAAGTCTGTAGAAAGCACTCCATTTATGGGACTTCGAGGATTTGATGATCATGATGAGAGCAGAGATATTGAACAATAAGGCTAAAATAAACATAAGTACGATCATTCCAACATATCCCTTACTTTTGTCCTCAGAAACCACCTCTGTGATGTTGTCAGTAGTATTCTTGACAAGATCCATTGCTCTACTATCGTTTGCACTGGCTACTGCTTGTTTGACGAATTCCACCATGGTATGTATAATGACATTCAATGTAGTCATGTCGTCACATGATGGTCAAGTACACAGGGCGCTCCAGGTAAAAAATTACAAAGTTGGAAAAACATATCAAATTTCCATGAAAAGCATGTCGATAATATAAAGATTGACACTTTCCCTTGACACAGACTTTCCTTTGACAGCCCAATTTTCTACACCAAAACACTTGAACGATGTACTACAAACTACGCCGGCTGAATTTAATGAAACACCGCTTGTCGCCTTCAGCTGAACGTGGGTTTAAATCAATATTTACAAGGAGGAAGAAGAATTCGGTGCGCTCGAAAAGGGAAGTTTGACGCGGTTTAGGTCAACAATTCAAGAAAAAGCACTGATCTCTCTTATAGAGACCCATTTACTCAAAATGGACATATGATTAATCCAGTGTTAGATTGTTACAAATCCGGTACATTGAGTGTGTCTTTCTCTTCACTCGGTTCACCTTGTCGTCGGTATATTCCTATCAAATGACATGCCCTACGAAGAAGGATGTAGTAATTAATTAACGTAATTAGCAGTTTAAACAAACATGATAAATATAGTCACCATGACACAGCTTCAGCAGTTTTGTATCCTGGACGAAAAGGGATAACCCATATAACTAAATAAATGTGAATTACTTTTGTTTAAATAAAAATTTAATAATTATATACATTTTTCAAAATCTAAACATGACACACGGTTAAAAAAACCCTGAAAGAAAAATATAATATTTGAAACAAAGTTGCAATAAAGAATTCAAATGAATTGTACTTGAATAACATTATCATAAAGGCAAACAACTGAAAAGTATGAATGAAATAATTATGAAGATAACGAACAGTTCAAGCTAAAATTCCTTTCAAGCAAATCAAATCAGCTGGAAAGAAAACATGGAGCTCTAGAACATCAGGAGTAGAATCAGGTACCACGGAGAAGTGAACATCCCCTGATGACCGGTCAAACCTGTCATGTAAAGATACACGTAGCAGGGATTGGTTCAGTAGTCTGTATAGTTTATGATTACTTTACCTAACTTTTTTTTTTACATTCTTAGTAATATTGTTTTACTGCTAATAAATTTTCAGAATAATCAGGAGAGGGACAAAATAATATAAATTACAAACGATACTTTCTTAAGCCATTGTTGGATATCAGGTAGAATTATTAAGAAGGTATGCTTCAAAATCAAATATATTTATAATTTTTTTTATAAAAATGATTTTACATGACAGCATAAAATGGATTGAAATGACTGATCTGGAACATAATTTCTTCCTATTTATTATTGTTTGTTTCAATTATCCCTTTAAACATTTTTTGGAAAATCAAGAACTCGTGGTCTAGCAAATTTGTATTTTCCACACCGTTGAATATGACGTACATGTATGTTGTCAAGGATAACAATAAATAATTTGTATGAGGCATTTCTTTTCCACTAATTAATATTAAGTATCATAATTCTTAAAATTTTCTAAAATATCTTTTTAACAGGGGAAAATGATTATCCTTTAAGCTTTCATGACAATTTTGTAGAAGAAAAAAATCTAACTCACCTGTAACATGTAATTTATCCCGTGTATTTGATGCAGGAAAATCATTCGTTCATAAAAAAGAAACCTCAACCCTAGCTCAGTTTGTCACTGAAACAATATGACAACCTGCAATTTTTAAATAAACACTTGTCATTTAAGTCTCTGGCTTTGACTTTTAAAGGCCGCGGTTCATGTTTATTATGCAATTTGACATTGTTTGATACCTTCTTTTATGTTCGTAACCAGAAATCTCTGGTGAGACTGTAGCTCTTTTGATTTGAAATTTCAATAAAAGAAAAGAAAAAGAGCCCTTGGAATGGCAAGAAAAATAAGAAAATGTTACATTATCTTTTAGACGGTTTGATATTCCAAAGGTTGGCAATGTCAATGTCAAATACCATTTTTTTTTATCATAACTAGGACAATAAAGTGCAAAATGTTTAACACTTTCAATATTTACCCTTCAAGAATGACATGCTTCCTTAATAGCACCTGCTCTCTAGTGCAATGTTATATATATAATGTATTGCATGAGCACTAAATTCTACTTTTGTGTGGATGTATTCAATAATCATGTAAGCAATTTGCAAATTTAAATTAACTTTTTTAAGCTTACTTTACTAATAAAACATTTCAATAAGCTTTCAATAATCTGATTTAGAAATGTTAATTTTCCAATTGTTCAAAACATACATGTATTATGTTTTTTTTTTCTTCTTTGACTGTGTCATACACCTACGAAGTTGCAGATATTTTTACTGATTTGGTTCACGTTTTCAAAAATGTTTCTCCAGTTGTTCACAAATATTGTTTTTCTCTAATATTTTGCTAATTTTCTTCTCCGTCTACACCTACGAAGTTGCAGATATTTTTAGGTTTTGTGCACGTTTTCAATAACTTATATACCTGTTGTATAGAGAGGGTATCTATAGGCTTAAGCCTGTTGCCCAATCTATTCAGTTTACTGAATAAATATTGTTTAAAACAATAACTTATATTTACATTCAGTGTAATTTTCCTTATAAATCCATTTGAAATCCAAGACGTTCAAATTTCTATAACACACGCAAAACCTTGTCACAGCGCGGTAGAATACACAGTAGGAACTTCATGCATTTTCAATACTTAGGAACACCAAAATGTATATTGTTTTGACTCAATTTCATTTTTAAAAACTACCCTTTTAAAATGAACATAAAATACAACAAATGTGCCTTAAAATTAATTTGTCATTTTTTTCCTCGCAATGTTTATTTGCGTTATTTAACTTTCCAATGTCACAAACGGCTTTCCAACGTCACGAACGGCTATTACGTTAATTAAACACAACAATACCGAAGGGCGCTAAATTCACATTAAACATGAACGAAATAAACAATTATGATAAAGGAAAATTAGAGAATGTAAATATAAGCGTTGAATTCATATTTTGGGATGACTTCGGCCGACACTTCTGGCCGTGCCGACAAATTATCATACCGCGCTAACGCGCGGTATTCAATTTGTCGGCACGGCCAGGTTTGTCATCCCAATATATGAATTCAATGCTTAAATGATAGTTTGTTTGTTCAAACCTACTTTAGAACAGGTATTGTATGTCCACTATTTAAGATAAAGAGGTTTTCCAGAATCAAGCCAACAAAAATTAAACAAATTCACATGCACTGTAAAATGAATCTTACATCTACAGTTAATCAGTTATAAAATTTCCATGCACGCTGGTGTAGTGAAGTGATTTTTCATTTCCTGGAGTTATGAAATACATGTACTTTGAATTTTCAGAATTGTAAGTAAATTTCTGAAACGAATATAAATGGAGCGTCCGAGTAACTTTACTATTAATGTGTTAAACTGTACGAAATTAACATCATGTCCTCAAATTGGGGAAGATTTATATTTTTTTTTCCTCTCAGTTTGCAAAAAGATAGCTTATCTTAATTTTATAGAATAAAATCATCTTTACCATGGTCAAGTATTTTGACAGTGCATATTTTGTTTATTATGAGCATGAAAAATTTATCAATGTCATTCTTATTGACATTGTCATATGATGAGTACCGTATGCTGTTCAGAATCTGAAAAGATCACGTAAGTTAAAGTCTTCAATTAATTAAACAATTTACACCTGCTGAAGCGATTAATTAACAATCAAATTAACAGAACTCTCAATTAATCACACTGTTTGTAACTTTCATTAATGACATTGAAACAACAATCATTTTTTTTGTTTAAAATTCCCTGTAAAAGTTGTGCTTTAAAACAAATTGTCCTGTTCATACAATGACTTTGTAAATTTAAGACAAAAACAATACATAATTATTATTCATAAATTATGCATAAAAAATTACCTCAACATTTTTATTCAACTTGAAAAAATGTTTCCTTATTTTTCATTGTGAAAAGTTGCTTTGAAATACTATGTATATAAACTATATACATGTATATAAATGTACTGGAAACTACTTTTGTAATTTAACAATAAAAAACAAGGAAAAAACTTCCTCAAACTAATTTACATCCGCATCTTGTAATTTTTATTATTATGTAGCTCTCCGTGTGAAAGAAATTATTACAATAGTAATAAAAAAGAAACCCCAGTATCTACTGAAATATATTTGTATTTGCTCTATACCAATGTATATCTTTTACCTTAAAAACATTATTTACATAAAAATATACAGATGCATAATTTTTTTTTCATTATAAAAACATCTCACTTCAAAGTTTCCTCCTTTGCATAAGGGTAACAGTACAAAGAAGTTAAAATCAAAATATACTGATATCTAGGTCTAATAAAGAATTTCAAAGTGTCCTTAATATTTAATACCATCTGCTTCGCAGATATTTTGTGTATAGATTTTTGGGAGATCGCTCATTCCTCGTTATCTTGCCTTTTTGTATTCCTGTTTTAATTTTCTCACTTTAATAAAGGTTTAATCATTTGCCCAGTTTAATAAAGGTTAGCAAATTTAAAGGGAAATTTATATAAAAAAAAAATTAGACCGAATCATAATTACTTTCCGATTTTTTTTGTTTGAATTTCTTTTGTCCTAGCTTAGATAAT
Organism: Saccostrea cuccullata; assembly: GCF_032062105.1. Lineage (NCBI taxonomy): Eukaryota > Metazoa > Mollusca > Bivalvia > Ostreida > Ostreidae > Saccostrea > Saccostrea cuccullata. The sequence goes on along the minus strand of NW_026935288.1, from coordinate 252,456 downwards.
TATTTAGATGAATTCTGATTTTTTAACGTTAACAAAAACTGTAATAGTAAAAGCAAAACATTTAAAGGGAAATTTATATAATAAGAATAAGCACAAAGCTAAATAATTAGACCGAATTTCGAATAAAAACTAGGATTTTTAAAATTAACATTTAAGTCCATAAGCAATTATCGTAGAAGGTCCTAAATACCGGGAGACCTGATTTTTCAGCTGACGATGGAACTTCTTTTCTTTTATAAATTTCGTGAAATATTATACCAAAGGCTGGACTACATATGAAGAGGAAGATCTGAACACTTAATCATAATGGATAAAGTGTTTCAAAAAATTATATAAAGGATTCGTAATTAGAAACACTAAACCAAAAGAGATGAAAGAGTTTTTACAAAATGTGTTGCAATATCGCACTTGTTTGTAAGGCTTATTATTGTAACTGAAAAGCTATTGAATATTAAAGTTCACTTTTCAAGGAAGAAATTCCTTAAAATTACAGCGTTTAAAACTTTGAACAAATTTTTACCCTACCTGTATATGATCACAAATTACATTGCTGCTTACGTTAAATCTCTTCCATTTTAAGCATTTATCTTTACGCCTTACAAAACTATTAATTACTAAGAAGAACATGTACTAAGCATATATCATAAAAACATATTGGTTCATAGACTGTTTCTCCAAAAAAACGGAACTCGGAAATTTTTTTAAATTATAATTGGTTATTAGCTTAATTACTTCGTTAAAATCATCCTGATTGTACACACAATTACGCTGAGGTTGATATTAAAAGGAAACAAGAGTTCCTCGTTGACAACATTTATGTAGTCTTGGGAGACCAAGTTTTACAGCAAACTGTTTGAATTCAGATGAGCACTTGCGATGGTCGTCCTTTATTACCCGTTTTTTTCATATTCCTATGAAGCAGAATTTATTAAAAAACTTTTACAGGAAAAGACGGAAACTATTACTCTAGCCTTTAATTCGATATTCAGATATATCGATGACGTTGTATTTATAAACAATATTTATTCATTCATATATTGACTCGATATGTCTCAGCGAACTTGAAAAAAGATACCACGGAGTCTGTCACATTTGTTTCATATTATAAACTAAATTGTACAAACAAAGCAGATGAGTCCAGTTAACCCATCATTATTTATATTTGTAGTTTTATTTCAACTTTCACCTGTATATAATGACTAAGTCTCCCAAAGTATTCGGTACTTAGGTGCTCAATCTGAGTTTGATCATTTTTTAAACCGAGACGCTAATCACAGATAAGTTGATGTTACAGGAATTTTCTCCAATATCGTTTAAAGTCAGTATTTCGTAAATTCTATATATGGTCGAAATTATGACCTTGTTAGCAAATATAACTTATCATTGAGTCGTATTTTGGTTGACTTTAAATCTAACTGTTAGACCTTGGTTTTACTTGATTTAACTATTAAATGTATCAATGTTCGATTCAATGGGCTGTTGATACCGGTCAACAGGGATACTTACTCATCCTAGTCATCTGATCCCACCTGTGGAAGTTCCAGGGAGTATTTTAGGCCTTCTTTATATGTTGGTATTGATTGTGAACTTTTTTGAGATTGATCACTGTCCGGTATCTTCACTTCCTCATTTTCACAAATAAAGTGGGATAAATATGATAAGGTATCATTTTAAAACTTTTATTGAGATGTAAATATCGAAAACAACCCAAAACAGAGTAAGGCGGAGAGCGATTGTAGTAGCCCTGTGCTCCATAAGGAACGAAAAGGATTAAGTAAAAGGAAGTAAATGCAGACTGGTTCGTAATCAAATCTACTTTTTTGGATTTGACCACATACAAACTGTGTTTGCGTCCCGATAAAAGTTTAAATATGATATATTACTTCGATAATACTTTCAAGAAATACATCATATAAAGATGGAGGTACATATGAATGTACTTATGACGAACAGTATTCAAGCTCAAAAGTCTGTTCAAACAATTCAAATCAGAATAAAGGCAAATACAGACCTTTAAAACATCAGAGGTGGGATCAGAAGCCGTGGAGCACCATATTAAAGATGTCAAAAGTTCGTTTGCATCCTTCAAATGTATTTGAGAATGGAATTGCAAATGGTCACAATGAAAGAATCATAACAGTCATAATGAAAGAATCAAAAAACATCTAAACAACCAAATTTTATTATTATTTTATTCTCAATTAATTTTTGTTTAACACGAATTTCCACAAATGTTGTAGAACTTTAGTGAGAAAATTTTGAAATGAGTTCAAAACATACAGCTCAAATGGCTGATATTTTCTATATTCATGGGGCAATTAGGTCACAATGTACTACTATCTTTACCATTGTTGTTTTTTAAAAAGTATTTTTAAAAATATATTACTTGATTTGTTTTTCAAATAAAACATGGTTCATAGTGTCACATTTTAAATTATTGTCATAGATATAGTGATAAATTGAAAATAAATTCAATACTGAAGAAGAATCATGTTAAGGGTGAAATATGGAGACGACAATATATGTTTTGTCTAGTTCAACACAAGAAATGTAAATAACATCAATGTTGTGAAAGATGTTTGCGACAAATTTAATTCCCCGGAAATAAATTCTTTTATGATGTATTCAAATAGAGTAAATAAAATGTGAACCTTATGACAATTTGTAAATATCTATTTCGGTGGAAACTTGTTTTGAATCAATCTTTCTGTGAATTGTAGGCAATTAAAATATTTCTCAGTGATTTGTTAAAAAATATCTTAAAAAATATCTATAATGTTTATTATTTATCTGAATTCAGAGATGCTTTCGGCAAATTCTTTACGAAAAACTTTTAAAAACAACCCACAAAGCATTTCCTAACTTTCTTCAAGTTTTATTTTTCTCTATAGTGTCTTCTGTGGAAAACAATACGCAACACAGTTAAGGTGCGCAATGGAAATATTGACTAAATTTTGTATTTAAAAATGTATTCGTAATCGCGATGGCGATTATTTTTAGTGCATTATTTATATCGGAAAATTGTAATTATGATTAATAACTACATATCGAGGACGATTATATTTTATATTTAGACTAGTCACGTGATGCGACAGTTACGCGATTTTAGCACATTGACTTGAAGTATTGATGTTACATATAAATATCACTAGTGCAAGGGCATAACCAAGTTAAATTTCCAAGTTTAGTATATAAATATTTTCAACACGCATTGTAGTTTCTAAAAAGTGCTGCGATACTGTCTAAATTCTGCAATTTCATTGTTAAAATTATACTTGTATGACCGAATGCTATTTTTTTGCTGGTCAGCGGCATGAAATATTGATATAATTAAATTGTTTTTAAGATTTCATCAGGATCGCAGCACTTTTCAGATACCCTAATAGTTCTATAGTTGAAATGTAAAAGGTTAATTTGATCCATAGTGTATATGCCCTTGCACTAGATCGATTTATTAAGACCCCCCACATTACCCTCCGATGTACTTGCATACAAATATACGGCAGAGTCAATTAAATACGTTATGTACAGAAAATACATTAATAAAATAGAGAAGAAGACATTAAATTCAAGTTATTGGCCTATAGAATATCTGTAAATAATATTTTATTGAATTAGAGATTACATATTTTGTTGAGAAAATATTACTTGATCTGTCTCATACTGCATACAAACTACGTCACGTTGTAAGAAATGACGTCATATTGACAAGTGTATTGCAATCAGTGACTTGTTTATAACTTGAAATTTGGGATTTAACTAACGACAAAAATCACGCTGTAGTAAGTTTTTTTTTGTAGTTTGATGATTTCTTATTGGTTTAATTAGAAGATAAACTCATTTTGTGGTATTTTAAAGAAATGTTCTATGACGTATATTATGAATGATGTCATAGTCAAGTTTTCCCGTACAAATTAGGCTCCGCCTCCTTTTTGTAACCTTAACTGTGCTGCGTATAACAATAAACAATACAAACGAATAATTTTATAGTATAGAAATATACATTTTCCCCTACAAAATACAAACTTATTGTGAAAAAGGAAAGTTTTTGTAAAATAACCTTATAACTATAATAGATATAATTAATAGAATGTTTGTATATTCATGTAATCATTTGGGTTAGTTATAAAGGAAAAAGTTCTGGCTCATCATTATCAAGAACATATGCATATCGAGATTAGTATATGACATAATATTTTTTGCTGGTACTAATATCTAGATGCAAATGTCGATGAATATTTTACAAGTTGTTGTTGAAAAGCTGATGCACTTAAATGCAAATTCTGTTTATTTAAACTTTTTAAAATATAGATATATTTTTCTCTTAAATTTTTATGTGAATTCAAAATAAACTTCCGTTTATATATGATAAATGGTCGGACTGTTTATTTCACATGAGTTCATTTACATAAAATCTTTAAGGCATACAATAAATTTCACCAGTAATTTATCACCATTTTTTTAAAATTCTTTTTTTCAAAACTGTAATTGATATAAATTTGTAAACAATTTTCTAATAGAATTACATGATGATACATGTAGCATGTCTAACAGCTGTGCTTACATAAACACTTTTCATTCGTGTTTATTTGTAAGTCCAATTAATGCAACCACATTTCAACATAAACATATAAAAAACAAGTAAACATGTGAAAACAAGGTAATTACTGATTAAGGATTTAATTCAGATTAATCACAGTGCAGCAGATGTTTTGAACAATAATATATTCTGAATCAAAACTATAGCTTTTTCGTTTTTATTTCTAATATTGGGAAATGGATGTGAATTTGGCAACTCCCTATTTCAGTCAGTTATGTGAATGTGTAATACATTAATTGTTATCTAAAATAAATTAAATTGTGATTGTTTCTGTAAGGCTTAAAAAAGATTTTAAAAATTATATTCAAGAAAAATGAATAAAAATTCAACACAAAATTAAAAACTATACAGCTTTTGAAAAACTTCAGAGGGAATATCGGAGACCTGAATTTCCAAGAAATAATAAATGTTCATTTTATCGTATCAAAATTTCATTTGTTAAAACGAAAGCAGAAAACATACTATAATTAGATCACGAAATTAATTAATCATCGCCACAAAATCAGAGAATCAGGTGCAATTAATTAAAGAGTAAAAAAACCTATGGTTTAATTTAAGAGTGAAAAAACTATGATATGCATTTAAAAAACGTTTAATGCCTATGTTTGAACCTCTTATTAAATGTGCTTTTCTTAAAATGACGTATATGACTAAGACCTGCTAAAAGAAACTTGGGGATCCAAGAATTATTTCCATAAAATAAACGAAGTGGTGGGGTTGTTACTACTTGTTACTACTTGTATTTAGTTCTTGTCCTTTGCTTTTCATCTCCTAAGACTTCATATGAGAATGACATATACGTTAAAGTATAGTACATAAAAGTACTATCAAAGAATAATTTAATCTAACATTGCAGAGTACTCGAATGAGCAACTTCTGTGTGCAGAAACTTGAACTTTATAAAGTTTTTAAACTTTCTATTGAAATACAATGGTGAATTAAGGTGGAAAAAGACAATTAAACTAATAATGTACTCGGTGTAACCAAAAATATGTTGAATATCACAGCAATTCCATGTTGTTTTCAAATGAAGCTAAAGAGGGAGTAAAATTTTGTGATTAGTAAATTAAACTTATGTGACAATACCAAATAAAATCATTGATGTTAATTGACTTATTACGTCTGTAAAAACACGCCATTTTGTGTCCTTGAGGATCTGATGAACATAATAAGAAAAGATATATACTAGTACACATAATAGAAAGAGTAAATATGACATATATCAACATTGTAATCTCCATCTCCACTCAGTGCAATGCCAGTTTCAGATACAGTGGAGGTGTAAGAAACAGTCACGGGTCTTTCAGATATGACCTTAAATTCGTAGGTCCTGTGTCACGGTAGCCGCTGGCACGATGAAGAACCCTCACTGCTCAATGACTCTGAGTGCCGAGTATAGGTCTTAATTTGAAGCCCTTTGCCGGCATACGGTGAGTGAAAAATTCTCGAATGGGACGTTAAACAATATACAATCAATCAATCAATCTCTAAGCCTTTGCAGAGGTCACAACATCAACATGGCGGATAATCATATATGCAGTGAATCGACCATTGTGCCACATGCCAATCATGTGTATATGGAGTCAAAAGTGACAAAAATTCCAGTCAGAGAGCTCTCATATTTGTATTTGAGGCAATAATTCAAAGATTGACACTTTGGCTAAATATGTTGTATATCAGCTTAATTGTTTACCCTACACGTAACACTTGCAATCGAACTTCGTTGGTTTAATTTATTGAAATACGGCTTGTCGCCTTTAGCTGAAATGAGTGTTTCACTCAAATAGAAATTTACAAAAAGGAAGAAAAATGAAATTCAATTTCATGTTTTGAAAGAGGTGTGACGCAGAAAAGGTCAATAGAGCAAAAGGAGCAAAAGTTTCGCATTCATTAATACAGTTCCAGAAAACAGACAGGAAATAATTGTATTTTCGTGTTTACTTGTTAGAATTTCCAAGGTGTGACTGAGAATATATTGTGTAATGAACACAGTAATCAGTGTTAGACGTGCTTGATAATGATTAACAAATAATAAAAAAAATTAGTTTTAACGGGACTTAATGAGTTGGTCCATAATTAATTTGTTCATTAAGTTACATTTATGTAATCATTTTCAGTAACTGAAGTGTTGAATAAAGAACCTGGGAGACGACATAAATTGCTTTGAAATATGGTTATTAAAGACGTTATGATTAAATAGAGAATAAGTCTACTAATATTCTACTAATGAGTATATTAGAAATCTTATTCTGTATTCAATCATATTGTCTCATGTCAAAACGTGTGCATCATAGACGCAAATAAAATTTTATATTTATCTCTGTATTTATTGTTCTTGAAAAAAAATCTGGAATTGCGACAATTTGGTAAATTGCATTAAAGATATTTGCAATCGGCGGAATATATGAAGACCCTTTTCATATACATTTTATCAGAAAAAGAATAACCATGAAAATTATGCTAAGTAAAACAGTACTTTTAGCGCTCAATACAAATTACATACTCTCGATCAGGAAGTTAAAGACAAAGGAGCAAATAGGTAGTTAGTTTTAAACAAGATAATATTATTTTTCTTTTTAATGAAAATGGAGAGGAAAACTAATAGTGATCAATCCAATAAAAACTTCAAACAAAACAAAGATGTAAAGAGGAATCCCTAAAGGTGGGATCAGATGCCAGAAGGCAAAGACAAGTGTTTTCTTCTTTTCATGTATAAATTTGTTTTCAAATAAATTCTGTTTCGTTGGATTATGAAAAACAACCGGTTCAAGGAGCTAAAATTCGTACCAAATGGAATCCCAGTCGTTTACTGGAAGATTTGGTCTTCGAAGACTACATGAAATACCAGTATATGGAGATAATTACAAAAAGTACTCAAACTCATTAGTCCTTTCAAAAATACAAATTAGGAGAAGAGCAAGCAAGGACCTCTAAAACTTCAGGGGTAAAATAAGGTGCCATGGAGGAGTGAGGATCTCCTGCCGACGGTCTCACACGGCGTGGGATCTTTATCATGATCGGGAAATAACTGGAAAATCCGTTGACAATCTAGTGTTTTAATATGGTCTAATAAATAAATAGTAAGAAAAACACCAGTAAGCATTTGACTTTAATATTAATTTCAGTGTAACTTCAGCCTGTGTAGAAGCAAAGTGCATTTGATGAAGTAATTTTGTTAATGAACATTTACAAAATGTGAAAAATTCTGAGTTCCGAATTCAAAAACATTTGAACAATCTTTTTTAGTTCGTAAACAAATTCATTTAAATGATAGCACAATTTTAAATACTAAATGAACCATAATAAATTTGCTTCATTGTATTTTGATGATGAATCCCTCTCAAAATTTAAAAAAGTTATTATCCAAACAAGAACTACTGCAAGTTTAAGCTATAACTGAAAGGTCCAACTTTCTAATTTATTTATACAAAGAATTCTAGATAAAAAGTGGTGAAGGAAATCATTTTAATTCATTTAAATTCAACCCAGTACTTCTCCAGAAATTTGGAATAAAACTATATCCTTCTTATAAAGCCAATGTACAACCAAGTACACTGTTTAGCAGATACAATGAGTATGTCAATTTAGTTTTTTTGGAGTTCAAGTTTCGTATGATATAAAACATTCAATTCGTTTTCTGTATTATCATTAATTTTGCTTGGTGGAGAATTAATCTTCTAAAACACCAGAAATATTCGTCTAATGTCGGACATCTTTATAGATAAGGAATTACAAGGTATATACTTTGAAATGAGACATGGTGAAAGTTACAGCTAAGTACCAAACTGTCAGTAATATACATTCTATACGAAATTCCCTAAACTGCTTTGCCTTTGAAATCGCTTCACAAAAATTATTTTTAAAGTACTTTTTTTCTTTTTGCTTCACATTTTTTTAATAAAAAGCATTTTTATCCGACCCAAATTATATACTATTCACTAAGTAAATTCAAAACTGTCATTTTCAAAACAATTTTATTTGGGAGAAAATCAATTTATTTTTCACTTGATCAGTCCCTAAGGTTTATATTACTGACAACTGACATTGAAGGGTTCCAGGACAGAAATTATAAACCAATATCATTAACGCCGTGCAAACAAAAGTATTTACGTTTTATTTAGTTGGTAAATTTATTTTTTAATGCATGTTTAATTAATTAGCCATTAGTGTGAGAATCAGTACGCAGGTGCAATTAATTTAGGTGAATAATAAACAATGACATGCATTTCCTAAACTTTATTTTTAGTAACTATATATATAATTGTTAGTCATATTGTCTTTTCTTGAATGACAAAGATCTGTAAAACTTGTAAACAGGAAAGGATACTTATATTTGAAAATAATACTTCACTCTTTCAATATTTTTTTTTATCTCTAACTTTTTATTGAATTGGCTATAAATGATTTATTATAAAAAGAGAAAACTGTTTGTCTGCTATATGATTTTAAACTGAAGTTACACCAAACGCTTTTCAGGTCAATGAACGTTGAAACAATGTGGATTAATTTTTTTTTTAAATGCTCTTAATTTTACAAAAATTACACGTCGTAATGAAAATATAAGTATTTACGTACTTACGTTTGATATAAAAATAATACTTTCTCTTGTAAAGAAATATAACATCTCTTCTTCTGTAAGCATGTGGGCCATGAGAGGATTGACCAAAAAAATAATTTGCTTATCTTAATTATTTCTTTTAAGTCTCTGAATGAAAATTAAAACAATAAGAATAAAACGTTCTACTACCAGTCTCTGCAAGTGAAATATTCACTGGGCCCCAAGATCATAAACTGAGAAAAGATATAAGTCAAAAACTCAAATCAATATAACTTTTGAAATAATTTTAACAATGAAACTATATTTTTACATTAGATATGAAGAATTTTACAAAAACCTAGAATTTTTTTTTTTGCTCCCACATTAAATAAAACGAGACATTAAACACAGTGTATGGGTTTTATAACTGAATAGAAAAGATCCCTGAAACAATTAAAAGACCTTGTTTTCATTTTGTTATAATGAATTAATAAAAAATTACAGATTCAGTCATCTTTATTTTGGAAAATAAAGTTAGCATAATGAAGAAAGAAAATTGGAGTAAGCTATTTTTTTATTGTCATACTTCATAAATGACAATAAGAATTCCATGCATATATTTAATGTATTCCAATGTATTTTCCAATTTTCTCTTGTCATTTAGCTTAAGATAAGCATTAGAGTCGAAAACATTTTTTGCACAATTTACAAGTTTCTAGGAAATCACGGCAAGAGGGATCTGTATGTGGCTTACATTGTGACAATAATGATCATCAGAAGGATGAAATAAAAGTCATAACTGTTGGTTTTATTGAACTGTTTCTTACTGTCCTTGCTTTTGATTCGATGCAACATTAATTTTGTCTGATTAATATGACTAATACAGTGTAGGTATCATATATCTTGTCTGCCATATCTTGAGCTTTGTTATTGTAGAAGCACTAAATACCCAGATGCTGTAATTAATGACATATTCATCGAATCCAATGATTGGAAAAATTTAGATGAAAACTACAGTGATCGAAATATTTGTCCGTCTCTCTTTACTTTTACTATTATTGTGAGAAGAATGCAAGCTAAACTCCAATGTATCTTTTCTATCGAAATGGTGCCAACGATGGCAAAAGACAACAAAACTAATCGTGTACCTGGTATAATTGCAAACCTTCTGACCCATTTGCTACTCAATGTTGTTGGCAAACGTTGCTCAAAATAGAAGAAGGTTTGTGAAACTACGTTATAAGTCAGTAATATTCAGACACTTAATCTGACCATTTATGGGACTTTGAGGACTTGAGGATACCGACAAGAACAGAGATGTTGATAACAAAACAAGAATATACATTACCATTTAAGTTCCTATATAAACCCTCTACTTTAAATCTAAATGTCTATTGTATTGGAATTTTCGGACAAGTTGCTTGCAAATGACATACTGCAAGTTGTGCTGGTTATTCTACTCGTGTTTTCATCATCTAGTTACATGTATGTATATATCATATATCCCTAATCACAGGTGGGCAAAATTAAAACTGGGCGAATTCAACGAAAACGTCTAATTTCTTAAACAGAACTGTGACGGCGAATTTAAAGCGGGTCAAAATTGTTCGTAAGTGCAAAAAGGCGAAAATAACACGGGGCGAAAATAACCCTGTAACAGTGAATTTTAATCTTGAAATTAAGCATGACACAATCATGATGGTAGTAAAAAGAAATAATTATGGCCCCTCTTTTATATATGATATAAAACAAATAAATTTGTACAGTGTATTTGTGAAACACACTGAAGTTTTTAAAAGTGGGACAAACTCAAATTTGAAAGTACAAAGGTAATAAAAATATCCATGGAAAGGTATTTACACGATAAATACACATTAAATTTTGGAATTTGAAAACCATAGCTCCAACCAATCAAATGTCATGGTCAAGGTTAAAAAATTGCAAACAAACAAAGAAACATCTAGTCAGACAGACAGAAAGACGGTCCGACAGGGGAAAATTATATGGAATATAATATCATGCATTACTTACTAGTACTTTTGAAAAAGAAAGAATTCGCAGACTCAAGACTCGGAGCTTGTTAAGAGAACAAGATTTTTTAAAACAAAGCATACTACTCAATGATAAATTGATGTTACATGTATTTCAAAAATCAGCATTTCGAAAACTATGTGGTCTATATAAGGACCTTGTTAGCAAATATAACCTATCATTGGATTGTATTGTGCATGGCTGACTTTATTTATATATATAATATATATATATATATATATACATATATATATCATGTTTGCACGTATTCTTGATCAGTTTATAGATTTGATTTGAGCAGTAAGCAGGGGATGCTCACTCTTCCTAGGCACCTCATCCCACACCTGGATTTTCCAGAGACTCGTGTTCTCTGTCCTCTTCATATATCTGTATGGTTTATGCATATAGATTTTTCATTAGATCGATCATTAATCGGATCTTTACAACTCTGAAGTTTTTGAAGGTTCATGTCTGTTCTGCTCCCGATTTGCAATGTTTAAGTCTCTCTTTTTTTCACTTAATGAGTTTACTGCCTTCAACTACTTCAGATATACCGAACATTTACTATAGCAATTCTTGAATATGATTTAATAAAGCAACTGACAAACTTAATTAACCTGTTGTCTGTTGTCTTATTATAACTCTTTAACTCCACCCTTAATTTATCTTTTCAAATTCAGTTCGTCCTGAGAATATTTTTTAATTAAACATATTTTGCTATATCCCATAAGTTCATTAAAAGAAATAAGAGTCTCTAGCTTTTATCCAAAAATGCCCAGTGTCACATTAAAACTGGTCACTGAGATCTGGTTAAGACAAAAAAATATGTTTTCTTTTTTAAAACATGCGCAACTGTATATGAAATAAGGCAGCGAAAGAAATTAAGCAGATGGTCTTCTGTATTTAGTTGACTCCTTAATTTAAGAGCAGGGCGACACTTGGTGAACTGATAAGACTTCGGAACAGTAAATGGCAATTAAGATTAAAAATGTGCAGCTTACGTCATTTCCATCTGTTACAAAACATTTGATGGTAAACAATGAAATGGACGGATACAATTTGACATGGACGTCTATGGGGGGAAAATGGATGGGAATTCTAGTTTGAAATACATTTTCACTCGGAAACACAGTTACTGTACAAAAGACAAATAATTTTGACTTTTTGGAATAAGGTAGTTTGACACTAATATACAACACTTTTTTGTCCAGTGTTTTTCAAGAATGAAAAATGTGGTGAAACACTATGCGCCCGGCGGCAACACAATTTTTAAAACGATATTTTTAGCATATATATCACAGTCAAGGTCACAAGGTCATTGATCTTGGTGTCATTTGAAAAAACATAAAATGGCGAAGGTTAAAGTTTGCCGACAAACAAACAGACAGACAGACAGGACAAAAACAATATACGCCCCGGATCTATCAATCCGGGCGCATAAAAATGTGGAGATAACGAACAGAGTCCATAAAACAATACAAAATAGAATTCAAGCGGAGCAAACACGAACCTCCAAAGCATTAGGGGTGGAATAAGGTGCCACGGAGGGGTGAGCATCCCCTGCCGATCGGTCACAAGAAATAAAGAGAATTACCATTTGTTTCCTATTTGATGGAGGTGGTTGAAGGATCTTTGAAATAAATAAGTTTTGAGATTGGTACACCACCCCTTCCCCTTATTGATTGTCAAACATTTTTTTTTTCAGAAAAGAAGAAGAAAGTAAAATATCTCTAGACATCACAAAAGTGTTTTCTCAGACATTCGTGTTGAATTCTACTTATCCATTTCCTTGTCTTTTGTAAAATATTTTGTCTGCAACAGATGGAAATTAATGACGTAAGCTGCATGATTCCAATTTTGTCAGATAATGTTCCGTGGTCTTCAAATTCTATACCTTGTAAGCTCATCTCATTAAAAATTATGCAATGTTTTTCGTACTTGGTTAAAAATTAGAATATTACCAGATCGAGATAAGAAGGAAAGAAACTACATGTATATAGTTTCAGTATTTACACGCGTTCCATTAATGATCTAAAATCTAATCAATATAACCTTGATAAGCAGACTGGAATAATTAATCTAATGACGAGTGGGATATAAATTGAGTTAATTTTGCCTCCTACCTGCTAATATGCTGTGCTTGTTATGAAAGTGAACTTTTCTGCGAGTGCAATCAAAGACGTAGGCAACACTTGGGCGGAAACTTTAAAGTGATAACAAGATTGAAGTTCATCATATTAATTTCTTCTTCTTTCATTTAGAAAAAATGCTATAGAATATTTAAAAAAAACTTATATAATATATGATATGCAGCGTAACAACGTTTTTTTAACAGCATAATAATAAAATATAGTGTACATTTTTAACAGCATAATAAAAAATATACTGTACATCCTTAATTTCCAATCTCAAAACTATTATATGTCAACAGGGGGCATATATGGCACATAAAACTATAGAAAAAAATCAAATTGCCAAAAATTATCTTTGAAAATTGCACACAGGTTTATATAATTATTGGTTTCTGAATGGTTGGAAGCTGTATTTTCTTCAGGTCTTTCTTAAAAATATTCAGATTATAGTTTACCAATTCTTTCAGACGTCCATCATGGTCAATTTTTTTTTTTATCAAAAAGGGAAAACAAATATTGTTGATTGTTTTCATGAAGATTAAGCCTTCATTTCCAGAAATTGGTCACCTTCAGCTTCTGTTCTTAAAAATTAAACCTACTGGGCACCATCAGAACAGACCATCAACTCACCAATGTCTCATTTAGTTGTGAGTTCAAATTATCATTCTCCTATGTACCATAATCAACAAGTTCTCAGTATATTTGATAAACAAGAAATAAATACAATGCCATGTTATTCAATCCTTAATCTAATTTATTCTTGTGAATTATGCATAAGTAACGAAATTTGGAGTAGTGAATCAGAACCGTTTTGCTTTCTCATAGCCTGAATGTCAACCTAACTCAGAATCTGCCACAAATTGTATCAGTGGAAAATATTTGTCAATACAGGTGCCATTATTCATTGCAATTACAGAACAACACATTATTTTACACAGACATGCTGCTTTTTACAGGTAATGATTTATTGAAAACAGACTTAATCTTTGTTTCATAGTTTGAAACACAGGTAGATTGAACTGAACTCTTTTTTACATCAAACACAAGCAATATTTCTGAAATAAGAAACCTGATTTTCTTTTGGAATAAAGGGTGGAGAAATAAACCTCAAATAAGAACATTACCAAATTCAGAATGTTCTATTGCCTGTTGGAATAAATCACTGACAGTTTCAATCAATTTTTCTGAAGACATTGAAATAAATAATTAAGCCCTTTCCATCAAAGAATGGCTTGTTTTCATAAATCTCTCAGAAGTTGAGCAAAAAAAAAAAAAAACTACAAAAGTTATTTTCCTTCTGTTTAACCCTTTTTCTGAAAAATAAACAACAATTAAGGAGTAAAATTGCTGAAAGTATTTACATAATAAAGGATATATTTTTTCTTTTTCTAAATTAAGCATGTAAATTTATGTTCAACATAAATGTACAAAGATTAGCTTGTGGTGTTCATTAGATAAAAGCAATAGCCATTAGGCAATACAATAAATAAAACACTTCCACATTTTTATCAATAATTTCATCCTATATAGTTTTCATCTGTATAATTTGATTGAAATCAGAAACAAAATTCAAATTGGCACATCTGGCAGACCTTATAGTAAAATGCCCAATGAGAAAAGAAGTGTTAATTTTACTGGTGTATCTGAAATCATATAAAAAATTAATATTACATTAAAGTTAATACACGTTTAAAAAATGCACCTTGTTTAAGCTTATGACAAGCAAAATAAAAAGCATGTTACATCAGATATCCTATAGCTACCAGTTCAAATTTCTTAATTTTATCCAACTTAAAAAATATCACTAAAATCAGCAACAAATAATTTAATTAACATCATCTAAAACTGGCACGTTCCCTTGTGCTATGTGACTTTGCTTTGTCCATAAGTTTCCATACAGACTATCAGGGTTAGCTAAGAGTTCATGATGGCTGCCTTTCTCTGCGACCCTGCCATTACGTATCACTAGAATTTCATCAGCATCCACAATGGTAGAGAGTCTGTGAGCTATCACTAGGGTAGTTCTACCCTCTGTCACTCGCTTCAAGGTCGATAGAATCATCTAAAACACACAAGGACAAGTACACAACTATATTCAAAATTTCAAGAGTACATATTTAAACCAACATTTATTCACATGAGAAAAATATTCAGGAGATTTGAAACTTTCCTTTACTTGGGAATACATGTATACTTCTTTGCTTCAAAAATTTACTCAAGTCAATTAAGTTGCCTTGATGCCTTAATGGAATCTACTTCTATGCCACTGATTGTAAATTTTTTTTTTATCCTTTGTGTTCATATGATAAACATACCTGTTCTGTGATAGTATCTAGAGATGACGTTGCTTCGTCATAAACTATAATCATGGGGTCCTTAACCAACATCCGGGCAATGGCAACTCGTTGTTGCTCTCCTCCTATGATAAACATGAAAGAGTTATCTCCCTTTTGTAGCAATGTAATATAACAAATCACCAATTAAAATTTACAAGAGCTTTTGCAATTTAACTTTTCTAGAAAAAACAACAGCAAAACCTATGACTGCTTTCAATATACTATTAAATAGGATATATTTTAAAAAATTATCACCTGACAGTTTGTTTCCCCTTTACCCTAACTTCGTCTCCATGTGTAGAATAATAGAAGTTTTGGAGGAGATAAAATTCTCACCTGACAGTTTGTTTCCCCTTTCCCCTAACTTCATCTCCATGTTGTAGAGAAGTTTGGGAGGGATCTGTGCCATGGTAGCTGCCTCCATGATTTGTTCCTGAGTTTTTTTGTGGTCTCCATATTGTAGGTTATACATCAGGGTCTCATTAAATAACATACTACAGTCCTAGGAAGAAAAATATATTTAAAGATCACCATTTTTAGCTCTACTGGTCAGAGACCAGAAGAGCTTATGCGATAGTAATGCGTCCGTCGTCCGTCCTTCTTCTGTCTGTCTGTAAACAATTTTTCAAAATGCACAAGGACTACAGTTTTGGTCCAATTTCAATATAACTTGGCACACAAGTAGACTACACTAAGATACATAATTCTGTGCATCGGTTTTTGATTTCAATGAACGGTGTTGCCGTGGTTACTAAAAATAGAAATTTTTGTGAAATTCTTTCAAAATGCTACTCCTCCTACAGTTTTAGATTTCGATGAACTGTGTTGTCGTGGTTACTAAAAATAGAAATTTCTGTGAAGATCTTTCAAAATGCTACTCCTCCTACAGTTTTAGTCCAATTTCAATATAACTTGGCAAACAAGTAGACTACACTAAGATACATAATTCTGTGCATCGGTTTTTGATTTCGATGAACAGTGTTGCCATGGTTACTAGAAAATGGAAATTTCTGTGAAATTCTTTCAAAATGCTACTCCTTCTACAGTTTTGGTCCGATTTCAATATAACTTGGCACACAAGTAGACTACACTACAGGGCTCCCACTGGACCGAAAATGTTTTTCGCCACTTTTCGCGACAAAAGGAAAGGCATACTTACATCTGATTTCTCGACAATGCAATGCACTTTAATGTTATTCAATTTTTTTTTATTAATATGTAATGGTTTCCTGTTACAAATATATCACAGACATTGTTTTAAAATTGTAATGTTTAAAGCTTACAGTATCCATTTAAAAAAAGAAAGAAAAAGTACTGTTGGAATTAAACAATTAATTTGATATTGAATTGATATCAGCCAACTCTTGACAGAAAATCTCCTCATGATTATTATATTTTTTGTTTTGTCTAGGAAGGGGGGGGGGGGGGGGGCTACAGACCTAATAGAAAATATATGACATTTTTTAGAAATGGAAATTTTCATCATTTCATTAATTGATTGTGAAAAGAAGTTATTAAAAGGTAATGAAAATAAGGTTTAAAACTTGACTTTATTTTCACAACTTGTGTGCCAAGGGTTTAATATGCAAGCTCATGTAAATAAATCAGTGTTATCTTCTTAGATAATTCTGTTTTCAAAAATTTCTTTTTCACTCTATGTCAGCTTATGGTATAATGTACACATTTTTCAATTTTCATTTTGTAAAATTTGAAGCCATTCTTTACATTTTTTTTAATGTTTCCCTACTTTCGGTTAAAAAAACGATCTAGTACATAGATCCTGATTTTGTTGATAAAAATCTTTTATTTACTTACTATATCTCCTAATAATATTTTATCCCACCTTATTTAATCCAAATTATATTATTTCAAGCAATTTTGTGACCGTTTATTGCTCCAGGATAATTACCTGTGCAGCTGTGTTCGTTCAAGCGAGACGTGATTTCCTACATGTAGGTTTCAGTTTTCACACCTCTGCTGCATTAAATAAACAGAGGGACTTATCTGTATACATTAAAAAAACAAAGGAGCTAATCAGGTCTACACAAAATTTGTACATGGTACATCTAAAAAATTCATTTTCGCCACTTATGAATTTCTTTTCGCCACTTTTGAAAAAAATTCGCAATTGGCGACAATGGCGAATCACAGCTCGAGCCCTGCTACACTAAGATACATAATTCTGTGTATCGGTTTTTCATTTCGATGAACGATGTTGCCGTGGTTACTAAAAATAGAAATTTCTGTGAAGATCTTTCAAAATGCTACTCCTCTTAGAGTTTTAGTCCGATTTCAATATAACTTGGCACACAAGTAGACTTTACTAAGATACTTAATTCTGTGCATTGGTTTTCATTTTGATGAGTGGCAATGAAAATTTTTCTATTTATTGCTGATTTAAAGTCTCAAGTCCCAACTGCTACTTTTCTCTTCCTTTGTTCTATTAAGTAGAAACCAGTAGAGCTACAGTCTCGACAGAGACTTCTGGTTCTTTTTTATATAATAATAAGAAATACATGCATATGTAAAATAAATTATCATACGTACATGTATAAATCATTTTCTTTACATAAAGTATTATTTATAACATCCTACTACAAAAGTGTTCACAAATATATGTTTTAACTATGAAATTTACCTGTGGTACAATTCCAATAACCTGCCTGACACTATGTAGGTCAAGGTCCCTGATGTTCTGTCCATTAATGAGGATTCTCCCTTCGTCAGGGTCAAAGAACCTAAACAGCATCTTTACAATGGTGGACTTCCTGGAATAAAGAAAAAAGAAGTCATTATTATTACTGTATAAGTGGAAATTTTAGCGAGACGCAAATTTAGCGATTTGTCCTTAAAAACTGGTATTTTATTTTTAGCGAGATGTAATTTTAGAGATTTAAAAATGTTCATTAAAGAACCTATTACAAATAAAACGCAATAAATTTTTAGCAATATGTAATTTTAGCGATCTAAGCACCCTCGTTAATAATGCCAAAATTAAATCCTCGCTAAAATTTCTACTTATACGGTATTATTTTCATTCTATGAAAATAAATAGAATATACTTCAAATGGCAGTCTTGGCTATATTTATAACATCTGAGTCCATATAAGACAGATATCCCCCTACCCTGATCCACTGCCTCCTACAATGGCCACCTTCTTTCCTGGTTCCACCGAGAACGATAATCCGTCCAGAATCTGCCTCTCCTCCGTGTGAGCGAAGCGGACATTGTCAAACTCGATAGAGGCAGACTCGGGGGAAACAACCAAAGGCGGGGCATTCGGAGGGCTCTGAAAAACAGCAGGTGAAAAATGATGGTAATACAAACACTTCAAGGCAGATGATTTCTACAGAATATAAAATCTGATAATTCATGTGAAATACCGTGGTACACAGCATAAAACTTTTGGGGTAAAAGTTGTTAATCAGCTCAGACACATGTCTGATCTGTCACATTTTAAAAGTTATTTTTATTTTACCACAAAATAATTTTGTATAATTATATAGAAATTAACATAATAATAAGAGTATGTATTTTCAAAACCTTGATACTGGTCTCCATTTTCATGAGCTTGAACATCTCCTTCATGTCAATGTTTGACTCGGACAGTTCTCTGTAGGTGGATCCAACAAAGTTTAGCTGGGTGGAGAGCTGAATGAGGAGTCCATTGACCATCACCAGATCCCCAATGGTGGCAGTACCTGCAAAGTGAGACATACATTTTCATCTAGTTATAGGTACATTGACTATCAATAATGATTCACAATGTTTACTTATTGTATATTCAAAGGAAAAAAAAAATGGTCAAATCTACATTGTGAGGGAAGTATGATGAATTTAACATAAATCAAAACTTTAAGCATCATAAAGTTGCACTAATGTTTACTTAAAGAAATATTTACCAAATTGCTGATAAATTTCACAAGATACATGTAAATTTCTTTTATTTATTTTAATTTATCTATTGTAAATTTTTTTAGTGATTGTAATTTATCTATTATATCTATGCCATGTACATTGTAGTACCTTGTGTAATTCCTTGAGCTGTCAGCGCCATGACACCAGTGAGACCGATGGAGAATATCAGATTCTGTCCACTGTTTAACAAGGCCAGGGTCTTCATCGTAAGCTGTCTGAGGTCCATATACTTCCCAGTTAATTTGTCGTACACCTTAGCTTCATAGTCCTCATTGTTGAAGAGCTAAAATCACGAATAAGATTTGTTTTGTGATCTTAATTTTGCATCTTGAATGGTGATAGTAATAATAGTTATTGCCCTTTGCCTTTTACTAGTATATTTCTGTCTCATTACCTTTACAAGTTCATAGTTCAGTAGGCACTCTGTTGCTTTACTTCTAGTTGCATTTTTAGCCATGTTCATATTTCGCCTAATTTTACTCCTAAAAAGAAAATCATTACTACTGCAATGATTTTAATTCAGCCTAATGAATAATCACACTGACTGTTAATATTAAGTCCATATCTTCAATGTAATGGCAGTGAAGCAAATTGAAAATAATTTTCAGCAAGCATCTCTATGGACAAAAAAAATTCAAATTCTGTTACACTCTACCTTTTCTCTGTATATTGGAGAGTAAACACAACATAGGTAATGATGGTTCCACAGGTTATCGCTGCATAGGTCAAACCAAACCTATAACCCTGTCAAAACAATTAAGATAATATTTATAAAAATTGCTTTTTTAATTTTTTTATATGCTTTTTTAAACACAAGCAAAACTTTTTTATCCTTAACATTGTGTTCATTCCTCTGAAAGAAAGAAGCACAATCTTTAAGAAATAAAGTGACAAGTGCAATTTCCGATGGTCACGCCAAAGTCCGATGGTCTGCGCCAAACCCCGATGGTGCTGAAAACAATAAACGTTTATGTCGACATAGTACTACTGCGCAAAAATGCAATGCCTCGCCATGCCAATGAATAAATACAAAATATCATAAAGACAAAGACTACACTTCGTCTTTTGGATGTAGGTGCGAAACTACCGAACAATGGAATAATAAATATCATAGCAACCAACATCCTTAACTCTCGGGTGGGTTCGATTGTGTTCAAGGACTAACCCTTATCACTCGAATGGTGTAAGAAGGTGGGTGAAAACAAAAAGCAATCTTTAAAGAAATTAGAATGGATTTTGAATAAAGAAATATATATTACATGTACACACCATGTAACCATCGCACTTTATTTCAAAAACTTTTAATCGGATTTTTGGAGGCAGGACTTTGGCGTCACCATCGGACTTTGGAGTCTTACATATATTACATGTACATGTAAATAATTTCAAAACTTTTAAATTTTTGGAGGCAGTATGTTAACTTTATTACTCTGTGCCCCCTGCTGATGGCATCAGAGGCATGAGGTGCCTTGAAGGAGAAGAACTTGTGATCAAAGTACATTATGTTTACTTACTCTGTGCCCCTGCTGATGGCCTCACACACATCTGAGGTGTCTTTAGAGGAGTGGAACTTGTGATCCATATACAGCATGTTATGCAGAATATTGGTGGCAACCTTCCTCATAGAACTCTGGGCTACTTCAGTGAAGACATAATTCCTCATCTCACTGAAGAAGGTGGACAAAATTCTGGCAATACCATCTACAATAAACATTTCTGAGACTTTAAAATTACTCAAAAGATGGAATTATGCTGTTGTATCTATATTCAAAATCTGTCAAGGGAAATAACTACTGGAGGCTATTGAATGCATGACATACATTTATTGTTCATTCCAATTTTTATTTTCCCAAAATAAATCTTATATAATCAAATCATATACATAAGAAGGTAGAATGTCTATGATTAAGTGCCAAATATTCTAAGAAAATTTGACATTTTACTCATGATCATAAAATCACTTCCCTAATTATTTTGACCAAATTGAAATGAAAATAACATGCCTTGAAAACTTTAGGGCATGAGCCCAAATCTTAAATCAAGCAATGTTTCCTGAAATAAATGTAAACAACAATGAAGTAAACTAAACAGTCCAGTCCAATACAAAAATTCGTAATATTACAAGTTATCCTAATATAAAACTTATATTACAATATTTCGAATGTATGTTAAATTATACGCGTAATATAGCAGATTGTAACATTTTATTATGAGTTTTCGTAATCCAAGACAAATTCAAGCATTGGAAGAAACTGAGTGGTGGGTAGCAAAGTATGACGTCAGGTATATCAGATTCCACGGCTACTGATAGCACGCGGTTTTTCAGTTACGCCTATCAGAAAGCGTGGAAGTTCAAGAAGAAAGTACCGCCAGCAATGGGTGAGTCGACAATTTCTTTTATTATTCTTTTATAAGAATTTTCCCAAGCATAAGACCAATTTTTCAGTAAATTTCAATATTCGCTTAAGCATGTTGCATTGGTCTATATCACCCGAACTCCCTACTTTTCTTGCGAAGTCTACCCTAAAAATCACACCTTCGTCTCATAATTCAACTGTTCGTGCAATTCTTAAAAATACACATTTTCAAATCTCAGTAAGAGTCGTACAAGTTATCACCTGTGACATCTCGTATTAAACGTTATTTTGCTACCCGCCGCTCAATTTCTTGCAATGCTTGAATTTGTCTTGGATTACGACTCGTAATATAGTCTCTTACATCTGCTATATTACGCGTATTTGTAATTTAACTACATTACGAAAAATTGTAATATAAGTTTTATATTACGATAACTTGTAATATTACGCTTTCTCGTAATCTTACTTTTTTTCGTAATATTACGAATTTTCGTATTGGACTGGACTGCTAAAGATAGACAAAATTTTCAAACCTACAGATTAACATAGATCCTGTAGCTACTGTCAAGATGGCAGTCGGGGCACTGGTTAAGTCAAGGAGGTTTTCTTTATCTCCAAGGTAATCTACCGCATATTTAAATATAAATGGTACACAGATATTGATGGCCTGAAATAAAAGCAAAAAGTATAACAGATTAATTTATTTATCATATTTATATGGAGGGTAAAAAGACAAATCAACTACTAAATAATTATACACTTGATGCAACGTTTCTTTCACTTCAGAATGGTTATTTACCAAAATTATTCAATTACAAAGTTACATTTTTAAGGATACAAATTTCCCCTCCCTCTTCCATTTCTCCCATCCGACCCTATCACTACATCTTAATAAATGATTCAAACCTTAGAGCCAAGAAGTAGAGAGGTTGTTAATATGATGCGCCGTTTGATGAACCAGTCATCTTTAGGCCAGATAAAACTAAGAAGATATCGTCGAATTTCTTTATTTGTGACATCAGGCGTTCTTTCATTTTCTTTCTTAGCTGAAGGTTTTGTAGATAAAACTCTGGCCTCAACAACGGCATTATTCCAAGAGCACTGAAATAAAGAATGAGAAAATGAAACCACTGATGCTTTATGATATAAGCAACATTTCATTTTATATGTTTAAAATTAGATTTTCGATTACTAAGGATACTCAAATCTAGTTGTCATTAAAAAAAAATTACAAAGATCAAAGTTTAATGTGTAAACATACGCAATTTGCAAATGATTGATGGTTCAGAGGTTACTGCGAGAAAAATGATTGGATTAATGTACAAAGAAGGAATTTTCTCTTTGACTATGTGATGTTTTTACAGCTTGCATAAATTGCAGTGCAATGCTTGCCAATATTTTTACAAATACTGTACACATATTAAACGTTACCTTCAGAAAAGTATTTCCATGATGCAAGTTTCCAAGTACAGCTTTCTCAGGAGCATGACCCTGCAATGTTTAGGAATAATAATTAAAAGTGCATTTCCATTTCATATGAATTGAAACAGCAAATTAAAGTAGATGTCCGTCAGAAATGACATAAGTTTACTTACAGGTTTGAAATTATGTAAATACTGTCTGTATAGATTGTGTTTGGGTACACCCCTTTGGTAAAGTGGATTAAAATCCAAAATTTTGTGTGAAAGTTGTCTACATTGCACTATTTTGGCAAGGCCTGTCATTTCAAAGTTGTCATTCCCTCAGCTGCATTTTCACTTCCGGTGAGCACATTTAGATAAGTCGTACATAAATATTCTCGTTCATTTCTGAGAACGAGCTAACTTTGAAATCATTATTACGGGAAGCCGCACGCGGATTACGATGGAGCCAGATTTAATCCAAAATTCTCATATTCACCACAATAATTATGAGGATACTGACTTTGGACCGAAGTTTAAGAAGTTAAGAATTACTGACAACGTCCGAGAATTACAGACTGTGTTACGTGACAAGTAGGTGTTTCATGTTATTCCATAATTTTTTGTTGTAATCAGCTGTAATTTCTTTTGTTTACAAACACGTGTTAAATGTAAAACATTTAAAACTTTACAAAGAAACTTTGCAAAATATAAAATTTTATATTAAATGATATTCATTTTGTTAGGAAGGCAAAATTTTATAATAATGCAAAGTTTTAAGGCCCCCCCCCTTTTTTTAAAAAAAAAAATCAATCTATTGTACTGATGCAATATAAATGACAACATGAAGTTTCTTCTATGAAGACAGAACTACCAAGATAAGATCCTATCACACTTTAAACTTGAGCTGTCATGATATGGAGGAGGTCATAAAACTTTACAACTTAATTGATAGTGTGTGTAAAAGTAATGTTTTTTTTTTAAATTCATGTTTGCATTGGCCCTTGTTTTGAAGGAGTTGTTATATTTATTTACTTCATATTTTAGTGGTAAATAATATATTTCTATATTTCTTTGAATTTACATTTAGTGTGTCAGTATTACATGTATAACAATTTACAAAGAAATCAAATTGAAAAGTTGTATATCAGCAGTCAGAGGTAGCATTTATCATAAGTATGACAACTGTGTTCGATATATATATAAGGTAATGTAATAACGTGAAAAAAAAAGTTGTCCCTAAGACTCAGGAGCCAGAGCATTTCCTCGATTATAATGATGCCCATCCCCCTGCTCTTTGGTATTTCTCACACTCCCCTGTTAGGAGAGGAACCCCAGTTCTGCTTTTTCTCTTTTAAGGTCCCCTTTCCCTGCTATTTGAATTCTTAGGGACAACTCTGAAATAAGGATTAATTGGAAACAGTTACACTTTGTGGAAATAAATTGATCCTTGATTTGAGAGATGTACATGATGTGTTGTATATGATGCTGTTTGATTGCTTCAGTATTATATATTTACATTTGTTTGTCCAAGATAAAATTACAAATAGTTAATGTACAGCTATTTCTTCATAAATGTACTGGTTCATCGATAGGTGGTTTAAAAAAAAGATCACATGCGGGGCGGGACAGTTATTCCTTAAATCAATTGCAGTGCAGAGGTCAGGAGAAAACACACTCATAAATGCATTCATAAGTTTATCATTGAAATTCTCTGATATATAAATAATTAAAGAAGTACATCTACAGTGAGTAAATATAGTCTTGACCGTCTTGAACTTGTCGCTCATGCATTCACAGAGTTTCGGTTTCAAGTACTTCAACACTTAGAAAGTGAGTGCAATTATGTAACTGTGGGGAAAAAGTTAGTTAAATCACTTGCATTGAAGCAATTTTTATGCAACACTGTAACACATTAAAAAATATAATTGCATAAATATAACTTGATCAGGGTGGTCATATGACATCAAAACACAATCATATCTTCATGTAATAGAACCCTTTGAGCAAATTGATTGTACTTATGAAAGGGGCTTTTAACTGAAACCAAAATTTGGCTAGCTTATTATGTAAAGATGTCTTATAGTTGGTAATAATTAGGTATAATGTTTAATGTTAATATGCATTCATTTTTTGTTTTGCTTTTTTTCACAAGTGAACTTTCTATTTTTAGATCAACGTCAAGAGGGGATTTTATTTTTTATGCAGATCGATTGGTGAGGAAAATATGTATGAAAAATTAAGAGTAATAATTGTTCCAACTACCTGATTGTTTTTAAATTATCACAGAATGGAATTTTTCTCAATTAACACTTACATATTTCCAAAATGATACCTCACATGTCATCAACTATTAATAGGCCTACATGTATTTTAAATGTTACTTTATATTATTGACACTCTAATTCATTGTTTTTCACCAGATTCGCCTTGTAGTGGAGGAAGGTCTTAATCAGCTGCCCTACAGATCAAGTGAGGTCACCACTCCTACTGGTCAGTGTCAGATTTCATTACAGAGAGGGAGGGGGTACTGGGGGTAGTCTAACTTCACGTTTCTTGTAGAATTGCTGCTCATTCTCATAAGGAATCATATGTGTTAGACATAAATTTGCTTACTACATGATATATTCACTGGATAATAAGATGTCAGAAAAATCCTATTTAAAGAGATACATGTACATATGTACATGTATATGTCATTTAAACTAATTGAATGCCAAGATTTATAATACAGACAGAATTGCTTAATTTTAAGCAAATTCATATTTTTCAACAATTATGTTCTAATTAATACATTTGAAACATATATGTTTTTCAAATATTTGTAAAAAATTTAATGCAAATTAAACAGACAAAAAGATACAGTGCATTGAAAAACTGTGAATAATAACAGATATTTTGGATTATATTACAGGACAGGTATACAGTGGTCTAAGGTATGAGAAAGGAAACTGTGGGGTCAGCATCATGAGAAGTGGTGAGTCTAATTACCTGTTACAGCTAGTACAGTATTCTGTAATGAAAAACAAATTTATAAATGTTTAAGTTTTTAGGGGGGTTTCTTCATCACTTTCATACTTTATTTCATTTCAAATCGAAGTAAAGAATGGAGGCGTACAAGGCGAGGACAATCTCCCGCTCTGAGAAAAGACATTTCTCAATTCTAAAATTTATATTTTTCAAAATTATATGGTTTATATCATATTTTACACATTTAATTCTGTATTTCATTGTTTTAATATTTTATTAATAATTCTTTTTTTACTCATGTTTTTAAGATATGTGAAAACAAAAAAGGAAAAGCTTCATGTATGATTCGAACTCTCTCCATAGCGCATGGTTTGGTCCAAGACCGACCGCTTTAACCACTACTCTACGAAGTATGTACATTATTGACATCTGTCAGTGTGATTTAAATGAACGGGTTTGTAGAAGCGTACATTTTTTCAGAAATGTTCGATTTTCATATAGAATGGGTTCAGATTCCATTTTTTGGACAAATGAAATAGATTTCACATTTAGGTTTCCATCATTTAAGCGTTAACGAAGAACGGAGACTTGACCCATTCATGTTAAAAATTCATTTTTTTATAGCTCTAGTAAACCCATTTTCCACTAAATATCCATAACTGTCAACTTTGAAAAAAAATTATCAAATGATAAGTTGTTCAGTAAAATAAAATTATATGATAAAATGTTTTGAAGATGACATTACTGAGAACATGATTTTAGAAAAATATAACTTTTCTGTGAATCTTGAAAATTGAGAAACATTTTGTCTCAGAGCGGGGGATTGTCCACGCCTTGTACACCCTCTTTCTTCTTGGCTTATATACAGACATGGACCTGCAAGGTTAGGCTTCACAAGTCTTCAGGCAGTAAATGAATCTTTAGTTTTGTAAACTGTACCCATTTTGTTTGACAGGAGAGGCGATGGAGCAAGGTCTGCGAGACTGTTGTAGGTCGATACGTATCGGAAAAATCCTTATACAGAGTGATGAGGACACACACGAGGCTAAGATAGTGTACGCCAAACTGCCCCCTGATATAGCTGACCGCAAGGTGCTCCTCATGTACCCCATCCTGAGTAAGTGTGGTGTTTTTTTAGCAAGTTGATAGCTAGAAAGGTGTTTTTTTTCTTAATGGCTCACCATCTTAGGTTTTTAATTAAAACTGTAGGAATTACCTCAATAATTCCCCTATTGGAAAGCGTGAACATATACTGTAGCTTTCTGAGATACCGGTATGTACATGTAGCTGTCACTATTTGTCATTTTGGACTGGAAAAAGATTTGCCTTTACTAGAACTGCACACCAGCTAGAACATTTCATTTTTAGGTCACCTGAGTAACTCAGGTGACCTATTGCTATCCGTTTTCGTCCGTCGTCGTCCGTCGTGTGTCACGTGTTAACATTTGAACTTTTTCAGCTTCTTCTCTTAAACCATTGAACCAATTTCAACCAAATTTGGTATACAGCATCTATGGATGAAGGGGAACAAAAATTATGAATTTCATGGTCCTCGCCCCCCTGGGGCCTGAGGGGTGGGGCCAAAACTACTAAAATTATTGCAATCTTTAAAAATCTTCTTCTTTACTCCTGGACATCAAGCAGGCAAACTGAATGTAATGAGCATTGAGTCCTCTACCAAAATTGTGAAATTCATGTCCCCAGGGTCAGGGGTTCTAGTGCTAGGGCGGGGCTATATAGATTATATAGTGAAAATGTATTATTTCTTTGAAAATCTTCTTCTCTGCTCCTGGGTATTAAATAAACTAAGTACATTGGTATGATGAGCAAGAGTGCCTCTTCCAGATTTGTGAATTTTATGGCCCCAGGGTCAGGGGTTCTGGTGTTAGGATGGGGCTCTATTGATTATATAGTGAAAATGCATTTATTCTTTGAAAGTCTTCTTCTCTGCTTCTGGGTATTAAATAAACTAACTTAGCACATAGTTATGATAAGCAAGAGTGCCTTTTCCATAATTGTGAATTTTATGGCCCCAGGGTCAGGGGTTCTGGTGTTAGGGCGGGGCTTTATTGATTATATAGTGAAAATGCATTTATTCTTTGAAAATCTTCTTCTCTGCTTCTGAGTATTAAATAAACCAACTAGTAAGCACATTGTTATGATAAGCAAGAGTGCTTTTTCCAAAATTGTGAATTTTATGGCCCCAGGGTCAGGGTTCTGGTGTTAGGACAGGGCTCTATTCATCATATACTGAAAATGCATTTATTCTTTGAAAATCTTCTTCTCTGCTTCTGGGTATCAAATAAACTAAGTAAGAACATCTTTATGATGAGCAAGAGTGCCTCTTCTAAAATTGTGAATTTTATGGCCCCAGGGTCAGGGGTTCTGGTGTTAGGGCGGGGCTCTACTGATTATATAGTGAAAATGCATTATTCTTTGAAAATATTTTCCTTTGCTTCTGGGTTTTCTGCCAATGATCCAAGTATATATATTTATGATGAAGAAAGGTGCATCTAGCAAAGTGGTTTTTTATGCCCCCTGAGTCGGGGGGGAGGGGGGGTTTACATACTGTAGATCACTTAATTTTCGCGACACCTTATTTTCGCGAGATAGTCAATGACTCTTTATTAGCGAGACAAAATTTTCACGAATTGTGGTCATTGCTCTATATAATCTTAAGGAATTCTATTATACGCGAGAATGAAATTTTCGCGAGCATACCGTCTCGCGTAATTACGCGAAAATAAAGTTCTCGCGAATAAAAAGTGATTTACAGTAGTCTGAAAATAAATTAATGCTTTGAAATCAGCGCTTTGGTATTAATCAACCATTTTATGATGAAATTTGCAAAATTTTGAAATATGTGGCCCCTGGGTCAGTGCTTCCTTTTGGGTGAGGTGCACAACTGGGTATAAAGTGGAAGTGCATTTTCTCTTTGTTACTCTGATCTACCTCTGGGTATTAAGTAAATAGAGTAAGCATGCTAAGTTAATAATTATGATAAGCAATGGTGCCTCTTTCAAAATTGTGAATTGTGAATTTCATGGCCTCTGGTTTAAAACACGAACCAAATTTAATTGTTTGAAAGTTGTTATACAATACTCAGGTGACCTATAAGGCCCGTTGGCCTCTTGTTGTATTTTCCAGGTACAGGGAACACTGTAGTCAAGGCCTGTACAATTCTCACAGACCACAAAGTACCAGAGGAAAACATTATCCTACTGAATCTCTTCACAACTCCACAGGGTAAGCTTATTAATACATGACAGAGTGGTAGTGACTAATCTTAGGCTTAGTTTCAAGCAGGCTCTTGTCTTGTTAGTTGGTAATTTTAGATAAAATACATACAATCTCACACATGTATGGTTTTAGAACTCATTTCTATTTTATTTGAGCAGTCGATCGGTAAAAGAAGATTACAACAAAGTACAGTGGATCCCGCTTAATCCAATAGTAAATTTGTCAGCCTTCTTTTATCAGTATAGCCGAATATTCGAGTAGCCGATTGCTCCATTTCAAGTCCAAACAAAGATGTATAGAGCTACATGTATTGACAATACATGTACATCGTAGAAATTTCAAACTTGCACTTTCGTTTCGTTTGATTACTTTAATTACCTGGCGATTCTCCAAAATTAAAATGTTAAACTTACTTATTAATTTAATGTGATAACATTTTTCTAATAAAATGACTTCTAAAAATTGTTTTTTAGTAGTTATTGCCATCTTTAATCAGCACATGTTTACATTCCTTCTTCGATGGCCGCCATTTTGGAAACGGAAGTAGACTAAATGCCTGACTTTATTCCGTAATTTATTTTTTCCAGGATAAATGGTACAGTAATATTAAACAAAAATATTAAATTGTTTTGTTTTATTTGTTTCTTTAATATGGTTATGTATATCATACTGTTTGTGACAATTCTCAAGTAAATAGTCCTGTAACTATGATGCATTTCAGTGTCCCAGCAAATTGTCATACACAAGCTAATATGTTCAATAATTAAAATCTAACAACAAAAAAATTGCAAACAATTATCATAATTATTGAGTAAATCACTGAAAAGTAATATAAACCCAAGCTGATCATTATAACTGTATCAAAACATATCAATCTAGTGTGCGAATTATTAACACAGATAAGGTGACTGCGTGCGTTCAGCCGTGTGTGAACAAGGTCATAATTATCAAAATATACTACGATGGTCAAATTTTTGTATCAGATAAAACGAAATTCTTATATTTTCTTATCAGAATATCAGGTGAAATTATTAATAAATATATAAGAAATGGTTTTGTGCTCTAATATTATATTGAAATAGCCGAAATATCCGTTTAACCGCTATCCGATTAAGTGGAAGCCACTGTACCAAGAATGAATGATTTTGCTTTAATTTTTACATGTATAAGCATAATTTGTTATATCAGTTAAGTTTTCAACTTATTTTAAAGTCACAGGAATGAAAATCCCTTCATGAAAAGCGCACATGCTATAAACATGTTTTACTATAAACTTAAATATTTTCTCTCCTTTGGTACACTATTGTAAATTCTGCCATGCATATAGGCCCATTGTTGCCTTATGCAAACTTTGTCGACTGAATAGTTAAAACCATTGGTTCTTAACCCTGAATAATTTCTGATATTTTAAGTGCATTTAAAAGAGAAAAATATTACTACAACCCTTTCAGCTGTTCGCTTGGTCCAGAATAAATATCCAGAAGTGACCATTTTGACATCAGAGGTCCACCCTGTAGCACCTAATCATTTCGGACAGAAGTA
Organism: Saccostrea cuccullata; assembly: GCF_032062105.1. Taxonomy (NCBI): domain Eukaryota; kingdom Metazoa; phylum Mollusca; class Bivalvia; order Ostreida; family Ostreidae; genus Saccostrea; species Saccostrea cuccullata. The sequence continues at coordinate 221,392 of NW_026935288.1, read as the reverse complement.
CTTTGGTACAGAATAATGGACAACAGAAATCTCAACAACACTCAGTGTGAATGTTTGGTAATGAATGTCATCTGTTTATAATTGGTATGCCTGTTAAAAAATGGGAACTAAAAAGGAACAAATTTTTGTCAATTTTAAATTGATTGTCCTTTGTCCATTTTTTCCTTCATTTTTTTTTAATGTATGCTTTTTTGGGGGTTGATGAACTAAAATCTCAGGAATACTAAGCATTCTTCAATGATATTTCTGTTTTGATACAGATATGATCTGTTCATTTACAAGTATATACATACATTGAAAGGACTAATGTAATATATAATTGAACACTTGATAATTAAATTAGATTTACAAATGTACATGTTTTTTTGAGCATTTATTGGTGCTAGGAATTGTGTGCGAGTATTTTTGGTTACTTTTTTTTAAGTATCATTAAATGTTTCTACACTTTTTGTTGACATTACATTGTAGAAGAGTACAAAGCTTTTTTTTCTCTTTCATTAATGGACTTTATGTTTTGATATTAATTGTTGTCTTGAAATCTTGACATATTGAGTCTACCGGTATATGCTAATAGTTGATTGTAAATTAAACTAGGTGTTTATATTGTTCAGTATTATACAGTTTAATATATATATATGACCAAGAATATGGGTATGAGTGAGGATGGATTTAAAATTATTTGTGTAATACGTTGTGTCAGTAAATTTTATTGATTCCATTCATAGTTGTATCATTGCAATAAAAGCACGTACTGTTCTAAATACAATCAAATAACACCTCAACCGCATATTTTACCAAAATACCATAAACTTTACATTTTTGTAATGGATTCTAATTCTGCTTAATCACAGTTTCTGTTTAATCCACAGGTAAAAAATTGTTTGGATTTGGGGGTGGGGGGGGTGGAGGATGTCGTTGTATGGTCTTTTTACATTTTAAGTATGTTGTGCCAAATTTTGTTGGCATACTTAACATATATTTTAATTCTACATTGAAAATTGTACATCTGCAGAAACCATCAATATTTACATACTATACTTATTTTTGGTTGATTACCAAAGTAAAACAATATTTATCTGAAAAGGCCAAATAGCTTGTAATACAATTGTATCATGATTTTGTTTGGTAAATATGATTTTCCATTTTTGTTGCGTACATATATTTACATTTATTTTTTTTGTTTTATTAGTGCAAAACTTGAGTTATTTGTTTCGTCATGTAAATCATTGAAGTTGAAAAAAAAAGATTCATTTAATAATAATTTACAAGAGATCTGAAGTTGTTGAACTGTTTATTATGGAGGTACTGTCTTGAAAGTTAGTCCATTTTACCTGCCAAGTAAAAAAGCTGTATATACATTGATTTGATGTTTATGTCTTTATGTTTATAAAAAATTGAATTGACCGTGTACTGGTACACAAAATACTGCCACAACTTAAAGGAAATTGTTCATTTCTTGAAAAAACATTTTTACAGCTAGATTTATTTACCTTTACTTGTTTATTTTGAATCAGAATAAAGCAAAGAAATCAAGTACATATGCATTTCTGTTTTCAATTATTAAAGCCAGTAAAAATGTGAGAAGCTGAGCAATTCAGATGCAGTTAGAATGAAAAATTCTTGCTGGTTACTGAGCTGAGAGTAAATTTCTTGTGTGTGATGAAATTTATCTTCAGATATATCACTAAGAAATCGTGTCAACTTCGTCGGCAAAATTGATGCATGAAGTACCTGTGCAGAGAGTTCAAGATGTAAATAAATGAAACACTTACTCTCATTAACAATTCCCCCCCCTTCAAAAAATGAACAATCTTGGAGTTTCATGTTTATTACTAGTCTATTTCTTAGCTAGAAGATAACATGAAAAGGTCAACCCAGAATATATGCTTAAAGCTGAAATATTGCATATTCATTAAATATGTAATACATGTACATCTTCCTAGGGAAGCTGCGAGTTCTAATCTTGGCCATGAGTGCTGAGTAAAGGTTTAATTTGAAACCTTAAATAGGTATATGTGATGTCTTTGTTTGAGTGAAAAATTCTGATATGGGATGTAAAACAACATACAATCAATAAAATACATATGTAAATGTACTTGATGTCCTTTACAACTGTAGAGTTTGCAGAGGTATGCACTCCAGGAATGTCTTCTGTCATATTAAAGAAAAATTCTATTCAGAGTACTCATGAGAATCCACCACCCCTCCCCCTTTTACTGCAAGATCAATTCTGTGCTTATTTATTTTATATGTAAAGTTCTATGGCCATACAAGTACCAATACTTTAGCCAATAACAAGTAAAACGAAATACCTTTTCACTTAATTAAAGTTTTAATATAAAAGCAACAAAAACAATAAATATTAATGCTTGTACAATTTCATGTAACATTTTTGTGAGACAATAGCATTGCATTTATTCCAGAGATAAAAACTCATGCACATTCCTTAGACAATAATTAAATTAGGCATTTTCCATGAATATTGAAGATTCTTTTTTAAAGATGTACATGTAACAATAATTACTCATTATATCCCTTCAAATGGGCAACTGTCATCTTTTATGAAAAAAATTGATTCCTGCTTATCCAAGCATGCTTTTTAACAAATTTATTAGAAATTTAAGTATATTAGTTGACTAGTTGTATTGGAAAAGAGATAAAAATAGAGTTAACTTATTAGACAGTAATTAGCATACAAACTTTCAAAAAAGTTATTAGAAAAACTTGACTCTTAAAATCTGGCTCTGATGAGCTAGCTAGAGAGTAGAAGACAAAGGAGATAACTAAGCATTGACTAGGGTTGAAGTTCAACAAACAACATGACTTATTTCAGAAAGGTACACTTTAAAATGTGTACAAATAACTATAAACAACACTTTAAATAAAATACTGAAGACTTGAAGTCTTCTATTCTTGTAAACTGAAAAAAGTTAATACTAGAATATCCTTATTTTTCACAAAATAACAAGAAAAAAATTGATACAAAACAACATGCTTTTGTCTAGCCCTCTTTGCATGATTCATCTTTGCTATCAATCTTAGCGACCAAATTGTTTCTGATGCTAAACCCTCCCCCCCCCCACACACACACACATACACACAAGGGCTTAGGAGTGGAATGCATAAAGACAATAACATGTAGCTTAAACATTACTAAATAATTGTCACTAAAGACTGTTCTTATTGTCTACTCCGAGAATTTCATTCCCATTATACACTGTTTCCTCCATCTCCAAGTACATTGGATATTTCTCACCCCCTCGGCATTTGGCTTTGTGACGCTGTAAATGGTATTTTGTGTAGTAGTTTTTGTCACATAACTCACAGTGAAAGTTTTTCTGTCCAGTATGAATGAGAATGTGTCTTTTGTAGTTTTGCTTTTTCGTAAAGGTCTTATCGCAAGACTCGCACTGAAATAGACCAGTTTTTGTATGGATTTTCTCGTGGAGTTTTCGATCTGTGTCTCGATTGAATGTCCTATCACAAAATGTGCACCTAAGTTTTTCCACTTTATGAATTCCCATGTGAGATTCCAAATGAGCCTTTTGTCGAAAAGATTTATGACAAAATTCACACTGAAAATTTCTTTCACCTGGAAGAAAAAGGTACATTATCTTAAATCTGTTTCTATAAACTAAGCCGAAAATCTTTTTCTTTTAATTTTAAAAAGTGTGGGTAATTGTTTCATTGACTGAATTAAGTATTATGTTCCAATTAAATAGTAACGAAAAATGTTTTTATGAAATGCATTTGCATTAAAAGGGGATAACTCTGTATAAAGTGCTTACAATTTTCCAAAGCACACTTTAACAAAGTAGCATCATTTAATACTTGTTAATTAAACAAAACCAATTTCTTTTAAAACGAAAATTTTGTTAAAATTACAAAATAATACTACTACAAAACAACGATATTATGTTTAATTTTTACAGAAAAACGTTATAGTCATAAAATGGGAAATCATTAATTCAAACAATCTTAAAGACGGTAAAATAATTACAAAATAAACACGAATACAACAAGAGTAAAGATTGAATTTCTGACTTTTAGTTTTGCCAAGAACCAATTATATGTAGTAACATTAGTCATGGTTGTAGTTAGATGCAATCACTCAGTTGCAAAAATTATTAATTTATGCCCTTCATATGTCTTCGTTTGGATTTCATATATAGGATGGACATATCATGAATATCAATCAATGATAATAATACTTGATACATGTATAACATTGGATTTTTATGGCCTTACCTTTGTGGACGGCTAAATGTTTTTTGAGATTGCTGTTACTGGCCAGGACTTTCTTACAAAATGGACAAGTGATGAGCTCTAAAGGATCGGATTTCTGTTTCCTGGATTTGGATTTGAGACTGAACAGATCGTTATCCTCCGGCGGATTACAGAGGGCCTCCTTGTGTACGTCAGTAAGGTGCTGTCTCAGGCCCTGCTTCTTACGGAACATTTTGGCACAGACTGGGCACTCGTTGACACTGCCTGGCTTAGGGATCAGTGAGAAACCTGTAGGAGATCAAACAAGGATATGATAATTTACTTATTATACAGTTAGAAATATTACATCAAGAATACATCATTATATTTAGAAGAAAAATTATTTAAATATAAACTAATGTTTCATTTTGGAAATCTATTTGGGCAATTTGTTATATTTAACTTGTAAAAGATCTTCAATCAGAAACTGAATAATGTATACTAATGATGAAAATTTTTATGTACACATCACCATGTGTAATTTATGACAATGAAATGCTAAAAATGAGCATTTAATGCTTATACACATATTACTAGTCTTAACACTTATATTTACTCATTTACTTCAAATTTCAGACTTTCTCAACAAAGTTTACCATTGTGACATCATGTTATGCACTGAAGGTGATCTGACAAGTAAAATGCCTTTCATTAGAGTGCTTCATTGATTTAGTAATTATCTTCCTAATCAAGTCTAGAATTAAGTACTTTCTAAGTTTCTTATCATTTACCACAAATCACAGAATACTCCTTTGAGAACCAGTACAAGAGTTCTTCCCCTTCCCTGATGTCTCGCTTGGCAAAGAAGAACAAGGACCGTCCCACCTGATGAACGACTAAGTTCTGCTCCACGATGTTCTGGGCGGGCCGTATAAACCTCAACCAATTGCTCTGTTCTTCATCATCAGTTGTAATATAGTGACAATCATTGTCTGCCATTACCTGAAAGTAAATCCAATTTAATTCAATCCAATTTGATCGGATGCTAATGAATTGTGAAAGTCCCATCATCAATAATTTGAATATATGAAGTTTGAAAGTCATCTGATCTGGTTGTATTTTATTGTGTCCGAGAAAAATGTTGACACAACAAAGATGGATGTACAGCAAAGCTTGTTTAGTACAAACACAGATATTGTGAATTCAAAGATACAGCGAAGTTATCTTGGATCCAAATAGAGGTCCCAGTGACTTCTTTATAATCGAGTTTTACTGTATGTACCAAGAAATTTATTATAAGACACCAAACACTTTCATACAGGGCCTTAATTAATTAAACAGACCTACCCTCCACTCCGGGAATAATCCCTCTGTTTCTAACGTAGTTATGTCTTTCCCAATCAGTGGTCCAAACTTAGTATGTGCTCCCAGACATTTCAGTGCATAAACACCTTCAGGAGCTGAAAACCAACAGAGCAGGGATGTAACTGTACACTGTGTTCAAGTTTTGCCTCTATTCTTACTATATAAATACATGAATTTATTAAAGGACAAGATTTCTTTCTATATGTGTACCTGAAATGATGATCTACCGGTAAATGTAATAACAGGTTAACATTTTTACAATGTCAATGCTGAACTACTTTTTCTCAAAGCATAAAAACAATATTTGACTGACATATAAGGAAGCATCAATATGACAAAGGTAAAGCAAACATTGATCCATCTCATTATTTTTGTGTTTATTGTCATTAAGCCTTACTCTGTGAGGACATAGAGGACTTTGAGAGCCTGATTTCCAGACAGCCTGGCATGGAGAGTCGAGCCCTGGAGGGGATGACTTTGTCTGTAATGTGTGTATACTGAACGGGGCTCAGACAGGTGCACTTAGAACTGTCACAGGTAACACAATCTACAACAGAGAAAATTAAAGTTATTACATAGTGACAACAGTAGGAAGGAACTAACACAGTTTGTGCAAAATCTCCAACATAAAAATTGCTGTTGCACATCAGTGATGCAGAAAATAAGCTAGACATTTTGATAGATTACAGAAATGTACCGGTACCTGCAATGTATTTTGATTTAGGTTTTTATAAGAGGTCTATGTGTTACAATGCTCACCTCTCTGAAAAATAACTGACTGATAAATAAAATCCATCACAATAATAAATTTGGTGAATATCAATATACCTGTATGAAATGTTTGAAACTTACAGTCTACTGAGAAATCTACATCTTGTGTTGATGAAGTTTTCTTAACTTTTAGATCTGAAATAATGAAACTTCAACTGAGCAAGCATACTACAGATGTATATACATACAATTAAAATGTACAAGTTAATTACAATAAATAACATGAATCAATAGACACCTATCTACGGGGTATTCACAAATCAAGGACATCTGTGCAAGATAAAAAAGAATAATGCACTTAAAAGTATATTATACAATAAGGATTGTTTATGTTTTTCATTACCCAGTATATACAGAGTACATGCACCTTTTCATCTGCTCCCTTACACTTGTATGATATTTTACTTGAGAGTGAAGGCTTGATAATGTCAAAGATCACCTAGACTTTCTGACTACCATGAACCAACTTTTATTCGCGTGCGAAAAATATTTCCAAGTTTTGCTACCTACTTTCACTTGCAAATATTTATCACCATGAACCATTTATTTTGCTTTATATATATTTTCTCAGTTGCAAAAATTAATCTCTGTGGATTGATTTAAACCTGACGATTCTCAAATAAAATTGATGGGAATAATAGTTGGTTTACAGTACCTTCTGACTGTATTGCTGCGTTGATGTTTTCTATGGTGAGGTTGGATGGGAGAGTGACATCATCAGTGTCCGCGGCCGACTGGAGGAAGTTAGTCAGGCTGTTCTGTATGGCAGCATAGTCCTGATAGTTCATCGTAGCCACTGAAAATAAAATACCACACTCTAAGTCTGCAGTCTGAGGATGTTTGAGTGATTTGGTAACTTTAAAAATTGTTATTTCTTGTAATGAGTATAATTTAAAATGAGTTTGAGTGTAAGCATTAAAAAAATATATACTGAATGTGTACTACTTTTTCATTGCTTTAGCCAGGTTCCACATGATACAACCTTTAGTGTGTATATTTTTTGATTATGACTTTCTCTCAATATTAATTAGGCACCAAAAATACTCAAATACCAAAATCCACAAACTACTAAATAATTCATGATCTATTTTTTGTGCCAAAACACTAATAAGGCTTATGTTTGTTTCCAGGTTCCCAATTTATAGTGCCGACCTAAAAATGATTTTAATGCTTTTGTGTGTTTATTCATAACTATGGTTACCAATACATTACGACTTTTTCTTAATATTAATTAGGCACCAAAAATACTCAAATAACAAAATCCACAAACTACTAAATAATTCATGATCTATTTTTGTGCCAAAACAGTAATAAATACAAACCTGCCACTTGTGTATTAGAGGTTGACTGCAGTAATCCCTCCACTGCCATAGTGTCAGAAGATGTGGTGACTGCATAGAATTGCTCCAACTGATCCCCACTGATCAGCAGGGACTGGGTAGGGTTTGGAATGGAACCCAGGGAGGGATCTTGTTTCACAGAGATCATTTGATTGGCTGTTTGTCCCAAGGTTGCTGTATCAGCATATGAAACTTGGCTGTTGATTAGCTGTCTTAGGTAGGTCACCTGTGAGGCATCGATTGGCTGAGATTGGGATGTTTCCGTGACAACAGATGATGGAGCTGAAGTTGATTGGTTGGATGAAGAAGAAGAGATTACTGAAAGAGTGGATGGAATGCAAACTGGAATACTGGGAACAATTGAAGCCAAAGCAATGGTAGATCCGACCGACTGTGTGACAGATGGAATTGCTGGTAGAGACACATTACTGGAATGAACTGGTTGAACAGAACCATCACTGTTCAGTAAATGACAAATATCAACACTCTGTGAGACTGGGATCATGTCTGGATTTGCTGTAGTTTCACCAGATGACTGGTTGAGAATGTTTAAAAGTGCTTGACATGTTGCACTGTTCTGTAAGGATGGATTGGTCAGGATAAGATTGATCATGCTCTGTAGACCAGCTATCTGGGCATCTGTATTAGAATTTGGATTTTGCAAAAAACTACTGTCGATCCCCTCTAACTGATCTGCATTTTCTATGCCTGATACCTCTAGCTGGTTGGCCTGGGCATTCCCCTGAGCTAGGGTTGCCAGCTGTGATAACAGGGCACTTGTCTGGTGACAGTTTGCAGTGGAGTCCGGTGGGAACACACCTGAGAGGACGGACTTATCAACAGGTAGGGATTCTGGGATTGCTTTGATGCTGGTCCCATCTATTGTTGAACTTTGGGACTGTTCAGTTGTACTCACAATAGATGAGGTAGGGTTTGGTGGTGTGATGGGGGAAAGAAGCTGACGGATTGATTGTAGCCCTGTATGTCGAATCAATGACTTCAGTGGTGGCAGGGTTCCTGTAAAAGTAGTATATATGTCAATGTCATAAGTTCTCTTAAAGGGTTTATAGCGAGCGTAGTGAAGCTACGCTCACAAAGCGAGCTCAATAGACTAATGTGTAAGAACAGAGGAAATTTGGAATGAAATCTGTACATACATCTGGCAAATTTTTTCTGCGAAATATTCCCAGAATTCCTTTACTAACCAATGTCCTTTGCACGAATAAATAATAGCCTAAAGCATAAATGGCTTTCAGTTTGTAGAAATCTTTCAAAGAAACAAAAAATAACTCTGCAATGTTTTTCGACCAAAATTGCACTAGGTCTATCGTTTCAACCTGATGCTAGGCTGTCTCCATAAGCTCTGACGAGCTCCCTGACATCATGTGATGTCACAGTTAGTCAAGATGTCTCGTGCAGCTTGATGTTTGAAGTGGCTGATCAATTTTTCAAGTGGTTTTGATGGTACAACTGCGCTCACCCCAATGGTCGCACCGTAAAACATATTAGATGGTGTTCAAAAAAGGCATAAACATTTTTCTAAGCTTTACATTGCATACATATGTCTCAGAGGTCTTTTTTACCTTGTGTTGTGTTTTGCTTATCTCCCATTCCTATAGAGACCATTAATGGAACAGTTTGAGGTAAACTTGTCATAACTGTTGACGACGAAGGGACTGGAATGACTATAAAAAAAAATCAGGTATGAAATTCATGCTTCAATCTCTTTGCTTTGATTTATGTTACTAGTTTGTGAGAATTTTATATTTTCAAATTAAAGATATTTGATCAGCTGTTTGTTTAAAGTAGGAAAATGTTAACTAAGTACTCAAATCTTTAACATTGAACACATCAGGGCAATTTTGAACCTGTTGCATGTGTGGAGGCTGGTTCATTTTGCCCATACAGTCCAACTACATTGTGTCCAAAGGCCCCCATGGCAGCACTGGTTAACTGGTCAATGTTGATAGCCGACAATGTGTCCGTCATAGAGTCATTAGATTCCGCTGTAGTCATATTCTCGTCTTCTGAAAACTTTTACCTGGAGAATTCAGTTTACATACAAAACACGAAATCATTTTCCTTAAAACAGTTCATTTAAATTTTACACAACTTGAGACCTAACAATACGATGAACATTCCGCTTTCAGAATATTATATCTCCATCTTTTTATCGTGCAGAAAAAATTGTTCATTTCCAAACGGAAGTATATGAATGAACGGTAATAATTAAATGAACACGATGGGAGTACCTATTTCCGGAATGTTTCAAACACTCCGTAAGATACTTCCAAATTTTTTTATGCCCCCGAATCGAAAGATCCCGGTGGTAAATTGTTTTTTCCTGTCTGTCTGTCTGCCTGTTTGTTTGTCTGTCTGTTGTAAACTTATACATAGCCCCTAACTATTGCACTATCAAGGGTAAGTGTATTCAATACATGTACCCTTACCTATCGACCCACTCCAACATCTCATCGACCGGTCCAACATCTCACTCAGAGTAAAGACATAAATTTTCTGTCAAGTTATCGTAATTCATGGAACCTTCAAATATAATTAAACAGAATTTAACTTCTCAGTGAAACTTCTTTTTATAACTCTAGAAAATTGCTATCGTATCAATTCTACTTTGTGTCGCCGTTAAAGCTTGGTATATTTTAATTATAACTAAAACCTTTTTAATACACACCATAAAAACTAAGTTTTCCCAGTATAATTCGTTGTGCTTGGTCAGCCGATTAAGACTTTAACCAACTGAACATAAGAAGGAAATAGAAACAGTTTTGCAAAGAATAAACAAAGAACTGATCAGGTTTGCTTTAATTTGTGTTTATTTTTTCAATAAGAAATATATCGAAAACATTAACTTATCCACAACAGAATCAAGTACATGTATTATTAATCTAAATGTTTGTATAGTATCACAATCATCAATAGATATTCACTCAAAGTTCACTGGTAATGTAAGTCTACAAATTTTGTCTTCCTTTTGAACTCCTCAATGTTCTCTTTCTGGTTTCTTCTTCTTCGTCGTCTTCTTCATTCTTCGACTGGAGGACAGCAAGTAGGGTTTTGCTCGACTTAGCTGATCTTTCAAGATCCTTTCTGAACAACCTTTGGGTTAGGTTACTTTTCTCAACAATTTCTACTTTCAGCCATTCATAGCTTTCCGATATCCTTGAATCTTTTCAACGAATTTGGCAGCAACACGATGATGGGCGAGATAGAACTTCGTTGATTTCAAGATGGCCGACGAGTTGCCGTTCCTGATGGTCCTTGTTGTGAAGTCTCGACAGGCAATCTTTAAGTCAGAGAGACCAAACTCAGACGCTCCACAGTACAGTCCCGTCACATTGGAAGTATTTATGTTGACCTTCCCACAATGGACGAAGGTCACCAGTTCTCTGAAGTCTTCGGGTTGGTAGTTTTTGATTTCGATCTCAAGGTGGTTAGAAATAGCTTTGTTCTCTTTATTCTTCTTTTTAGACTTCTTGGACGAAGGAGACTGTCGCTGAGCATCGAGGATAAGATTATAGAAGACTCGGCTACGTGTGGCTAAAATGGCTTTCATGCCGTAAATTGGAACACGCTTCTCTCCAACAAGAAAAATGACGTCACATAAGTCTGGAAGTGAGATGATGTACTGGAGGGTGTTGCAGAGTTCCTGAGTACTTCTGTATTTCATCACTTCCGGTTCAGCAGCTGTTTCTTCGCCATTGTCGACCTCGGAGAATGATGTATCGGCCTCTTTGTCGATTTCTGCACTGGAATGGTCAGTAGCAGAGTCGTAACCAGAGGAACAACCTACAAAAAATGTTAAATTATTAAAACAACTTATTTCATGTCAAATTATTATTCTTTTAAATTTACATTGTAATTCATATGTACTTATTTGTTCATTGAAAAATAAATATTATAAATCTTTAAATAAAGAATTTAATTTATTAATATTTTATTTTTATTTATTTATTTTTTCAATTATGTAACATGGATATTGATAAATACCTTCGCTGTCATATCCGAAATCAGACTTGTTCAATTCTTCATTCTCCACCAAAGGCATTTTGGATTCTGAAAGATTCATTTTGACTGGAAGTTTTATTTTTCGTATCAGATATATCTAACTGTGAAGTACCCTTTGGAAGTACTGCGTATTCCCAGGCCGTCCAGTTTTATACCCTAAGTTGTCCGATACATCACTTATTGTCAGTCTCCGACACCGTGACATTGAGTCAGAGACGACGGTCAGTTTACCGTTACCTGTGGAACAGTGTCACACCTGTGTCAAGTCACTGACCGCTATCCCGCCACGATAATTAATTTTTAATTTGTTAATTACTAGTAATTATTGCCTTCATTTTGATGAGTAGGTCCCTCAGAATTAAAGTTTGGATCGTTTAATATTTTAATTTTTGACAACATTTGAAAGAAATTATATTAGAAATATTATTTATTAGATTATATAGGTCACACTTGTTATAGAAGTTTACACAAACTAACTTTTTTCATTTAATTTTAGTAAGCTACTTTTAAGTACATTTTGGTGTTCGACACTACTAATATTTGAATTTTGATTTGAAATAAAAAAGAAAAAAGTTAAATTCCGAATGTCTTTATCTTGGTTTCAAAATACAAAGGACTTGATAAAAGATATTTATGAAGAAAAGAGATGCCGAAATCTACATTTCCTAAAGACCAGAAAAAATAATTTTGAAGAAACCTGTTCAGTAGAAAACAAGAGATATCATAATACGTTGCGATACACTGATGCATCAGGCCTTCTTTCACAATACACAGCCCAATCTTTGTGCGGGGATGCATATAGTGCAAGAAATAATAGGCCCAGGGCTTAAGCAAATTGGTTATCGATATGAAAGTGTCACCAAGGGGGGGGGGGGGGGCTTGAATTTTAATACTTTTTAGAAGGATGAAGCTGTAGCTCTATTAATACATGTATGTTTGGTTGCTGTTTTATATCTCCAAAGATTTTTTAAAAACATTTTCTTCTATATATAGCTTCATAATAATTTGAAGAATCCCCATTGTTTCTCCCTTTTTAAAGGGCCAATTTTTTTAATAAATTTCAAATCCTCAATGGACATGAGAATGCTTACATGTCAATATCAAAAATAGCTTTTCTGTTCTTGGTATTAGCCCTTATGTTTTCTATGTAAAACTACACCAGGAAAATGACCCTTGGGAGTTAGTCGGTTTGAAGAAATTTAATTCTACACTTCCCGAAAATGCTTCCATATAAATACTAGTATCACTAATCATGGCTTTGCTATTCTTGAGAAGAAGATTTCTTTCTAATATATTTTAATGTAAACCTTGGATCCCCCATTGTGGCCCCACACTACCCCTGGGGTTTATGATTTGAACAAACTAGAATCTGCACTACCTGAGGATGATTCCATATAAATATCACTAATCATGGCTTTGAAGTACTTGAGAACAATAATGAGAAGACGATTTTAAAAGATTTCCCTATCTAGTCATATGTAAAACTTTGATCAGCTATTTTGGCCCCATGCTACCCCGGGGGACATGATTTGAACAAACTTGAATCTACACTACCTGAGGATGATTTCACATGAGTTTCATCTTTCCTGGCACCAGTGGTTCTTGAGAAGATTTTTAAATTTTTAAGATTTTCCCTATATACTCCTATGTAAAACTTTGAACTGCCATTGTGGCCTCATCCTACCCCCGGGGGTCATGATTTGAATAAACTTGAATCTAGACTACCTGAAAATGCTTCCACATAAGTTTCATCTTTCCTGGCACAGTGGTTCTTGAGAAGATTTTTAAAGATTTTCCCTATATACTCCTATGTAAAACTATGAACTGCCATTGTGGCTCCACCCTATCCCCGGGGGTCAAGATTTGAACAAACTTGAATCTACACTACCTGAGAATGCTTCCACATGGGTTTCATCTTTCCTGGCACAGTGGTTCTTGAGAAGAACATTTTTAAAGATTTTCCCTATATACACCTATGTAAAATTTTGATCGGCCATTGTGGCCCCACCCTATCCCCCGGGGTCATGATTTAAATAAATTTGAATCTACACTACTACCTGAGGATGCTTCCACATGAGTTTCATGTTTCCTGACCCAGTGGTCCTTGAGAAGAAGATTTTTTGTAAATGACATTAATTTTTAACAAATTCATGAATATCTCCCCTTGGAAGAGGGCATGACCCTTCATTTGCACAAACTTGAATCCCCTTTACCCAAGGATACTTTGTATAGCAAGATTGGTTGAAATTGGCCCAGTAGTTCTTGAGGGGAAGATGAAAATGTGAAAAATTTACGCGACAACCGACAACGACAACACACAACATTACACAAATTTTGATCAGGAAAATTCTGATGTGCGGAAAAATGAGCTTTTTGCTCAGGTGAGCTAAAAATTGAAATGAATGTCTTTTTTGTTATAAGAATTACAATGTCTTTTGGTTTCTCACAAGGGATTTTAATATCCAGAGCTACAATCTGCAGATACAATGGTGTGTAAAAATAATAAAATTTTTTTATCAATTATAAAATTTCTCTGAATTTAAAAAAGTACTTAGACTATTACATTGTATGTATGTTTATGAAATACATAGGGAAAATGCACTTATTATCGGTGATACATATGTAGACTCTACGGCATATTTTCTCAATTCATAGTCATTTGCCTTTGTAATGAAATCCAATACTGTTTTGGCCTTTCCAGTTCTAGCTTTCGGGATGCTTTTTACTAAAACATTTGGTAAATTGTAAGATTTGAACTCATTAAAAATGATACATTTTTGTAGAAAAGAATTTAAGTCTTTTGTTTCCTTTTATATCATACTTAATGCAATATTTTTAAAAGAGAAAAAAAACTTAATATCAATTATAAAAATTCCTTAAAATATTTCACATTCGGCGCTTGTAGAACTCAATTCTAATATTTGTTAATCTTTAAAATTTTCTTATGAAACAATTGAAATGAATTCTTTTTGTTTAATGAAGTTACAATCTATTGTCAACTCATAACAAGGGACACTTTTCAAGAATACAGAGGGCATATAAATATCCTGTGTGTATAAAAAAAAATTATCATCAGAATATTTAATTTACTTGCAATTTCCTTCAACCCGTTGAATTAAAATTTAATGAGAGATTACTGTCCTGAACTTGGTGCTTTTTACAAAATAGATAAATGTAAGATTTGAACCAATAAAAACATCTTAACATCTTATTTATTGCATATAATCAATAACATTTATTAGCCATCAAGTCTTTAATTTTGTAACGAAAGACTTTAAAACAAAATTGGTCTCAATGGAAGAAAAAGATGTCAACTGAAGAAAATCAAGATCATGTTGAATGGAAGTGCAATTTGTTTCTTATTTTTAAACATTATAACTTATTTTTTTATTTTGAGAAAATGACAGCTTAATAAGGTCTACGTATTGAATCTACTTAGTTTATTTTCAACATAAATAACCTGCCATATTTATTCAGGAAAAATGTCCAAAGAGGCAAAGACAGCTAAGAAATCAGAGCTATTTACTTGTATTGGGAAACTACAAGCTACGAACTGTGTACGTTTTCAATTACATTGTACTTTGTCTTGTGTGCTTATCTTAATTTTCAAATAAAAATCAGTAAACGACAGTATTAAACCACAATATAACAAAAAGAGTAGTACTCTTCATTGGGTGTTGGGATTTCCTTATTCTCTATGTGTATACATAATATCCCTAAGATAAAGCAGATATTCTCTGTCAAGTTATGAAAATACAAGGCGCGTTCAAATATAATTTAATAGAATTTTTCTCAGTGAACTTCAAGTATCTTTTTTATATATCTCTAGAAAATTGCTATCCGTGTATTTCTTAATTATAACAACCTTCTTAATATATACCAAAAATACTAATAATATAATATAACATAATATAATATATACCATAAATACTAGTTTAAATTATCCAAATAATTTCTCAAAGTTGTTTTTGGTGATTGAAATACAAATACTTTAACCAATTGTATATAAAACGAAAAATATAGAAAAAGCTTTTGCAAAGAATACACAAAGACCTGATTAAGTTTGTTTATGAATTTATTTTTATTTCCATAAGAAACATATCCAAAACATAAACTTATCCACAACAGAAAACAATTATTATTAATTTAAATGTTTGTATAGGATAACATTCATCAAAAGACATTCAATCATCGATCATGGGTGAGACCACAAATTGGAACTCCTCAATGTTGTGCTCTTTCTAATTTCTTCTTCTTCGTCGTCGTCTTCTTCTTCATTCTTTGGCTGGGGAACAGCAAGTAGGGTTTTGCTTGACCAAGCTTATTATTCAAGAACCTTTCTGAGCAACCTATGGGTTAGGTTACGTTTCTCTACTGATGTTTCGTTCAGTCATTGATGGCTTTCAGATATCCGTGAATCTTTTCAACGAATTTGGCAGCAGCACGGTGATGGGCGAGATAGAACTTCGTTGATTTCAAGATGGCCGACGAGTTGCCCTTCCTGATGGTCCTTGTTGTGAAGTCTCGACAGGCAATCTTTAAGTCAGAGAGACCAAACTCAGACGCTCCACAGTACAGTCCCGTCACATTGGAAGTATTTATGTTGACCTTCCCACAATGGACGAAGGTCACCAGTTCTCTGAAGTCTTCCGGCTGATAGTTTTTGATTTCGATAACAAGGTGGTTGGAAAGAGTTTTGTTTTCTTTATTCTTCTTTTTAGACTTCTTGGACGAAGGAGACTGACGCTGAGCATCCAGGATTAGATTATAGAAGACTCGGCTACGTGTGGCTAAAATGGCTTTCATGCCGTAAATTGGAACACGCTTCTCTCCAACAAGAAACATGACGTCACAGAGGTCCGGAAATGAGAGGATGTATTGAAGGCTGTTGCAGAGTTCCTGAGTACTTCTGTATTTCATCACTTCCGGTTCAGCAGCTGGTTGTTCGCCATTGTCGACCTCGGAGAATGATGTATCGGCCTCTTTGTCGATTTCTGCACTGGAATGGTCAGTAGCAGAGTCGTAACCAGAGGAACAACCTACAAAAAATGTTAAATTATTAAAACAACTTATTTCATGTCAAATTATCATTTTTTAAAATTTACATTGTAATTTATATGCACTTATTTGTTCATTGAAAAATAGATATTATATATAGGGTGAATTCACCATGCATCGGACACATACCTTGCATCGGACAACTTTAGACAATAAACTCTCTTTCAACTTAAGAGTTCCGTGTATTTATTTGTTTCTGTCTTGAAGCTGAAGACTTAAATTTTTTAATGATACCGATTGTTATTATCATGTTGTGATAAAAATACCCCGAGAATGGCCTTGAAGTTACGTCATATTTTACATCATCAAAGGGGAACAACCAGGAATTTAAGATTTTGCGATTTTTAGAGTTATCGTTCTTAAAATTCGACTTCAACGGAACGAGGCAGACTTTGGTGAATAAAGTCAAAGATTGATAATTTTACATAAATTTTAAAGAAATTTCACTTCAATGTTCGTATAATTCTTTTAAAAGCTGGTTTTCAATAGTATGTTCATTTCTCCGTACATCGGACACAAATTAACCATGATCGGACACTTTCCGATGCAAAGAGTAAGCAATACCATTTTCATACAGAACCCAGCTGATAGCTGTTTTTTGCGGAAAAGGAAAATAAAAACTCTATATTTTCAGTCAAAATACAGGTTATCGATGTATGACGTCTGGAATTTGACTCAATTTATTTCTACAAACCAGAGTATGATAAACCATGAAAAAAGGCGCGAATTACCGCAGTGTAAGCATTTTAAAGCATTTTTAAGGCAGAGTGAGGTCTCTTAAATCGTTCTACATTTGTGCAACGATATCGTCAATTAGATTTAAATTGAGGGTTAATTCTTAGATAAAAGATAAAAATATATCCATATCAAGGATTTTAAAGCACTTTAATAAAGGTATGATATTTATCCAGTCAAAATACCGTCTGTCCGAATGCATGGTAAACAATGTCCGAACTCCATGGTGAATTTTGAGTTATTCCTAAAAACTCGATTTTTGAGGATATTTTCTAAATAAAGGGCATATAATTGTGTCCCAAATTGATATTTTAATCACAAACTAAATGTTAAACTCCATTTTGATAATTTTCCGTCGGTAGCGATATCGCTAGAACTTGTTGAAGTACAAGGGTATCCGATGCATGGTGAATTCACCCTAAATTAATGTTAAAATAAAGAATTTAATTTATCAAAATTTTATTTATTTATTACTCAAGCCCTAGAGGGGCTTGAGTTATCTAAAACGATGCTAGGTCATCGATTTACTCAGTTTAAAAACACGAAATTATATTATATTTGTAGATAAACATATTTCTAGAAACAAAAATGAAGCTTATGTTGAAAACGTCTGTATATTCAAAAATATTAAGTGTTAAAAGTCGGATTCTATTCTACAGCGTATGAACAATGAGTGAAGCGTCGCAGCTGCAACAGTTTCTATCATTCTCTTATACAGAGTTGTCGTTCCCGCTTCTCTCCCACATACACCTCTGTCAACGCTTGTTATACAAGATTCTTGAAAAAAATGTTTTTGATAAAAAGTTGTAATTATAATTGTGTGTAATTATAATTCTTATCGAAAAACATTTTTTATTTTAATTTTTTACACCTTAAAAGGATTTTTTAATTAAGATATTAATTTTTACTCCGCAAAATAGTTCCCTAAAATCTTTGAAAATAAGTCGTTTTTGGGTGATTATAGATTTAAAATAAATAATGAATTATCATCCTTATCAATATTTACAATAATTAATTATCATTTAAATTTCGAATCTTCGCTGTTTAAAATTTGTACAAGAATCTTGTACAACGAGCGTTGACAGAGGTGTTGTGAGCGTAGCGGAAGACAACTCTGGATAGAGAATGCAGTTTCTATACAGAGATTTCGCGCTTTCATTTGCGTAGGAATCTCAGGTACTTTTTACAGTCGCCGACAAAGCATCCATGGACGAGTCCACTGGTTACTCTGAAAGGTGACGCAGGTTACCCCATTTCTAATTGTCCTTCTCTTAACAAATTTTCGAAACGCTTATTCTCGCAGTGTTGGTCTGATTTCAATATAAGTAACTTGGCATAACTTCACAAGTAGACTACACTAAGATACATTATTATAGATCTGTCAAAGTTTTACAATGCGTGGCAAAAAAATGTATGGCTGTACCCCCAAACTGAAATTGCCTATAACGGGCCTGAAAATGATGTGCACTTTGAGTGACAGTAAAATAATAGCGCAAAATTATTGTTAATTTCTCCCTCATACGTTTTTTTTTTTATTTTAAAAAATCGTACTTTCTTCAGCTTTGGTAACGGAACCTAAATAACTTCTTTTGGATTCGAACGGAATATGTACTGTACATGCCGCACAGTTAGATACCCGTATACCGGTAATTACGTGGCTTTTTGGAGCCCTGAGCCCCCCCCCCCCCCCCGTCCACTTTGAAAAACTTTTCTTCCGACTTGCAACAAGCTATTTGGATTGATGTTTATAAAATGTTTTTATGTACGTCATTAAGCAAAATTAAAAAAGCGTATAGTTTGAAGTATATGAAATGTCCACATAAAAAATATTTTATTGATTCAAGAAACGTCTACTATACTCTATAAAATATTCCTGAAAGTGAGTAACGTAAATTCGTCGTATAGTACGATAAATTATATTTATTCTAATTAACTTCATTATATGAATTTTGTTTCATGTACATGTATATAATTCAATAGAAGATTGAACTCAATAGCCCACATTATACCATTTTAGGATATTAATGACTTTTCTTAGTTGATTTTCATTTTCTACAGCTTGAGTATCTCTGACTTTTTGTCAGTATATACTTGTTTTTTTAATTATGTAACATTAATATTGATAAATACCTTCGTTGTCATATCCGAAGTAAGACTTGTTCAATTCTTCATTCTCCACCAAAGGCCTTTTGGACTCGGAAAGATTCATTTTGACTGGGAGTTTTATTTCTCGTATCGGATATATCTAACTGTGAAGTAAATTTTGGAAGTACTGCTTATTCCCCGCCCGTTCTGTTTTATACCCTAAGTTGTCCGATACTTCACTTATTGTCAGTCTCCGACACCGTGACATTGAGTCAGAGACGACGGTCAGTTTACCGTTACCTGTGGAACAGTGTCACACCTGTGTCAAGTCACTGACCGCTAACCCGCCACCAAAATTAATTAATGAATTAATTAAAAAGCAAATTTGAGAAAACCAATTATGCTGTCGTCTATGCAATGTTCCGTTAATTTTGATAACTTTTCAAATGTCAAAGACTAATCAATTAATACAGTTATCTAATCAAAATTCTAGATAACTATTTTTTTAACAAGCCAAAAACGTACACCATTTTTTGTTAACGGTAAATTCCAGGACCTTAAACAAATTCAAAACAATTTAGCAAAGCTGAACTTTTATTCATAACATAATTATGTTTAAAATTAAAACTCTGTGGATTAAATTTCTTCATTAACTCAAAACCTTCTTTAAAACGTAAAATTAATTTTAGTTAAAGATATGACAAAGAACACAAAATAAATAAATAAATAAATAAATAATAAAATTCTTAAGTAAATATTTCATTTTATCTGTATACTTTTTAGTCTTTTATTTTAGAACGCGGAGAAAATCAATAACTGTAGGTTGTATTTTGTAAACATGTTTATTCAACAGATTAAAATCAGACACACAAACGTTTTTTGAACTTCCACGGATTACCATGAACTTATCATTAAATTGTTAAATTTTAAGGATAAACGGCGAATATTATTTTTTGTACCAAATTAAATTCTTTCCCATGATCGACGATTGATAAAAGAACCTTCACTGAGCCTCAGAACGCATCTCAATATCCCCAATATTTGAAATTATTAGAAAGGGTATATATGATTCAGAGAGAACCCCAGAGGAAAAGTTGTTTTAAAAAATGAATTGCAAAATATCTTACATAATTTTTATAATTCTTGAAAAAGACTGTATTCAACCATATCAAAATAAATGCTCAATACAATACTATCTAAGTTTATAGGGACTTATGTAAACACGGATATGTGTGCCGTTAATGAAATAGTGGAAATAAGGTTGTATCTGGGTCAAATAAGGTATGCGTGACTCATGACATTGCAGTGTAATTACCTGTACACGGTAAAATGACCTGCGACGTAAAAGCACGGGTTCTTCATCTCCAAGCAAAATCAGAGACAAAGATCATTTACAAGAAAACGTATTTTGCATCCATATCAGATTCATTAATAATTAAATATTTTGCGTAGTAATGAACCACGTGTGTCATATTAGTATTGATTTTCTTATCCAACAAAGAAATGTAAACACGACGCCAGAAAGACGAGCAGCGGTGAGACATGCTTTTACACCTGGAAAAACCGATAATTACAGGTGCAAAAAATGCATGTTTATCATTAATTCATGAAAAGCAATTACTTTAAACCATTGCATGCATTCTGGCATTTTTACCGACGTTAATTACATTTGAACATTTCCTAAAATACCCCTTTGGGGCCTCTTTTCGTTGACACACCTGATAAACATATACCTGAGGCATGCGCACAAAATGAAAGCGTCTTCTTTTATTTGAATAGGTGAGCTAATTCCGACCGCCATTTTGAATTTTGAGGAAGTGAGGCAGGTGAGAAAGCGTTGCTTATTTCACTCCGTGAGTACATAATGTGAAAACTCGGGGAAACTTAACAAAATAACGATGGGATTTCTCAGGTGTGCCTTCACCTGCGTGATTCTGGCCCTGTTTTTCGTCTGGACCGGATCAGGGAGAAGTGTTTTTGAATGGATGAGGCCAGACAATTTTGATGAGATTATGGACAAGTTGTCTTCTGTGACCCAGGAGAACTGTCGCTCCAAACCCAAACATGAACTGGAGCTTCCCGGCGCGTCAGTGTCGCAAAAACCGCGCTACAACATGCTTCTTACTTCAGTGATATACTCCAACAGATCTCAACTTCTTCATCTGCACAACATGGCCTTGAACAGGGCTCATTACTATAGTTTTATCTACCAGAGACTCAACAGATCTGTAGATTTCAACTTTCAGCCTGGACTGATGTACTTGTATATGTCGGCAACAGCCGATGTGACTGCTAGTGAAGGATTCCTTAACGGTTCCGCAATCTTTTTTGACAATCATTGTTATTATCCTAACTGGTATAACAAAATTTTAGATTTCAACAAAACCACGCCATTGTTTGGTCCAAAAGCGTGGAGGGAGGATGATTACGCTGAAACAACGAACTATCTCCGGGAACCCACGAACAGGACGGTGGATATTCATGATTACGGGGCTGGGTGGAACAAGAACTACTCGAACCAGGCCTACAAAACAGCCCCATGGTACTCTCCGTGGATGCCAGATATCACAGGAGAACAGGATTCATTGACTAAGTTTACTTATGTAGTGGGTATAAAATTTTCAAACAAAACGGGGACGTTTATAGATAACGAGTTTGTGGCAATTCCATATTTTGGTCCGCCACAGCCTGGAATTAACGACCGAGAGGAGAATTCTCCGTCACTTCCGGTGCAGTGGAGCAAACCTTACTTCGACTGTGGACGGTCCAACAAGTGGATAGTAACAGCCAGCGCACCTGTTGTAGAGTACATGCCGCGATACTCTCCATTCATTCATTTACGTAGACCAAGGTAATAGCTTCTCATCATGAAATTCTCACTCAATCATAATGAACTATACCTGCTCCAGGGATATTTGATCATCAAATCCCAATATAATCCCCTTATTAATCTTTAAGCAGTATGTATTTTTAAGAAAGTGCAAACTCTACTACGATTCTTCTTTCTCATGCAATTCACCCTCTTAATACGTGGAGGTTGTTTTGTTTGCTTAAGAAACGACATAATCTCAAAAACAATCCTCTGTACAGATAGTGGAGTTTATTCAACAAAAACCAGATTTACCCAGGGAATTAAGACTCTGCAGATATTGTATGCACAGACCATGGGTATTAATTTCTCTGAAAACATCGGATTGTCCTGCAGTACAATGTTTCAGTTTAATAATTCCTTTTTTGCATTTTCTTTTGACAGAACTGTAGCAGTATCAGCCATGGATATAGAGTTTGAGAGAATAGATATTAACCCGTGTCCCATCAGTGATGGCAATCCAGAACCAAATTTCTTTGCTGGCACGGCCAGATGTAAACCTACCACAATGGTAAGTTTCTTTTGAACATACCTCTACTAATCTGTATGAATATTTGTAATTAACGAGAAAAGCAAAATAGAATTTGATGCATTTATGAAAAGTAATTTATCCTAATCTACCCTAAATTTTAATAGTATGAGGAACGTATTAAATTCCATATATGTTGTTTTCCCATTATGTAGAAATTGCAAATGAATTCTCCTGTGTTTCTGATTCACAATAATTAACTCTTGTTGAAAATATCAACCAATGCAATGATTATTTAACAGAATTTCAATGAAACAAGGAATACTCATGGGACACGAATCTGCATTATATAACGACAAAAATATCGTTGACAGTCACATGTTATCGATAACTTGTCATGTATTAATGTAATAAATTTTATGATTACACTTAAAATGAAGAAGAAAAGTATAAATACAATTCCTCTTGTGAATCGAACAAACTGGTATGGGAATACCATGCAATTGTATTTGTATAATGCCGTGGAAATAAAAAAAAATGAACATGTTTGAAGCTTATCATGCGAGCAATGGGAACTTCGTCACGCAAATGGACCATTCATATATAGAGCAACGCAACATATACAATGATAAACTCTTAAGGAAAATAATCCTCGATATAGTTAATTAACGGCCATTCAACTGCATTAAGTTGAAGTTTTTGTTTGTCCTGTACATACTATAAAATTATGTACCCATTTCCCATGATAACTGATGTTCTAGTTTTCATTGTATCGAAGAGGAGAAAAAATGCATTTTTTTTGTTTGGGGTAAAGATAATAAGAAAGTAAACGAAACGCAAATTTAACCACCTGGAACAAAACTTGATTATTGTTATTATTCAGTCAGGTAAAACCCTGATATCTGAAACACATTGATATTTAGCATTTATAAATCCATCTAGATCACAAATTTGATCCGTAAACAGAAGTTGAAATCTTTTGATGCCTGATCACAATAAAGTGAAACCTGGGAATTCCTAACGCATTAGGAATTGTACCTTTTAAATCTCGGTGTAACAGGTAAACATAGTGCTAATCCAATCGATACATAGTCATCCCTGCTTCATTAAATACTAATATTAATTATTCAATTGCAATATCCAACACATCAATCACAGAGCCTGTAAATTAAGGCAAAGCTCTAAAGGTCCGTGAATAATACATGACGCCCTATCAACCCCCTTGTCGATCTGAACGACATCAAACCGAGAGCTGCGGCCTCTGGGAACAACCGACTGCAGCGCCACTCAAACTTAATGGGACATTTCGCCGCTGTATCAATCCGGGAAATTCCTATTGGACAAGTTTTCTCTATTGTGGTTACTAACTGGAGACATTTTGTCACGTTCTGTTTATCATTCTATACATGTATAAGTGGAATTTTTTTTTTTACTTACCTGAAGAAGTTGACAAGCAAAAAAAAAAAAAAAAAAAAAAATTCTCTTTTTTGTAGTGGCCTTTTTTCAAGATATTATCCATAAAATTTTATTCCTGACAAAGTTACATAAAAGTTCCATTTTCTTTTCACAGTGCGAAGTGATACCTGGTTATGGATTCCGTCGGGGCGGTTACCAGTGTGTTTGTAAGCCCGGATATTACTACCCGTGGTGGCACGACGGACCTTTCCTTGGGATAGAAATTGAGCAGGCCACCGGGTCCGAATACGACGCTTGGTTTGATTGCCTGGCCGTGGAAGGTGAGTCACGAATTTTCACGAATTTTTTTTTTCAATCCTTAAAGAAATAAAACAAATAATATTATATTCATATTATGTTTTTGATATTAGAACAAATGGTGCCTCCCAATGAGATGCCAAGTTTTGTGGAAAGAAAGAAGAGATCTACACTCCAGGACCGATTTGTTGACGTAATTTCTTCTGCTGACTCTAGCCCGCGTGTTTCAATGGGAAAACTATCTACTACGGATAATGCAGGGAAAAGACAAAAACGGTCTGCCTCAAAGAAGGTCAATAAGTTGGTGGCAAAGAGATCCGCATTTAAAACAGTCAAGGAAAGAATGCAGGAGCGAAGATTTATACCACGGTACCCAGGAGAGAAGAGATTTATGAGGCACAAACGTGATCTATTTGATCAAGAAATGTACGCAAGAATGGAAAAGATTATATACCGAAAGCAGACCACGAATAAAGAGAATTGTATGACAAAGCCAGATTATGAGTTGTACTTACCGGGGGATGCAGGGTATGGCGCTGACAAACGATTTGAAGCCGAAGCCCGCACTGCGTTGAGGTTGGCACATTTCTTGTGTGATTTCCTTCAAAACATCGACGAATATGAAGACTTCGGAAGCGTAAGGGGAGACAAGAGATTAAACGAGACACACATATTTGGTGAGGTTCTCGCTAACGTCATGAGCAACTTTAAAATTCTAGGCAGTGGCGTTTTCTTTGACCGCTACAAGTTCCGAATGTCGCCACCTGTTAACAACACGGATCCCCGATTTGTACATGGTATCACTCGGGAGTACTTCGGACCTTTTGCATACACGTACATGTCTGCAGATACGGACGGATTGGAAAAGTTCCGCGCTATAGACTATGCTGGTCTGAAATCTCCATATACTCAAAAGATGTGGTTCAGAGACTTGAAGGCCAGGTGGCAGACGAACTTCGAGGGCCTGAAGCAATACACCGCTAAACCTATGGTTCGTTCAGATCCTAATGGCACTAGTTTAGTGAGATGGGAGCACTACCCATTAAAGTATTTTGCTCCAAAGTATGAACACGGAGAGTGGCTGAGGCCTACCTTTAAATGCGATGGAATGGTGGATGAGTGGGTTGTCACATACATCGCACCATTCTTTGGAACAAATGCATTAAAGACTCGACTAGAATTCCAGTAAGTCCAGATATATAATTACATTCGAAATATTCATACTTTTGTATATTATTCAAGTATACTGACCCTTATTCTTTTTTCTTTTTCAGTGGAGTGGTAACAGTTGATGTCAAGTTAGACTTCTTAGAAATCCACCAATGTCCTGGAGATTATTCCGTGGCGAACGCATTTAAAAACACGGCGCGTTGTCACTTTAAATCGCAATATGTAAGTGAAGCCAAACCTCCATATAATGTCTAAACACAAATAACCGGCGATATTCACTATAGTTTCCACATAGAAAGTATTAACGTATTCTTAGATTTTTCCAATATATTTATTGCAACTATAATCTTAGTATGCATGAAGTAGCTTTTTCTTTATTTATAAACTTTCTCTACTGCTTTATTTTCTCTGAGCGGAATTTTTTCCTGTTGGTCGTTCTTGGCACTGGCGGAATAATCACGTGACAAGTATAGTGGTTGTTCCCTTGTGTCAATAATGAACTCGAGGAAAGTCGCCATATTCTTAAACAGCCTTCATTGTATATTTCTCCATACTATATCTACTGTTAACAAAATGAATTTTTTAAATACATTACCTCTCCCTAAAATTCAATTTTAATTTCTGTTATAATCGAGAATTTAATTTGCATGCAAAAATTATTTTTCACCATTCTTAAATTATTATTTGCGTCTTTCAAATCTCTGTTTTAGTATTTTTATTTTTAAATTCGCCGCATGCACGAAATGCATTTGCATACTTGAGATAAATACAAGTTCTCTTTTTCAAAGATAAATACGTCAATCAACAAGTATTATGATGTCTAAGGCAGCCGCAATCATTCTAACCACTGCAGTCATAATAAGCACTAAAAACTGCACTTTTATGTATTTTTCTTTTGCAGTGTGTACCGTTACCTCTACAGACCCCTACCCAGCGCTACCTCCGAGGGGGGTACAAGTGCGAGTGTCGTCAAGGTTACGAGTACCCCTTCAACGACCTCAGTTGGTTCTTTGATGGTCAGATGATGGAAGAGGAATATAACAAAATGTTACGAGGAGAGCCCAATAGGTATCGTATGCTGCTCACGTGTTTATGTTTGCTGACTACGTAAATGTTTCATATTTGAATACGGTAAACAGAACAATTGAAAATACTAAGCATAGAAAAATATAGTTCTTGAGATGCCTTGCAGCTAATGCACCCTTCACATTAATTTTTTTTAATCATGCAATTGTAAAAATCTATAATATTTTTTGTTACAGATACGACACGCTGAAATGCAGGATAGCTGGAGCGGACGCCATTACATTTAGCTGGGTTCTTCTCTCATTGTCTTCTTTTATCTATCTTCTCTGGACTCGTATCTAAATATCACAGTGCATTTTCTAATTAAAATCTTTCTTTTTTGTTTTTTTGAATTGAAATCTGATCAAGTCTTCCACACAAGTAAGTACCAAAAAATAACCGGAAAATAACCATGGGTCACTTTAGACCAAATATACAACATACATGTATCTGAATTATAATATACAGTATGTTAATTTTTGAATTCTTCAGGTAAATAAAACTTTTTGAATTATATATTAATTGGAAAAACTAGTCTGCAGGACTTTATTAATTCATTGACATGTTTATTGGTATAAATGCTCAGAACGATGTCATCATCATTTTTAAAGAATTGTTTTTATCATTATTATATTATGATTGTATAATGTTACATTTTTTACCTTTGTAAACTGTAACTATGTGCCATTAATGCCAAATAGATTGTTTCTTGTTAGTGCAATTGAAATGTATAAATGCTTGACAATGTGATTTAAAATTAAATGTACATATATTATTTAATGAAAATTAATGAATGTATGCAAGAGCGCTTGAAAAGGCATCCATTTAATGTAGAACTATATTATCTATGATGTACATATATTTCTTATTACAACGTTCATATGTAGGTCATATACGCAATAATATATGCAATTTTAATTTAAGTGCTTTTAAGTTCTAACGCTTCTGAGTATGCAAGGAAGTACACTACCAGGACGTGTACGAATTTTTTTTCACGTGCCATGTTTGATATACGCAGACATTACTCAAGAAATCTTCAGAAACTCTAACCCTTGTAAACAGGAACTCATAAACACTTCAAACTGTTCTATACATATCAATTTAAAATCAATCTTTTGTTTTTATGCATACACGTTTTCTTGAAAAAAAAAATAATGAAATTTAGAAAATGTCTAGTCTAACATGGCCAAATTTTTATGATCTACCTGGAGAAGGTAAGGTGCCTTTATTGTGATTTTTATTACATGTAAGTTTGTACATATTTTCATAGATTATTATTTTATATACAACCATGGAATAATAAAAAATGTACAAATGCCAACCTTGTTGCTGTTTGTTTCTATAAATTTGAGGCGTTTTGATAGTGTATCGTTATGCAGAGCAAAATAACGAAATGAAATCTTGAAAAATGAATGCAGATGGTATATTTCAAGGAAGCGAGGCAAGATTATTTTTAATGAGGAATTAAGGTTTAATGAGGAATTAAGGAGGCGAGGAACTTGAAAAGGTAGAAAGTGTCTTTGATAAATCAGACCTGCCACTGGTGCTTCTGACAAAGAAGGTGGGTGAACAAGGAAAGCGAAATGCCTTTAGTGCAACATATGACGTTAAAAGTCAATTGCATATACATGGCATAATTTCCTTTCAATTGATATTTAATCAATCATTAATGTATACTTTTATGTAAAATTTTTACAATTTCAGAATTTCTACAAAATCTCAGAAAGTTTAAAATATTTGCCTATGAAACAGCAAATACACAGTAAAGAGGACAATCTTCTCCATGACAAACTATGACACCATTTTTCGATGTGAACGGATCATCTCTACATTTTTTTTAAAAAGTTAATCCTTAATATACATGTTTTGTTAACAAAAACATAGAGTAAAAGAGCCATTATACCTTAAAAGTATATTTTACGGCCAAAACCTTATAATTTTTTATAGAAATACTTGAATTCCATTTACGAAAATCAATATCAAAAACATGCTTAATACCCAACTTCATCAGGAGATACATGTACGTAGCGTAGTGGTCAGTGAGTTACCCTCAAAACAAACTTTTTCTCAAGTTTCATATGGCTAGGGTTCGAATCCCACGCATTCCATATATGTTTTTGAAAGAAGAATAATTTTTGACGAAAGTTTTATCGCAGAAAAATTTTGTTTTATCAGAGTTTCACAATTTTCAAAATTGAGGATTTTACTCTTAAGTAATTACTTAATTCAAAAACGGAATATGATTTTTATGTATCTGAAGCCATATGCATTCTGCACGCATTGTTCAACCATCTTCTTTGATGAAAAATAATCAAATCATCCAAGACAGCAAAATAAGTTGGAAATAGGAATCATATTGTTCATGAATAAAACGTTTAAAGATCGTGGTCCACTATGCGTAAAGTGAACTCCATACATGTATAATATACATACATGTATCATGCTGTGTTCGGTGATTAGCTAAATATATATGTTAAGAATGATCTTGAAAATGAGTCATAATTAAAAGTGATGAGAGAGGGATTTTTTGTTCAACAACAAAAATAATGGGTGTACATGTTTCTGGAAGTTTATAAAGATCTAAAGTCCACCTATGTACATGTACAGCTCGCTTGTGACCAAGTAGTCTATAAATGGCAGCGTGTGGGAAATTCTCCTCTTTTGGTAAACATTCAGGCAACCATAAAAGAAAATAAATAACTAATACAGTGATATAAAAATTTAGAGCAGGCCTGGAACGACTACGGTGATTATTATACATATGCATGTAACTGAAATTTGAATTGCCTCGCTTGAATTGTACTTCTTGAGTCAAGGAAACACGCTTTACTTAGGCTTATGCATAAATAATATGTTAAGAATAAAATATTCACAATATAAGCATGTAACTGTAAGACACAAAACGCAAAGGCGTCGAAACCTTGGGGGCTTTGCTCCCCCATCTTTTTTAGTTTTGCAAAGATGGACATAAGATAGGCAATGAACATTGGGTCGTAGGTTTAGCCCACCCCGTCCCCCATTTCAACAGACGCGTTGCAGTGTATGGTATAAGAAGGGTAAGTGGTAGTGTTTGAAAAAAATGTACTGAAAGAAGTTCGATCCACCTTCCCCCACCCCACCCCACTCGACCCACGAATTAAGGATTTTCGTGTTTGGACTATGGACAAATACTCTTTTTGTTTTGCTTGGCAAGTGTTTTTTGTTGGAATTTTTTCCTCTTTCAATTAGACCCCCCCAACCCCATTTCAAATTGCTTCCGACGCCATTGAAACTCTAGCAAAAAAGGACACATGGACCATGCTCTTTGTATCTCGTCATTTACTGTAGTAATTTCAATTCGAGCATCTGATGGATGGGAAGGGGTGTAAAAGAACTTGTACTCTTGTAAGCAAAAGTAAACTGTTATGAATCTCCTTTGCTTTTGAATGAATCACTTCCTTTAATACATGTAGTTCGCTTATTATAATAATATTTACCAAAAAAATAAATAAATAAATAAATAATAAAAACATTTACCGACTACCTAGTAGAAGTATATTTTTTATAAAAATAAAAATAAGTAACTTCAGGTGCCTGTGTTCAGGACGTAGACTCACCTACTGTAATATGTACCACACTACGGTAAGATTCTTTACTATGATCCTGCTTTACTTAAGGTAAAAATAATAATAATAATAATAATAATAATACTTTATTTTAAGAGGGTAACCCGATTAGTGCAATGCACTAGTCTTCCTCGGGGCCCTCTAAGCATGTACACAATAATACAATAATAAAATCATTGTACAATAATAAATAATACAACATGACGTAAAAATACAAGCACATATAGATTTCAGGAGATTTTAGTTGCGACACGTTATTATGAATTTTTCTACATTTTTACGAAATGTGTGTAAATTCTGTGAAAAACGTATGTACAAAGGTAATTTGTTCCATAAATGAACACCGGAATAATGAAAAGAATTTTTAAATTGATTTGTTCGATATTTCGGTAGTTGAAGGTCAAAAATGATATTGAATTGGTTATAAACATGTATATACATGTATTGTACAAACTGATTTATGTATATACATTAAACCTATGAACTGTTCTTGGTAATAAACTATACATTACAATACTGTTAAAGAATGTATCATGTTGTAAATTTTTAATTTACTAGGGGGAGGTAAATGCAAAGTTTACAACATGATAACTGTTGTAAAATTTGCATTTACCTCCCCCTAGTAAATACAAAATTTACAACATGATAAATGTACCCTGTCCTTGCATGGTAGGTCACCGACCAAAATAACCATTTTACCGACAATATGTATACAGTTACCTTCTTTCCTCTTTTGCTCCCTCTTTCGGAAGTGTAGTTGCATTAAAGCTACCATAACTCAACTTTCGAATAAAACGTATTGCTTATTGTAAAGAACAGACGATGTACATATATTATTATGCATTTCAAATTAAAAGAAGAATTGGATGGACATGATTAGAGAAACACGTTCTAGAAGTGATGGGGTCTTACATTTTGCATGTTTATGCGCTCACTCAAGGATAGCCCATATGTCGATGTACATGTAACAGGCACCAATAGTATAATAATATCAATTGGCATATTTCTAATGGAACCATTGTAAAAAAACTCGCTTAAACATAATCGTCTGATTTTTTATTTTGTTGAGGCTATACATTGTGTAATTACTATAAGTACACAACGTTACAATTGCTAATCCAAGGGTAACTTTTTGGAATTTAATCTACATAATTCTGGGATACTAATAACTTCAGTTCAACTATTTGAAGTATATACTACATATTTTTTCGTAGATCTATAACATTGTTGAAAATTAAATTTGTATCTTTTATCAAAAAAGATTGTTTGTGAAACACAAAATCCATGCATCCGCATATGGTACCCCAAAGTCAAAGGCCAATGTAGGCAAAAAATCCTAACTCCAAGAAGAGTTCAAAACTGGTGGTACCCAAAAGAAAGGTCTTATCACAAGAAATGCAAATGGGAAATATATAAGTCTGAAAAAAGACACTCAGAAAAAGACCATGGTCAAAATTTTTTAAGAGATCATACTCCAAAGTCAAGGCCATGACATACAGACATTGATTGCAAATTAAAAAAAGTTTCTGTTAAAAGGAATATGCATGTGAAATATGAAAGCACCAGCACCCATTTAAAAAAAATTAAGTTGGTTGACTATAATTTTTTTGTCAAGGTAAAAAGGTAGGAAAATGTTGCTACATGTTCTCAAAGATGTAGACACATGAAATACGCATGTAAAATATAAAAGCCCTTGCATAAAACGTTCGGAAATTATTGCAAAGGTTAAAGTTTGGTAAAATTTGCAAAAGTAGGTCAAACATCAAAGTACCAAGGTAAAGGTCAAATAAATTGATATCCGAAGAGAGGCCTGCCACATGAATAAACAAGAGGCCCATGGGCCACATCGCTCACCTGAGTAAGTTAAGCTATGCTGTTCTTTCCCAGATCCCTCCTTTTAATACCTATTGTGACCCCTCCCTACTCCCAGGGGTCATGCATGATTTGAACAATTAAGAATCTACTATTCCCCAGGATGCTTGCACATACATGTAAGTTTCAGCTATTCTGGTCCAGTGGTCCAAGTACAAGTCATCCGTGTACTCTGACAAACGAACAGTAAAGCACTGACAGCCTTTCCCAGTGCTGGCCTATTAAAGAGGGCAATAGGAAGATTATTATTCTGGGACAGGGAAGTCAAAGGACAAATCCGAGCTTATGGATGTATCCATTAATATTACATTTTAATTTTCAAACATTTTTTTTAATCTTTAATGTAATTTTCTTTTTCAAAATATTAATTTTTACTTTTTGATGAAATTAAAATTACATCACGGTAGAATTAAATAGCCCGTTGAATACATCTACAATACATTTTACATGCAAGTAAATCAGTTAAACGTAAAGATACCTATTACTTAAATATGTAATTCTTTTCAGGGGATGCTCTCTCCTCCATGGCACCTGATCCCACCTCTGGCGTTTCGGAGGTCCATGTTTGCTCTGCTACTATTTTGTATCGTTTTATGGACTTTTGATCTTGAATACTGTTCGTTTTCTCCATATGTTTCATTCCATTAAGTTAAAGTATGACAAGGTTTTTTTCCTATTGTTGTATTTATTCCAAAGGCCTTAAGACATCTACTTTTTCCTACTTCAAATATTTAAATCAATTAATCTTAGCCAGGTTTAGCACACTTTCTACCTTGACATAAATGAAATTCATTGCCCTCAATTATCGGCCACCTACAAATAATACACTACAAAATAAAACCGTTGACGGATTAGCATTGTTCTAAAATGAAGTCTGATTAAATATTCGTTTTACTAACTAGAGTAGATATAGCGGCAAGCGTATTAAAAACCTTTGGACCATTCAACACAAAGATTAACCCGACGATTTGTTTCTTTTTTCTCCTGGATAAGGCACCCTATTGCCAGAGTATAAGATCCTTGTCAACGTTTTAACGCCTGATGTTTATCGACGGGTAAATCGCAGCAAATGTTCCCATGCTTTAATTATAAATGAGGGACGGGACATCTTAATTAAACCTTCTATATTAAGGTAGGTGGTAATGTATCTAGATGCGTTGTTAATAGCCACAATCGGGATCTGATGCATACGCTTAGACACGAACCTGAAATACCCCTGGTGCCTAATCTTCAGGAATGGATAGCTAAGGAGACTGGATTTTAAGGCGATGCTTTTATAAGTATATTGGTAGGTAAAAACAATTTTAAGTAAAATCGATACGCAAAAATTACTGAAAATACCGAAGAAATTAAAAGGAATACCAATTACTAGAAATAACTGATATTTTTGTCTGCGATCATCGAAATCGGAGGGAATTATAGGTTTCTTTTTCGTCTGTCTGTCAGTCTGTCCAACTTGGTTTTCCTCGTTTTTTTTTTTTTTTTTACGAAACGCATACAAATATTGAACTTATTTTCGGTATATAAGTGTATATTGTTTCTTCTATCATGTTTTAATGGAACAAAGTTATACCGAACAATGACGAATGAAGCTGAAGTACTAGGAGTTCAAATGCTAGGTATAGATTACACTTTCTGCCTTAAACTTTAATTCTTAATTTGAATGATAAAATACATGTACAATACCATTACTCGTTGAACTTGGCTTTGTTTGCATATGTTGGATTTTATTTATTTATTTTTTGGCAAAGTAAGATTTTCATGAGTAAACTTTTGAATTTGAGTTTTTTTTAAATTTTGACAATTTTCTTGCATTTTGTTAGACGGCCGTCAGTATCTTCATCTATCCTGATGAAACTGATGTACTCCTTATCAGAAATATTCATTTGTTCTTAAAAACTCAATTTGAAGATATCAATAATTTCTACATTCAAATTCTTGGAATATTTAACTTTGTTTTGCGAGGACCCCAATATAGAAAATTAAATTTCTGTTGACAGGTCATACAAATTTTTATGTGGACAACGATTTCATTGTCAAAGCATGTGTGCTACCGAGTAATTAAATACCTTACAATCAAACATGTGCATTTAAATCTTATGTATTTGCTTTAATTTAATCAATATTTGTTGAAATGCAGAGATTACGGTGTCACCGTGAAATGGATTCTTATGAAGTTTCTCCAATATATATAAGTGTTCAAATTCATTTTGAATATTAAAAGCTTTATTAAAGGACCCTTTATTCTTCAGCTGCCTATATATGTATAGATTTTTTTAAATCTTAAAAAATCTTTCAGATAAAACCTTTTCACTAAATGGATACATTAAATATCAGGACTATATTATATTAGTACTGTTGAATCTAATCAAATATACTTTTAAGAAAACATTTATCAAATAAATGTTGGCTACTAGTATATCAATATCCAGGAACTCCAGAAAGTCCAATAAGATTTAACCTTGACTTTTTTAAAACCTTTCTTTTCATAAATATAAAAAAAGCAACCCTTTACTCTAATACATGTAATAATGATTCAAAGAAATTTGTATGCCGAAGAATATTTTAAGAATATAAATCATATTTCAAAGACAGGCTATTTAAAATACATGTAATAGTCTTTCAAAATTATATCTACTTTTCAGATTGTGAACAACTACCATGCCTATCATGTGGCCTTGTCCAGGAAATCCAAAATGTAGAAAAATCTACCTCTACGGTCGAGGACTGAAGGCGCATATCGCTTCCTGTAAGCATGCGCAGTCCAAAAGAGTTCGCGGAAGGCGGGAAGCTTTGGAGACCATGTTCAGTGTGGTGTGTTTTACAGAAAGCAGGAACTTAGGAAACATAACTCTGGCCAGACGGAAGGTGCCGGACTTCAGATACGAACCTGCTACCCTGATAAGAATTTAACAATGTATGGTAGCTTTCTAATGCTAGTCATTAACACTATTGTTCAGTGAAATTTAATGTGATGAAATATCGTAAAGCATTTAAAGTCCTATGTGTAAGTGCTAGAAAAATGGATTCTAAGTAAAGAATATGAAATGTGTTTCAACCCTTTTACTTAGAAAGAAATCCTTAATTTTGCTGCATATAAACCGGACTTTTTACGAGCACGTCTTCTACTAAACATGATATCTTGAAAATAATCAGGAAAATTAGATTGCTGAAAATGTTTGAATATAACCGAATAAATTACATTCTACTTTTATTCATTAATGTACGAATCAAATATGATAATAAAATGCAAAAGGTTTTTTTCCCCTGTTGTTTCTTCAAGCAAAATGTATTGTTTGTAATGACTTTATCTTTGAAAAAGTGAGGGTTTTACAAATATCATTAAGCGTTGCAGCTGCAACGCTTTAAACCATGAATCATTGCATGAATGGTTTACCTTTTCAAACCGCTTATGCTAAACCGCTGCTTAATGAAAGAATTATATCATTAAGCGGATGAGCATGTCAACTATTAATGCAACGATTTATGACATTAAGCGTTGCGTTGCAAGGCAACGCTTGATGATATTTGTATCATTAAGAGGAGTTGTATCATTAGAGGTTGATACAATTCATAGGTACACTGCTCAATAACCCTAAGGTAGGATTCTCCTCTGGTTTCTGACTAGATGAACTATTCAAAGTATATTTGCTTATATGTCTTATATATTTAGGTATAAGAGATTTAAAAGACATTTTTCTTTCCTCATCACAATTGTACAACTTTAAATAGAAATGGTAAACTGCGTTTGAAAACTAACAGGGACTATATTTTTGGAGGAATGGTGGCGTATGAAAATATTTTCGTTTCTGTCTCTCAAAATTATTATAGAAAAATTATTCTAGTTATTATTTTTACACAATCAAAGACTTGCAGAAATTTTCAAATGAAAGTTAAATTAATAATAAGGGACTAAAGTTTCAAAATATATAAAATAAATATGATTTTTCAAGCAAACTAAAACTATGTTAGCTTTTAAAAGCTTCAAATCTAAGTACAGATTTGAGCAAAAAATCCATTTTTTAAAAAAAATGAAGAGTTTTTTCTTTCTTAGTAAACGATCACTGTATTGTTTTGTATCATTTTGTACTTTATGTGACAACTTTACCATATGTGAAAATAAGAAAAATTTTAATATAGAAAGCACATGAAAATAACTAATATATCCTAAAAATTAAGAAAAGTAGAGAAAATTCGTATTAGCCAATATCCCTTTTAGTTAAAATATTTATGTCAATTTGGTAATATCGTCTTATATATAGGCCCTTCATGGTAGTATCTTTTTATGAAAAAAGAAAAATCTTTTGAAATAGAAGTAGGCATCGCAGGATTGGCAACAGTAATTTTATATTCTTAATGTCCCGAAAAAAAGGTAATGACCTTGACCTGACCTTTCCTCTAATATAAAACGGTCAAATTTAATTTCACTGATACCATCACTTAGTGATATTGTCTTCTTGATTCTGTGAAAATTTCATTAATTTTTAAATACAAGAAATATGAGAAGAATCCTACCTTAAGTTTCGAGTAGAGGTGTAAAGTAACAGCCTTCCCTTAACATTCGATGGGATGTAAAGCAAAGAAACTAACAAACCCAAATGTGTACATTCATTTATACATTTATAATTTACTTAAATCTATTGAATAATTTCTCCCTTACTTTAAAAAAAACATTGTCGTTTAACAACACTAGGCATAATACCTGTAAAAATTTCTTGATCAGTGACTGATCCATCAATAAAACATACCAAGACGTACACATCTATGATACGACAATTATTTAATCTTTTCAATCCTATATTAAATGATTATTTATACGGATATAAACAGAAACCTTTCTTTGGTTGTTAGTAGGGGAACTAACGTCGCAGCGACTGGGGAGAGAAAGAACTATATGCGGTATATTGCATATGTTTGCCCCCACAAAAGTCAAATTTTGAAAACTTCCTGATATGTGCTGAATTCAATAAATTGTACGAGAAATATAAGTTAACAGAAAATATTATAGTTCCAGAGCAGTGTATTCACAATTTCTGATTTTATGACGTCACAAACTAGTCCGATTTTATATCCTTTTTCAGAAAGAGGACAAAATGGACAAAATTTCAACAATTTAAGCTTTAAAATTTATAGAGCGCATGTGTGTTCAGGAACAATATTGACATATTTCATTGATATTATCATTCTACACATTATATCAAAATATTTATCCTGAACACACATGCGCTCGGTGACTTCTATTTAAAATATCGACGAAATATGTACATTTTTCTGCAAAATTCATAAAAAACTAAAATTTACGTCATATTTGTGACGTCATTACGTACATATGACGTCATTACTTATGAAATTATTCAGTGCTTTGAAGTCAGCATATACTCCCCTGTTTAAGGACTTAATTAAATATTACTCCGTCAAAGTTTGATTTTGGGGGGCAAATGTTGGTTAATACCGCATATAGTTCTTTCACAACATAACACCCAGACATTGGTTAGGTATTCTTTCTTTCTGCAAAAGCTACGACGTTAATTTCGTTCATTTTATTGTTAAAATGCCTCCAGGTTCTCGATGCTCGTCATAACTTTGATGTTTTGTAAACAAGATCCTATTATGAATTATATGAAAATAACGAACAGTATTCAGGATCAAAATTCAATTCAGACTACAAATCAGAAGCAGAGCAAATGTGGACCCCTAAAACATCTTTGGTCAATACAATCACCTTGTCGGCAAATAGATTCAGTCAAATGCTGACTGACGTTTTCCAGACTTATTGTTGGGCCATTATATATACACTGAATTGTCAACGGATTTTTCCAATATTTCTCGATCAGCACACGGCGGGTGTGGCAGGTTGGCAGGAGATGCTCACTTCTCCATGACTCCTGATCCCACCTTTGATATTTTGGAGGTACGTGTATGCTCTGCTTCAATTTTGTTTTGTTCTATAGACTTTTGAGCTTGAATTTTGTTCATATTTCCATAATATTCATGCGGTAATATTTGCAGAAATCGAAGTTTTGGGGTAAATATGTTTTCGATCGACATCCCAATTTGAAAACCATGGAAGGAATAATGATTTCAATTGGTCAATTGTTTATAGTTTAAGAAATTTTCTGCCTTATAGTTAAGGTAAGATATTGCTTAAGTTCATCAAAGAGCACACTGCCTCTATCATAAATTTCTCCATGAAACATAAAATATGTACTTTAACCCCTTCACTTCCGTACCGGTCAACTTGACCGGTGGCGCGTTAAAACACGACTTCGCGAAAATAAGATCTCCGTATCTATTTTGTGGTAGCATGAAGGTATATAAGCTATATATCATCTTTTTGGAAATTTTCTCTACTTTTTAAATATCTAAAAAGATTATATCTTGATTGCCGGTATTTAATCGATTTTACGTTGTAAAGACAAACGAGACTTTTTGAAAATTGAGTAATTTTCCAAAGCGATTGCCGATTTTCCAGACGATTGACAATTTTTTTCCTGATTAACTTTATAAGAAAGCATGGTATATTCTTAAAGCATATTTTCTCTACTTTTAAAATATGTAAAAATTATTGTTATTACTTTAAGGTATATTTTAAAAACAAGAATTTTCTT
Source organism: Saccostrea cuccullata (assembly GCF_032062105.1). NCBI lineage: Eukaryota > Metazoa > Mollusca > Bivalvia > Ostreida > Ostreidae > Saccostrea > Saccostrea cuccullata. The sequence continues at coordinate 182,438 of NW_026935288.1, read as the reverse complement.
GCACTTATGTGTTTTTTCTCGATTTTATTCGTAATATTTAAACAAAGCTCAGTTTTACGTTTATTTCTGTGTTGAAATAGGGAAAACAAAATAAAGCTGGTAAAAGTAGAGAAAATTTCCTTTCCAACAAGCCCTTATAGGCCTTCTTACGCTCAGTATTTTCTTAATTACGATAATTTGAATGTGTGACCTTCGCATAGTTTTTATGGAAAAATCGGTCAATATTTACATGTAACGTCAAGGTCGATATTGTTGCGTCTTACTCGAAACAACAAATTCTTTTATAAGAGTTTTTTGACCATTTAAATATATTTTTTTTACTGAAATAAATGCATAATACAAAAAAAAAAAATAGATTTCAAAAAACAAATATATACTTTCGTTCTGCCTTTTGTGAAGTGAATGTTGATTTATTCATCTACATGTAATGATGTATATTTCATGAAGTGATATACAATATATTGTTAAAAATTGTAGATTTCCAAAACGTCGATCTTTACTAAAAAAAATCAATCAGATTTTTAATATTGTTGTATCTTGTTATACTGACTACTTATTAATTTGCAATTTTATTAGATCTATATTTAACAATACAAAAACTCGCATTTATAAATAAATACGACTCATCACTGTATGAGTTGATACGAATTGAAATAACCACGTGTTTCCGCTGTGGTAGCTGTAAACAAAAACATGATCCGAAATCTGAACGTCAGTTTTCATGATTATTTCACGACGAAGATCCTCACATCAATGAATCAAATAATACGGACATGCCTTTGGTATTAGCAGGTGAGAATACGTGTATATTGACTGAAAAGTTTAAGTTTAAAACGCATTAGTTCACGTTCAAAAGAAAACTAAATGTACACATGTACTAGATCTTTATGTTTCTGTGTGCATATTTCGTATCGTTCAGCCAATTTTGCATTGCTTTTGAACTTTGATGCTTTTGACAATCACTCGTAAGTTCAAAGCAAAATCAAAGTTGTCATAATAATGGATAGTTGTTTTCAGTATGTATGTACCAGTGTGTACATGTACCACTTTCACATTGAATTTTTAGGGTGCTTTCACCATATACAACAATACTTTCATCTGTGAATACCCACTTTCTAAGCCCACCATGAACTACGAAGGTCAATTAATATGTAAGGACGCCAATGAACAGGTAAATTTTTGTTTTGGTATTGAAAATTTCTGTATTTCTAAAATTTCAAAAAATAAAGTCTAATTTCATTTGTGTCATTCTCATGACATTGCATTAATTCATACTACAGGATTAAACGTTCTTTTTGAAAAATTTATCGATGTGTAAACTCTTGACATTTTACTCACAAACTGAATAAAAGTGCGAAGCACTTTTATGTTAAGTTTGTGAGTAAAATGTCATTTTTGAAAAATTTATCGATGTGTAAACTCTTGACATTTTACTCACAAACCGAATAAAAGTGCGAAGCACTTTTATGTTAAGTTTGTGAGTAAAATGTCAAGAGTTTACACATCGATAAATTTTTCAAAAAGAACGTTTAATTCTTGTAATTCCAATATCGAATTTTTAAAAATATTGAAATTATTTCTCTTTGAGGCCTCCATACAATCCGTTAGTTCTGGACGGCGAAGGAATACATTTTACCGCAAAGGAACGTAAGGCCTAGAAAAAAAATATGTCTGTTTCCGCGTAAACAGAGGTCTGGCTTTAGTCAGATTGCCATATATGCTATTTGTTTTAGTTCAGTAATTTTACCATGATGGTTTACTACAAGGTTGTTGAATTATCAGTCCTGATACATTGACTTAACAATATCATTTAACTACTTGGATCACATAATAAATACAATTTTAATTTTAAAAGGAAAATCAAATAAATGTAGTAATATTAGCATTCTTAATTTTATTTATAAATATAAATTTATATACACAATGACATGTATCTGTTTCAAAATATTTAAATCTTTTACAGGATAGAAGCTGATCACTTGTACTTGACAGCAAATAATAATGTTATGGACAAATCAAAGAATTTCCTCCAGTCTTACAGAGAAATGACAGTTGATAAAAGAATGGTGGACACAAAGTAAAAGTGCTCTTCAACATTTTGTTGAAGATTTCAGTCTGATTTGGAATTCATCTTGCAATATTTCTGGATTTGTAAATTTAAATATAAGCGTCAGATTTTCAACTTATTGACTAAACAGTTTTGTGTTAAATATTGCCAATGCTATCTATTATTATTATTTCCCTCCAAGATAACATGTCAAGTCTTTATTGTACCCCTTAAGCTCTGTTATACCAGAAAAATCTTGTAATGAAATCATTTAGTTTTTTTTCTTGTTAGATTAAATCCATGAAAATAAAGATTATTAGGGCCCCGCAAGGATTTGCGGGTGCCCTATAGTAATCACTCTGTCTGTCTGTCTGTCCGTCTGTCTTTCTTCCGTCCACAAATTTCCTGTTTTTTCTTAATAACTTTTTTTATGGTTGCCCAATTAAGATCAAATTTGGTATGGTAGTTCAATAGGCAGAAAGACATATTTTGATGCTAAGTTTGTTTCTCTATGTCCCTTGGTTTGGAGCTGGGGTGGTGGGGTATATTCCTTAACTTTATATAAGAATGCTTTGGCAAAGAGAGATAACTGCTGAAGATGTTTCCATTGTAAACTGAATGATGCAAGAAAATTTAGTAGGCCTATCTTTATCCGTCATTTTAAGATTAATGAAAAACTTTGTCTGCAACTGCTGTTTGTTTTGAAGTTAAGGTCAAGCCTTCATGATACATGTATTTGCATTCATTGAAGACTGGCATTTTATATAACACAAACACAAACTTCATTATTGTTTATATATACATTCAATGTTAGGTTGTTCTTTACTGCCAGTGCCTAATGTAAATATACAAGGATATTATTTACAGGTTTTTGGATATTCAGGAATTATGTTGAAAATTTTAAGAATACAGTTGCTGTTGCTTATTTCTTCATATATTTTTTAATCATTCCATAAGCTGCATCCTTATAATTCCACCCCATGGCGGGGCCCTTGCTGACTGGTCAGTTTTCTAGTTTTTAATGGCATCAAGTGAATGGATTTCTTGTTAAACAAAAAGATAGTATACATGTTTTGCAAGGACTTTGTAAGAAGCAGACCAGAATTCTTTCCTTGTAAATTTTGTCGTTCGCCATTTTTATTACGTCAACTATTAGATGATTTGTCCATGTTTGAAGCATTTCAAAATTGATATTTACTTACAGTTTAAAGCAGAATTCTGTACTGATATGACCTTGACCCCCCGAAGAACAAGAGTGTCAAGGTCAATTTTTAATACAAAAATGTTCTTTCATCTTTATGGCCCATATCTTATAAACAATATCATGAAATATACAAAAAGTGTCTAGAATGTGTCCAGAATGTGAAATAACAAACATGTATATAGCCAAAAACTTTAAAATGATGTTGCTAAGCAACCACTTAAAGGTCATTAAACAGATATTTGAAATAAAATGATGCATGGATATTGCAGTTTTGATCCCTTCTTGAGAGTATATTCAGAATTTTCCATTTCAGCATCCATTGTGTAAAATTATGGCAAGAATATTGAAAAGTGTTGAAAAAAATTTATGAAACTTTTGCACTTATTTGACCTTTGACCTCCTAAAAATAGTTCTAATGAGGTCAAAATTTAAGACAATTTATCTGTTGTATGTTCCTTGTAATTTTATGACCTCACATCTAACTTTTATATGTGCTGGGATGCATAAATGTTCTAGGATAAGTAAAAAATGAAAATTTCTGCCCGAAAATTAAAGAATTCTGCGTTGCTTAGCAACCTCTTTTAGGTAGTTATATGCAGAATTGAAAAAAGGTTTATGTGTTTCATGTAGTACAGTATAATGCTCTTTTGTTGGTATATCCCAAATTTCCTATTTCAATATACATCATACTTAATATTTAGCTTAAAGATGAAAAAGTATCAAAAAATTCCATAAAATTTTGCACTTAATTGACCTTTGACCTCAATTTTTACTAATAAGGTCAGTGGTTGAGTATCTAAACAGTCATAAAAAATCATCTGTAAGAAATTTCCTACAAAATGGTATGCATTATGCCTAGCTTTCCCCTTGGATAAAATAGTAAGAAATAATTTAATAATGCCATGTCAAAAGGCCTCCAAAATCACGTAAAATGCGCCGGAAGAGAAAGGGTTAAGGTTGTTTCCAGATATACTAGTATTTACGCCTGAAAGTATTGAAGAAAGGCTGCAGTCTTTAAACGTTGTCAGTTACCATTCAACAGATTCTGATTATAATGGTTGTTCCTTATAACATGACTGTCATTAATTGTTACAACACAGACCTTGATTCACATTCCCTTTTCCATGATATTCACAGCACATGACCTTTAATGAAACTTAAAGTTTAATGTAGGTAAAAACCCTAAAGTATATCCTATTTACAACAACTGATTAAAATTTTTAGCGGTTTTCTAGTAAAATGTTATACTTATTATTATAATTTGTCAAGTGTGTTCATTTGTGTACACGTAAAAACACAAAGAATCAATATCAATATTACTTGAATATTGTAGTAATTCATCATTACTTGCAATATTATATATGAACTGTAACGAAGGAGAACATCTAAACACCCACACCTCAATTAAGAATCAATTTTGTGTACATTAAAAAAAAATCTTTTCCATATAGAACGGTGCAGAGGCTCTTTAGTAATATTGTTTATTAACATAGATGTCTTTCACTGAGAATGTTATACGAGGTTAGCATTAGGAAAAATTCTTCATTTGTGAATTCAGCAAGTTTCTCGGAAGAGAGGGGTGGGGCTACACTGTCATATTCTTTCTTTTACTAAGTATTTTAAAGAGGGATTTATAAAATACAAAAGAGGTAAGTGTGCATGAATAAGATTTTTTCAATGCTTGCATTACAAGACTATGTATATATCAATTTTGTCATATAAATCACATTTATATTAATTATTTTTATTTTTTAACATGTGTCTTAAGATGTTTTACATTTATATTTTTATTTTTTATGCATATTTTTGTTCTAAAAGAGATAAATTATGTGGGAGTAAAATAGTGAAAATAGTGTGCGTAATTATTAGATCATTTGTACGTATGTATGGACGAGTCAATATTATTACGAATACCACGTGACAACAAACAGGAAGTTTAAGATACAACTGACTTAACATCGCTGACTGTGGACACTCGCTTGTTGAAAGACTTGTGGGAAGTCGACCGTCTTATTTCGGGCATTTGTGTATTGAGATTTGAGAAGAAGGAATAAATTGAGAAAATGCCGGTGGACTTTACCGATAAACAAGGTAAAGTCTTGTTTTATCTTTATACAAACTTCTCAATATACATGTAAGGCATTTAATTAAAGGCCAAACGTAATTTTTATTACTTGTATTTTTCTTTGTCAAATTTACTTTCGATAGACTTCATGAATTGTTCTGCCTGATTTTAGGTTTTTAAAATCATTTATGCATGCATATCCTTACTTGATCAAAGTGTTGATAGCGTATTAGGAAGGTAATGTATTTTTATTCTAGAGATTACAGGGAAATATTCTTTCTGTAAAACTTCCCCTAGCCCCCTGGATCATACATATACCGAATTACTTTTCCTAATTTTAGGTTAAAAATTCTATACATATCAGTTTAATACTAGTCAGTTTTCAACGTTCAAAATAGCATGTTAACACGGCATATTCCTAAATGACCTTATATATATGGACATAAAATAACTCCCTATAACGATATCTGTACGTAAGCTTGATACCATTTTTACACTAAATTTTAATTCTTTGCAAGTTTACAAACTTTTAGTTAATGGCACGCATTTACAAGATTTTGTAGTTTAAATTATACCAGTGTGCAATCAAGCTTCTATGTATGACAAGACCCCCTGGGCCAAAGTTAACCAGCGAAGCAATCAATTAAGATGTGGCCTAGTTCAGGGATGGTCTCGTTATGTGTAATAATAAGTTTATTTACTTCCATTTGGGGAAGTGTAGACAATGTCCATATTGAGAGAGAGAGAGAGAGAGAGAGAGAGAGAGAGAGTATTAAATTACTTCTAATTATAAAACTCCGGAGAGAATTATCATTTGCCTGTATAGGATGTATAAATCTTAAGATTAAACTATATCTCTAAGATAAGATCATTTGACAACTAGTTCCCGTTAATTATGCCACAGTGCGTTTGTAGTGACATAAAAATGTCTGGGTATCTAGGTCATGTCAAACATCAAAGTGTCCCAGAGCATGTGAATGTTTTTTAAACGACAAGCAGTTAAAAACCATTGTCTCCAATATCTATTTTATTGAGCGTTTGCACAACCTTTTCTAATATAATAGAAAAAAATCAACTAAAATATACTGAAAGATTATTAGTAAGGGATTTCCCCCTGACAGTTGCAGTTTGAAAGTTGGGGTAAGCTAATTTAGACTTTCCTATCATTAGCTATGAATGGGAGTCGACTGTTGTAATCCGGAAAACTTCATAAGTACCACTTACGTACATATGACAAAGCAATCATGTACCAAAGCTTCCTACTATAAAGTTATAATATAATCAAAACAAGGGAATGACTTAACGAGATAAATTTTATCATCAGAATATGCGTTTGCTCTCATTATTGGTCTTGAATGTGTTTTATTTATGTAATGAATAATTTTAGGAGGGAAGACATACGGACAACTAAGGAAGAAACAAGAGGATGCTCTGGACGAGATCAATAAGGTTTATATATAATTTCATAACAGTTACAAGTATTACTATATCATCGATTAATATCAAACTATAAAAATGTAGTGTTACAAAATGATCTGTTATAGTGTATTATAGCTAAAGATTTTTGTTTTAGGATTGTGTGGATGGTGGCGACTATAGCGATGTTGAAGATTTAGAGGAGAAATTAGTGGCATACAAAGGTTTGTATGGAGATTTATAGTCCCAGAGAGGGCATGTAATTGTGGAGGTAAAACTTTTGAATTAGAAATTGCTTTAAATGCGTGAGATAGTCAGAGATGAGAGCATGAACGAAGCTAAGTGCCAGATACATCAAGTAAACTCATTTAAATAAGCACAATTTTATGAAAACTAGCATTTTTCATTATTCTTAAAAAGCCCAAAGAAATCTTAATGAAACATAGAGGTGTGTCTATACATTATGTTGCATTTTTGTTTTGTTACAGCTAAGTTTATGGAATATGATCTGGACAACTCAGGAGATATAGGTAATTTATTAAGATTTGATCATTTTTATAATATCTATTTATTATAAAATCACTAAACCAAAATGATTTCTCCTTATTTTCTAAAGCGTTTACTGAAATTGTTACATGCAATGCTACAGTAAAACATAGTTTGCTATTAACATATTTTATCTGTTCTTCTCATAATTATATAATAATCATAATTTTGTTCTTTTATTTGTAATTTAAATCCTCAAAAATTATTTACCTTGAATTCTCCTTAAATAGACATAATGGAGTTGAAACAAATGATGGAAAAGCTAGGCCAAGCCAAGACCCACCTGGAATTAAAGAAAATGATAGCAGAAATCGACACCACTGACTCCGGCACAATAAATTACACAGAATTTCTCAGTATGATGCTTGGAAAGAAAAACTCCATCCTCAAAATGTAAGTGTAATTCCATCATTGTTTTATGCACAACTTAAAACTTTTTCTCTTTTCCATTGTCAAAATGTCCTTTGTTCTCAAATAGAACAAAAAAAAAAAAAACTCATCCCAAAGCCATGTTGCTATTTCAAGAAAATAGAATAAATATTAAAATAATAATCTTTAATTTGTAAAAAGTAGCAGAAATAATTATAAGTATACAATGCTTTAACATATTGCTCAAAATTTAAACAAAGTAATATCTCTGTTGTAGCATTTTGATGTTTGAAGAAAAAGGTAAAGAAAAAGAAAAACCAACAGGACTTCCCCCGAAAAAGTCCCTCGCAGATTTACCATGAACAATCAGGAATTTATACGAGCAGGTGCTGATAAAAGTGAATGGATAATTATGAACATATCACGAGAGAGAGAGAGAGAGAGAGAGAGAGAGAGAGAGAGAGAGAGAGAAATTTTGTACTGAATGATGGACATTACTTTGCATTTTTTTTACAATATAGTAAATGTTATATAAAAATTCAAACTTTGTGTTTATTATTTGTTTGTTATATATTATTTTAACATTTCCCCTTCCCCAAAACATACTTTTCAGAGAGTTTCCCATCACAGATGCTTCGTAATATGCAAAGTTTTCAATATGACGAATTAAACAAGACATTATATGTTCTACAATGTCAAAGATACTAATAAGTGACCTTGACAAGGAACGTACTTGGATGTATAGAAAATTCAAATGTTTAGGATTGATATAACGTCTTCATCTAATTCTCACTGAAAATCAAAACCCTCACAATGATCAACATTGCATGTCTATTCAGCTAAATTTTTAAGTGCAACAGACAAGATACTGATGCATGTGCAAATAATACTCACCCTAAATGAAATTAAAAGACAACTTTGTTTTAAATCCATGCCTTAATTGTACATAAACAAATTTAATAGATACTTCAATTTACATGCAAATCACATCATTTCCTTGAACTACTAAAATTAATTCTACTTGCTCTTAAGGTAAAATACACCATTGACACATGGACTAGTTTTGATTTTCCATCCCCTTTATTCCTGCAAAAGTTGGAGTTCGTATGATTAAAGAATTTTTTTGAAATTTTATGATGCCTGATTATGCTGTATATTTCTGAATTCTGATGAATCAAAATAAAAAAAATACCAGTCAAAGCTAAATATTTGTTAATGTTTTTTTAAAATCTTATCATTTTATATTTGTTTAAAGCTCCTGGTTTTGTATGCTCGTTTTTGTTTTGTGTAATAACATTTGATGCTATATATAATGATTTTAAATTATAACTATTTTGTCAAATTATCAATGGGAAGGATACATTGTAAAGTTCATGTAAGCTGCATATGACCTTGAATGCATCCAGTATCTAGTACACTTTCCTGTTTATACATAAATGAACACGGACATTTTGGACAAAGTTGTTACATCAATGACATAAAGATGACAATTACTTGAAGTAACATACTAAATTTTAACCATAAACATCATTGACATGATTCTTCGAACGTCCACAGCGTAAACACGATCTACATGCACTTGAAATCAACACGTGAATTACGTAACACTAAACCACTACAGAACTGATTATCAGATACCAGGTTCCTACTTCCTGTTATCTAAACTAAATTGTCAATACAATGACATATATGTATGTTAACAGTGAAATTTACAATTTTACACATTGATTTAATTTTTCTCAATGAAACTGTATGTGATTTCCTTTCCTGCAAAGTTTCGAAGAAATGGAGTTATTCTCTTATCAAACTTTTAAATTTTCTCTTTTTACTGAAGATTTTTTTTAAATTCGAGTTATCTTTCTCTGCTCTGTTATGTACACTATTACAACAACCGAGACGTTTAAGACATTTGGGTCTCAGATTTGTCCGCTTTGAAAAGTTCTGGATTTGCTCTAGACACTTAATATTAAGGAATGAGAGGTACACACCAATTCCGCAAAAACTTAGGCCACCATGAAATCTAATGATGATGGTCATTTAAGTATAACACAATTCATTTAAAAGCATGAAAACATATCTCTTGCTGTAGATTTTAAGATAAAAGGAAGTTTTCTCAGTTAAAACTTTATTTTCGTTTGATTTGATATATTCCACTGAACTCCAAATAAAGACAATCAGAGGCTGCTTTAAATTTGGAAGTTTAATAGAGAAAGACAATTGATGGCAAACTTATAACAAAACATTACGGCAAAAGTCATAACATTTAATTTCTTTAGCGTTATCTCTCCTTATTGATGTGGAATATTTTTATTAACTGCATATGAGTTTATGTCTTCCAGTTGATCAAAGGCTTGTTATACAATCTTTGCTAGTTTTCAATTTAAGATTTCGCAAATTCTACGGTTGATAAAAATATCTAGACTTATGAGCATGATTTGTGTTTTTTTAGTTTCACAATAATTATGTTTATTTATAAATAGTCACTTTAAAAACAATCAACGTACTTGAAATATAATCAGATTAAAATCACAAAATAACACGTGGTACATGTACTTGTGACAAAACTTACCTTGAAGTTCTTTCTTATGTCAATTCGATTTATTCCAGTAAATGTGAAATTAAAGACACCATAGACTGCCACATCTTACTGACTATAGACCACAAGGACCAACATGGTTGTATTTTAACTGACTTGTTTCATACCAATTTTCAGGCGTTTGTTCTTAAACAGAATTTGACTACGGAATGTCCTCTTTACCTGAGCAATTTACCAGGACTCCTGGGACCTTATTCACAAAGCCTCCGTATACTTACCGGACCCGTAAACTTTGCGGAAACGACCCGCAGTCGAAAAATTCTTATTCACAAAGCCTCCGTAAATACCGCATCCGTAAACGTTGCGGAAACTCTCCGTAAAACATACGTTTTTTTTACGGAAGGTTATGACTACCCGTAAAGATTCCGAAAATGAGCACTTGTTATAATATTTTCTAAGATTAATTGAAATTTTGTCTTTTTAAATGTAAATTCAAATATTCAAAAATGCAGCAACTTCATTTTTTTATGTGATTGAGATGAAAAACAGCTTGGAGCACAAAATATTTTAAAGTACACTGTAATAACATTTTAATGTTATCATTTGTATAGAGTTTCTTTTACTACGAAAAGTTTTAGAATATGCGATTCATATCAAATACAGTATGATTAGAATATGTTGTTCATATTCAATACAGTACAATACACTTACGACGAACACTCATGACGCCAATACAATTGTTACGTTATTTATGACGTCATATTGCACAGACATGGCGTTCCAGATAATGTTTCAGCGTTCTGTTTCAATAAGAAAAGACAGGGTTTTCCGAGATCGGTCACACCCCTTAGACATCTATGACGACACGGAATTGATTCGACGCTACAGAATGCCAAGATGGTGTATTCTTGAACTTATTGATACCTTGTCGAATGACTTAGAGCCTCCCACAATGAGGTCACACAGCATTCCTGCATCGCTGCAGGTATTTGCAGCGCTTCGGTTTTATGCTACGGGTTCATTTCAACAGGTATTTTTACTTCAAGAAACATTCATGTAGTGAGACATTTATATTTCTAAAATATTTAATTTGCTAATGTGTAGAAAATCCCATTTTTCAATTAAGTCAGTGATATATTAAGCATATATAAAGCGTTTCTTATAGACCCCTACCTTGTTATGACGGACAATTGCGATTCCTGAAAAATAATTAAAACTTACTATAATTGATAATTATTATTCCTAAATTCTTTTTTTTATATAAAAATTTAAAAAAGAAGCTCTATTTATTTTTTTTTTATTTAAAAAAAAAACAAAACAACTAAATATGCAAATGTTTGTATGATGTCATACTTTTCATTAGACAAAACCCCAAATAACGGTTGCAAAACTCTATCAAGTTTCTGTAACTAACAGCTGACTAAAAAACTTATTTATTAAATTTAGATATTTTGAAGCTCTTCACCTTTTTTACTTTATTTTTTTGGGTACGCTCCAAGAAATTGAATTAAATTCTTTTACAAATTAGTTATTTTAATTAAAATATAACATGAACACTGTACAAATCACTATACAGTGTATTTAGCAAAAAGCGACAAGCTCACAAAAATTTCATAGAAAATTCTTCACCGATCAATTGGCCTCTAAAATTAATTATATGACTAATAGCCTGGTCAGCGTCAACAAATTATATATATAGGACTATATATGTACATGTACATGTACAATACATAGACATGCATGATTATAATGTGGAAAACGATTAATTTTCTTCATACTAAAATAGAGTGCAGCTTTGTTTGCGATTTAGTCCATTGTGATCATATCGAAATTTAAATGTACATTATAACAGCATTGATTAAAATTTCTAAAATTCATTGATTACGCACATAACCCTATCCAACACTGTGCTCCAACAGGTTATTGGGGACATATCAGGAATAAGCCAACCCTCTGTGTCGAGGATTGTTAAAAAAACATCCAAAATTCTGGCTCAAAAAGTAGGAAATTATATAAAATTCCCAGCAACACCTACAGAACAATTGACAGTAAAGCAGGGCTTTTCCACGGAATTCAACATGCCCAACACTTTAGGCTGTGTTGATGGAACTCTCATTGCTATAAAGCCACCATCGGAAAGAGAAGATGCCTACGTATGCAGAAAGGGATACCATGCCATCAACGTCCAGAGGGTGTGTGACCACAGAAAGATGCTTACAAATATCGTGGTCCATTGGCCTGGCAGCACTCATGATGCTTATATTTGGAACAATTGTAAGCTGAGAGAATGGTTCTAGGGTCAGCCTTACGTTGGGCATCTCCTGGGGGATCAGGCATATGCTTTGCGCCAGTATCTTTTGACTCCATTAAGAAATCCTCAGACACAGGCTGACCGGGCTTTTAATGTAGCTCATAAAAAAGCACGACAAAGGATAGAAGACACTTTTGGTCGTTGGAAAAGTCGATGGCTCTGTATTCACAAATATGGTATGTTTCTTTAATATCTAGATGGAATTATTCAATGCCAATATTCTTTATTTTATTTTTTATAATGTAATTTTTTTCCCTTTTTTCAAATACATGTAAGGTAGCAACTAGCAAGACCAAGAAATTAGCAGCTTTTATTATTATACTCCGCGCTTCAAACGTGGGGTATATAACTATTTTATACTGATTAGGGTGTCCGTCTGTCAGTCCATCTATCTGTCTATGTCCGTCCGTCCGTTACAAACAGTACTCTATGGGATACCCATCTCTTATTCGCAATTTGTCAGCCATTATGCACCTCCTAGCTTACTTTTAGCACAACATGGACACCGCCATTCTTTCTGTAATAATTCAAAGCCCCCCCCCCTCCCCCGCCCCTGGAATTTGCAGATTTTAGAAATGTATGCACTAAAATTAAATGATACCGTAAGTATCCCCCTCTATAAAATGCATTAGACTTTTTTTCCAAGTACCGCATGTCTTTAAGAACAGTGGATGCCAAATAATTTTTTTAAAACATTATTGTCTTCATGAGGGAGCACTGATTTCAATCAATTTTAAATCATTTGAGAAATATCAAGCATTAATACTTTATACAAGGGAACTACAAGCCGGATTGAAAATCAATTAGAATTAATTGGTTGTTTTCAACGAGGTCCGCGCTGAACTTTTGACTGAACAGATGAAACATATGCTTTGTATTGTCAATCTTGCCAGCCAATATTTTTTTGGTCTAGGTGGACCCTTGACCGTTGCACTTCAGACTGCAGTGGATGTTATCACATCTACTGCAGTGCTTCATAACTTATGTGAAAAGCAAGGGTTCCCTGTTGAAATGCAGCAGGATAACGACGACAATGATACCGACGAAAGAGTGGACAACGATGTTCAGGATCGAAGTGGACAACAGATGAGGGCCATGATCATCAGAGATAGGTTTTAGGTAATACGTCTCTCACATATTTCAAATCTCTCTCTCTCTCTCTCTCTCTCTCGCTCTCTCAAATTGCAGAATGTGATAAAAAAATTATGTATTATCTAAAAAGAAGGTACGTTAAGCACCAAAATCCGCCTAGTCCCAAAATCTGGTTGTAATATTTATATAGGGTGTCTTGGATACCCCTGTTCTAAATCAATTTATTTTTTGAAAATATCTCAAACCGTTTTCCCTACACAACTCATTAAAAATGCAATGTTTTCTTAAGAAAATAACACTGACGACGTCATGACGTTCACATGGCGTTATCACATTTCAACGTAATGATTCCGGTACAGCGTAAAGAATTGTACATTTCTCAACCTAAAATATTATATTCTTTTAAATAAATTCATATTTAAATGTATTTTACTTTATTTTTTTTTAATTTAATCTGTTCTAAACCTTTCGGGTTTTTTTTTCTTTATATGAATTGATATTTACAATAACCGTGGGTCATTTAAGGAGATAATTTTCCTAGAAAACTATTTCTCCAAGAAAGCGTATTTATTGTAAGAATTTTTCCGCTCTCCATTTCCCTAAAATTCATGATATTTATTAAAATAATAAATTAAATTTTGAAATACATGTACCAGTATACCATACAATCATGCTTACCTTTTATTTACTTGTTATAGGTATATACATGTACGAGAATATACAATCATACATAATTACATGTATTTACGCTTGAAAGCGCAAGATGTGATTTTACTGCGTATAAAATCTTGACCGCAACATAATTATTATAGTTTTTATGCCAGTATTTTCCTGGAATTTTTTTCCTATTAAAGATTTATTTTTGCTTTAGCTAAGACATTATCTTTGCATTACTTTGTTTTGGTTTTATTACTACAATATAGTACTTTTTAACAGTATATAATCATTATTGATGTGAAGCTTACTTAATAAAGTTACATATTTTTTTTAAAAATAAAGAACCAACAAATATATTTATCTTACGTGTCTGAGAGAAAATATTCACAACAACGACAGCTATGTCACCCCCTGTCCTTTTGACAATTACGCATACTCTGTAGTTAGTATTTGTGGTAGTAGTGTCTGTTATTATGCTTCTGTAATAATGTACATTGCACATGTATTATTGTAACGTGAAGCGGTCACCCATCCAAGGGTTAAACAGGCTCGCCGTTGCTGAAAACCGGACACCCTAGTTAGGCATTATACGTTTCATATATACTGTCCGCTAACCCCCCCCCCCCCCCCCACTGCGCCTAGGGAATCTTCGACCCTAAGCTTAGCTAAGCATGAGTTCTCTCTGAGTGTCTGGACCTCTTCAGTACCGGAATAATGTCGTCCACGAATACAAAGTCCGTACCTGGACACAAAGTCCTTACCTTAGAGCTTGATGCTAGCTCTAAGACTTCCTAAAGCAAAGTCGCCAAACAGCAGAGTCACAACGCTGCCATCAATTTTGTACATTTCCTACGATTTTTAAATAGTTACGGTAAGCACTTATCATCAAACGGTTGCCAAAATATACCTGCATTTACATATATTTTCCTCCTTATACATGTGTACAAATGCATACACGTACGAGATATACTATACGATGAATTTATTTTTAGAAAGTTTAACAATTTAAAGAATGTCGATGTGTCTTACCGATCAATAAAAACCGGTGTAAAAGATTGCTGCAATTGAAACAAAATAATAAACATCTCAAAAATGTGAAAATGACTTAAGACAGTGGTGATAAAGGAGAAACAGATTTTGCTTAGCTCTCGGAATTAAGAGCATGCGCGGAACTAGAGGGGGGGGAAGTTTGGGGGGAGGGGTCAGGACCCCCTGGAATTAGGAAGGTTATTAAATTTATATACAAAAGCAAGAAAAAAGTTACCTTGGACCCCCCCCCCCCCCCTCGGAAAACGCAGACCCCCCTGTTAAACGCGAATTTCTACTAAATCGGTATGAAAAGTCAAAGGTTTGAAGAAGTAAAAGTCCTAATCCCCCCTCCCCCCCCCCCCCCCCCCCCCCCCCCCAACGAAATAGGTTTTTGAAGTTTGGGCGAGTTTAGGTTTTTTTTTGTTTTTTTTTCTCCTTGTCAAGAAATTTCTGGGTTGAAAGTTTTTTTGGGGACTGGGGGTGGACCCCCCCCCTTGGGAAAAATATCTGGATCCGCGCCTGAAGAGGTACATGGTAAATTACCTTAAGTCGCGGAAAATCAAAAAATATAATCGCGGAAAAGCAGTAAAACTTGTTTTGGAAACGCGAGATTTTTTTCGTGGAAAAGTTGTGTCGAATCGCGGAAAAGAGAAACGTTGTGAAAAGAATAGTGATAGACTCTACCATGCTGCAAAACATTCTCGCAGCTCTACATGTACATTAATAACGCACAACTTTGTTCGTGCAACTGCACATATAGTCAATTTTAACTTTGTGGTGTGGATTCAGAACTTTTAGGAGTCTTCTTGGGAAACTATGTAACAAGGTCACATCATAGAAGAGAACACCACCCCCCCACTACACCTCCCACTCCCCACCCCCCAAGACACTATATTTCTGAGACATGAAAACCGTTCCGTACAATCAATATATTCGTAGCATAGCTAAAACTAATGTTTTTTTTTTATCAAGTTTAATACAAAAAATATCTTTATTTTCATTTTTAACAGTCTGCCATATTTAAGGACCTTCTCTACACCAGTACAAAATGTTTTTTGGATATTGAGAAAAATATATTCTATAAAGGTGTTTGTAGTGAGCTTATTTATATGATTTTCAACATATGGTGCGTGGCATTTACCCCCAGGAAAAATAATCAAACACAACACAGTATCAGTGAAAAGAAATCACTGTCGTTTACTTCCATAGGGAAAATACATAAAAATAACATGTTCAATTAATTTATCTTGGCCTTTTAAAACATTTAGAATGCCTGAATTGATTTAAAATTGTGTAATAAACTGTGAATTTCTAATTTTAAGAATTTAGATCAAAGGGCAGATCACTCTAACTGCCAAAAAATACCATAGAATTAGTGTGCAGTGTAGAGAGGGTTCTTAATTTGATATATGTACATGTAATATGTATCATAACAGAATATAAGTCAACATCAATAAAACTCTTAGTTATTAATTAAGGGACGGCCGTTTATTTAATTTACGGTAGGGGTCATAATTTTCAGATTATGCACTTTTATACCGCTGTATGACAGAATGAGCTTTTCCAAGATGATTAGAGACCATTTTATTTCCCTGTAAATTTGACAAGCATAAAAATCAAAACTACGTAGTGTTTGGCACGGGTGTAGGTACCTCAAGTCAAGGTCAGATTATACTTCATTCCCTGAGGAGGATAGAATATTTATTTGCAATAATGGCTATATGCCTGTTTGTTTGTTTGTTTTTTGTTTTGAAAAACCTGCTACCCCCGTTCGAGAAGGAAATGTTCCTCCCTGTAAGAAGCTGTAAATCGATAATATTCCTCATAATTTTAGCGATTATAAAGCACGTTTTATTACTGACAATGCAATGTGATAAAAAAAGATTGAAAAAATCGCACTCTGAATTTTTTTTCTCTAGCAATAAAATAAATTTAGTTTATCGTGAAAATGGCAATCTGAGGTCGGCCTTTCGCTCATTTAGTCTGACAATCTTTTCTCTCCGATTGTTCTTGAAAAGATTTATAGAAGACACCACCCTCTTAAGTATACATTTTCTTTTAATATCGTCGATTAAAATTCAATTGTATTTACCGCTGTCTGTGTTCAAGTCGACGAAAGAAAATTCCGAATCCGATTTTACACAACTTTTTAGAACAATGACGCTAAAATGCTAAGTAAAATAAGGAAAGCAAGTCACGGGAAGGGACAAGGGGAGGGGGTGGGGGGATAGGTTAAGATTTTTTTTTTTTGGCAAGAACATGTTTATGAATCAATCCAAAAACTACGTTTCTGAATGTTACGTGTGGAATTATTTGAGATTATTATTCTGGTAAATTGTACAAAATAATAATAATAATAATAATAATAAAATTAAAAAAAAAAACCAAACTGTTCTTTCAAACGAAGGGGCCTACCTGCCCCCCCCCCATTTTATAATTAAATTACATTCTATACTTACAGTATAATGAACTTGTAACATGTATTATGCAATATGTACCACTAAATATATATAAAGGCATTGGTTTTTATTCACAATACCATTTTATGTAATACACTGAAAACAATGAAGCCCACTTATGTGATCTTTAATTCTTTATACAATCGGGTGTACGAGATATTGATATTTACAGCGACGATGACTATAGTTCTTACTTTGAAAACTTACCTTGAAAAAATAAATCTATCATATTTTCTTATGCTGGATTTCAGAACGTATTTCAGAAGGAACATGCAACAATTTATTTGTTAACAATTTTACAAACACTTTTTTAAATTTTAAATAAGTAGATCGATTGACTTTACTTAAACAACCAGACATCTCCATATTGATGGTGAAAACACATTTAACTTTCACGTCCACATAATCTCAGGATCTCTTCACAATTATAAATTGTCATATATCTTTCAAATTACTTTTCCTAAGGAATTTTGAAGTTCTAAATTAATATTATCAACAGCCACTTTTAAAAATAGAAAAAAACGTAAATTGTTTTACACGATCTATTGTGACGTCATCTATGAGTTTATTGCGTAATATTCATATTTGTATAATATTCATACACAGGAAAAATGTCCACATGTGTTAAACATATGTTTGGTTTCACATGTGTTCAACACATGTTTTATACATGTAATACATGTGTGTAAATAAACACATGTAAAATATGTGTTTCAGTTATATGTAAAACATATATAATATACACATGTTATACACCTGTGAGATAATATATATGTTAAACACATGTTTTTCACCACACATGTATAACACGTATTATATATATGTAATATATGTGTGCGAAAATACAGATGAATTATACATGTTTAATTTATATAAAATATATGTGTATTCATAAACACATATTATACACATGTTAAGATTTATCTCATATGTGTGTGTACATTTATTCAAAAGAATTTGTAAATGTTAGTAAAATTTTACTCATGTAAAGTTTTACTTTGTTTATCCCCCTCCCTTCACTTCTAAAAAAACTTTCACAATTGTTTTTTCTGTAATAATGCATTTATCAGACAAAATTGATAAAGAATGAATTCATTTTCTTTTCATTTTAAATCTTTTGGGCTTGGCTTACTTCTTGAGTAAAATTAAAATAATTCCGTATTTGTCTCCAGGCCGGTTTTGTCTTTTATTGGATGAAAATGTACGTCATTTTTGACGTCACTGCTGCAGCAGACGTGCTGGGTGTATTGGAAAGGTAAGTGATCTCCAAACAATTTTTAAAAGACTTTTAATTCATATTGTTTAAATATCATTTCATTATAGTTACAGGTGCGTATGAACTTTCTATATAAATGTAATACTCTTATCATTGTGACTTGTCATGCATTTCGTAAACCTAACGATAGTGATCTGTAATTAAGTAATTTTGGTGAAAAATGTTTCTGACTGAATGTAAGCACGGGCACTGGAAGTTAATGTAATATATAGTATGTGTATGTATAAAAAAGACCCTTCTTTTTTTATACATACACATACTATATTATTTATATTAACTTCCAGTGCCCGTGAATGTAAGCGGTTACATGTTAGGCTAAAGGCATTACTATTTTTTTATAATTTGTATACAGGTAAGTAATTTTGGATAAATTTGTTTCTGAATGAACGTAAACATTACATGTTAGGCTATTTTTTAAAGGCATTATTGGTTTTCCTTTTGTTACGTACTGATATGAAAGTGAAAGTAGAAACCTTGAAACCATTGTGACTGTCAGTTGGTGTTTATGTATGTTGAGATGGCTGTCAAGTCTATTCTTTCATCAACTTAATAACAAGTGTTTGTTTTATGGCCTATAGATGCATGCAGTAACTTGAGTTCAGTGTCACATTGCTGCGTCTAAAAAGCCCAAAGCTGACAAGACTGGCGATTGATCCTAAAGGTGATTTGACAGAAGATTGCATCTTCACAATATTAAAGGTAAAAATAAATACTACTTGCAATAAAAAATCAAAGTAAACATCTGTAATGACTCCTTCATGACAAAATATTTCTTGATACATTGTAATTTCTTTTTGTTCCTTTATAATTCTACATTTGTTGTTTGCACGACTTCATAAATAATAAGTCCAACTCAATATTACAATTATTTTATTCTATATTATAAAACAGTTTTAATCCAGTGCACTTTTAAAATATGGAAAGTATGAATAGAATTTGCTGGCTTTAAAAGCTATGAAACTGGTACATGTATATACGTACTGTAAATGACTTCAGGGGGAGGGGGGGGGGGTATTGAATTTTTGAATTTCAGTTAAAAATTAATAATAACAGTGACATCCAATTTTCAAGGTACAAGTACATGTGCATATATGTTGATTGTTGAAAGTACATCAGCTAGCTAATCCATTGGATATTTACATCTATTATGTACCGGTATTCATTACCTGACATTCATATGTGTTGATTGTTGAAAGTACATCAGCTAGCTAATCCATTGGATATTTACATCTATTATGTTCCGGTATTCATTACCTGACATTTATTATTTTTTCCAACACTAGAGAACATAGTTTCTGGTAAAATGTAAGATATTGATTAAGACTATTAAGAACCTACAAACATGTACTCTCTCTTTTTTGTAGTTGTAGTTTTGTAGTTTACTTAAGTTATGCTCAGAAGATATCTACTGCATGAATATTTGTTTTACAGGTTCAATATACAGCCAGCGTCTCATAAGAATAAATCCCAAGATCTAAGACATGCTTAAAAGCTTAATTGAAGGTAACTACACACTGTTAAATAAACTTTGTTATATTCTTCCCAACAACGTTTGGGATATCCTGGAATCACACTGTCTGTTTTTCTGCCTGTCTACTTCTCTGTAGTATTTTTTGTCCAAAAATAAAATATTTGTGTCAGAATCTTCTTAATTTTTGGCTATATGAATTAGTAATACTGTTTGAACATTCCAAATTTAATTGTCAAAATTAAAAAAAAAATGATTTTAATGACTTTATTATGAAGCATATCTTCCAACAGTGTAATTGTCTTGCAAATTACATCATAGGATTCCACAAAACACCTAGTATAGCATATATAACATTATTTTTATCTCTTATCATATCTCTGTTGGTGAATTGGGCATACATTTGTTTGCTGAACTTTAATATTACAACTGTACTTGTAGAATTGAATTTGTAATTAAAGAATTGTTTTATTTTTACTTTTGAAATTTTTGTAGAGACCATTCTGTGCCACAAAGAAATTGTTCAGGAAAGGGAGAAATGGTGGATTTGCATTTTGGGTACAGTTCAAAGAGAGTTCAAAATGGTCAAGCTCATGGAAGATCAGAGATAGAACAACTGAAGAAAACTGAAAGATACAGAAGGAAAAAGAACAAGAAATTATATGAAATAATTATGAAATTCGGAGGATGTACACAATTTTGTCTGCATTTGACCTGTAAAGATTTAATTCCCATTTTTATTTGTATGCTGTAATATCAAATAACTTGATTTTTCATAAATTTACAATAGAGAATACATGACAAATGTTATATGTGATATTTCAATTTTGCTTTGGACACTTTCATGTCAAATCATATAAATTATAAAAAAGAACATGGACTAATTATGTTATTCATTTGTACATGTATGCATATTTAACTATTTAATCATTTTGTGGAAATCTTATAATTGTACTCAACTTAGAATATGTAAAATATATGTATCGACAAATGCTACTGACTTGTTTGTATACTTTCCTGTTTAGAAAGTACACTGAAAAATAAGTTATTTCTCTTGATGAAAATAATATATCAAAAAAGTTTTGTAAGCATTTTAAGATATTAATTTTCAAATATTTAACCCATGAAGATAGATCATCGGAATATAATGGATTTTCATCTAAAGCAGAAATATCTGATTTTTAAATGTGTACAAGAATGTGTTTTTCCTTGTGATAAATATTGAAAGAGAACACATGTAACTATTTCATATGACTTACATATGCTGCCCTTTTCATATGATTCACATATGTGGACAGACATGAAAAAAGTATAAAAATGATAATAAGTACAACAGTAATATTATACACGTATAATTCACATATAAAGTTTAACATATATAAAACACATGTTTAACACATGTTTCATATGTATAAATATACAATGTGTTAATTTTTACACATGTTAAACACATGTGAAACATATGTTTAACATGTGTAAAAATAAACACCCTATGCATGTGTGCTCCTTTTATGTGTTTTACATGTGTAAAAAATATATGTTAAACACATGTTTAACATATGTTCAACACATGTGGACATTTTTCCTGTGTAGTCATTTCCAGGCGAGAAACAAACAATTATATCAGTTGCAAAACAAACATAAAAAGTGCAAAAAATCTTGCTTATTTGCACATTTTCTTATCTGCGTACTTTTACAATCTTTCTCTTTTTTATATTTTTTGTTTTTGGTGGTCATATGAACACTTTTACTTCTATCGTTAAGCATGCTGATCTAACGTTATCCCTATCGGTAATTTTCACCTGACGGGTGGCTTAAATATATTGTCTGCCTAATTTATTGTTCAGTCTATGTTCTTAATGATAATGATTAGATATAATTACTCATTTTGTAAACTTTTTATAAAATTTTACAGCAATTACGGTGCCTTAAATTAAAAAGTAAGTTCACATCAGATTTCTCAACTTGAAATCCGGAATAACATAAACTCAATTTTAACATTGGCCGCAGCAAACGCGATTCACAAGATGTTGTTAAATCGAAACATTGTTGCGTTATAAAAAAATATATGTAAGTTTCATGAATCGCGTTCATTGCGGCCAAAGTGAATTTTGCGATCAAATACATAAAAACTGCCATTTTTGGAGAATATATGGATACATGGTATGGTTTTGAAATTTACGTAGCGTTTGTGTGACGTTTTGGCGCCATTTTACATCCGTAATCAGATAGACCTGATCGTGTACAAAATATATCAACACTTTATTTCTGAAGATATCATTGTTTATTTTTGACGAATTTACTAGGCCGATGGTGGTAACAACCGTATTTTATTCTTTCTTTACATTTCTTTGTAGATTAAAAAGAAAACAGAGATAACTACGATGTCTAGAACTTATTGTTCATTTGTTTAATGCCTTTTTTCTGGAAAAATACATTGTATTTGCCAGAACTTTACAACTTACATATATGCTGTTCATAATGAATGGAACTTTTATGTTTTGTATGTACATGCAAATCAAAGAAAACAGTGGGTATAAGAATTAAAAGATTTATCAAGTGCAAATTAACATTGCTCATATTTGCATAAATGCACCATTGAACAGTTGAAATTCCGAAGCATTGCGTTCTGAATTATTACATGTGGCGGAAAATCCCCTAGCCCGCTCTTCCATCTCCAAGCGTCGACGCTCTATCTGAAGCCTGCCGAGTCTCTCTTTCTCCACATCTAGCCATTCCCTCTGAATCTTGATCAGTTCTCTCTGTAGTATCAAGCTACCAAAGAACAATCATTCAGTATACCCCAAAAGTCTACTAACGTATAGTTATGTCCAGACAGGTTTATCTTTTAAAAAGATGGCTGAGGTAGTGCTGTAACAGTATAAAACACAGAGGATCTCTGAACCAAATTTTAATTTGCTGAATCAGATTTTAAAAAAGACACATTGTTGCACGGGGGGGGGGGGGCACAATTCAGAATAATGAATCTATAAGAGTGTGCTTCACGTCGGCAATGGATGACTCTTTAACTCTTAACAACATTCTGTATTTTACCTTGCTTTCAATTTCGAGGTGAAAAATAAAAGGTCAGAAGAGCCAATGAGTACCTATACTTAAAAGATTTCCATTGTGTTACTAATTGTTTTTTACTCGTATAGCATCAATTCGGGCCTTTCAGTCTGGCGAGCTCGGAAAATATATCCGAGGTTGCCGCGATTTCCCTAGCTTTTGGAAAGATCCATGAAGGAAGATTAGAAAAACTATGTATTTATTACAATTTTAGAAATACAACTGTCATAGTCTTGGTTTTATAAAACCCGACTTACTGTTACTTTTTGTACATTTAAGTGCAAGTTAGACAATAAAACTCTAAACTTCCGATCGTACATTTATGTATGTTGATCTAGACTGGTATTGCCAGTGTCAATTTCAGAGCATCTATATTTGTATGACAAAACCAAATTGTTATCGTTCAGTGAGTCTATCTTAATTTAGTACTTTACCCAGAATTCCCGACCGTGACATCGAGCATGCGTATTCAGGAATATTAACTAACGTAGTTGCTAGCGCTCGAGAGCGCTAGTAAAAAGGTATGTATTCTAGTTTTAGAGCTAACTCAATAAAAGCGGAAATAGAGTTTCCCCAGAGATGTATGTAAGCCAATGAATGTCAGCAGTTTTGAGTGAGGGATCAAAAGTTTTACTGGTTTTAAATTAGAGCTAGAATACTTATTATTTAGAAGTTTTTGAACTTTTTCCCCGGTTTTTTTTTCTTTGATGAGTGAAATGGGGGGGGGGGTGGCTCCTTGCAAATCATATGCGGTTAAAAAAGTAAACTATAATAAAAACTGTAGTAAACTAATCGTTCAGTAAAAATTAGATGCATTTCAAATGTTTAAGTGTTACGAAATCTAAATATTTCTCCTAGTATACTAGTAAATTGTACCGCGCATACAATGACTTTTTTTCCTTTGATTTTTTAAATTTTCTTCCAGGCTTTTTTTGCAATTTGGGAACTTGCGCCCAGTGCATTTTACTTACTTTGTAAATAAATGAAGTTTTTTGAAAAGAACTATATATTTACTTCAGGGCACATAGGATTACTTCCTGGGGAATAAATTTATTTTTTAAACTACGAAAACTTAAAACATAAGATCTCATGTGTGATTTGCATTAATTACACTTTTATTGACTTCATCGCACAGGCACTTGTTTCTGTAATAATTTTTAACCCATTTTATAAAGAAATTATTATATTATGGGTTAAAAATATTCAAGAAACAAGTTGCTTCATTGCTATCGAAAATGGACGGGATTTCTTGGCATGCTACTCTGAAAAATGCAATCAAGGTGTTATTCAAATACTAGTATATAAAATCACCTCTCATCGGCCTCATATTAAGAAGGCCGCCTTTTCATTTTCTTCGCACAGAAAGCAGATTCTGGTGCTATTTCACTGATGCCTCCTTCCGTAGTCGTCTGTACCTCTTGTACTTCTTGTGGTGGACTCTCTCCAGAAACAGCTTTGCTTGGTGTCTGAGTGCATGGAATTTGGTACATGATAAACTTGATAATTTCTGGCTTGCTAATAACTCATGTCATAAAAAATTATATATATACATATTTTGTAGGAGGGAAATTCATAATAAGATCAATAGTTATGATCTGCATTTTTTTTCAATGAAGACTTCTAACGTGTTTAGACTACAGTAGTTTTAAGGGCATACTATCCCTATAATTGTAATTACAGTATCATCTCAGAATAAGTAACACAAATTAACCGTCAGTTGATACATATTTTTTCACACCCTCTCTAAGACGGGGGAAGTAACTAGAATTGTACATTCGGAAACGCGGAGAAAAAAAAATTAAAACACCGATATGTAACACTCAAATTCTGAATTATTATAATTATTTGTAATAAAGAGATTAGGCTATTATAATGATTTATGTAACCTATAGGTTGTGTAACCTTCCCCAGTATTATATAGTTTCCTTTTTTGACAGGTACAACCCCCCCCCCACCCCCACACACACACATACACACACACACCTTACATGTACATGTATATCTTGCCTCAGGCCAAAATAAAATTATAGTTTGTTTGGAATTGCCTCCCGCCTCATTGAAATGCCCCCTCCTGAAAAAATGTTATTGACCAAAAGTAGGAAGATTTTTTTTTTATTGAATCAATTTTTTTGCCCATTACATGTATCACATGCACCATACAAAACACAGAAATATAGTGTCAGATCTATGTAAAATTAGGGTTTTTTGTTGATGGTAGTTACTTATTTTAAAAGTCAGAAAATGTATTTACTGTTTACTGAGATTTTTATCAAAAATTTAAAATTTATCTTCAATTAAAAAAAAAAAAAATTTTCCTCCCTCCCTCCTGTGTCTTAAACCCTTCAGGCGGCAATTCCAAAACAAACAATTTTTTAAGGATGGCCTCAAATGAATTTTTTGAGAATATCGATAACATTTAAGGCTATATACATGTTAATAAAATTGTTGAAAGTCTTGAAACATATTGTTGAAAATTAAAGCAAATAAATGACGGATGAAATTAGGCTCACTTACAGGTGGAATCATGGTGTCTACATACGAGCTGAATCCAAAAATTCTCTCCTCTCCCATTACAGACACAATATCTTCTTCCATTGGGCTTAATGGTATAATCTCCAATTTTCCACTCCCCGTCTTACACCGTTCTTTCTGGACAGCAGAAGCTCTCTTCTTTGTGCCCCTCTTCACATCATCCCACTTCTTTTTAATTTCTTCGACAGTTCTTTTTGAGAATGAGACAGCATTTACAGATTCCAAAATTTCCACCCACGCTTGCTTTTTCTTTGCATTGTTGATCATGTCACTGAATTTTGAGTTGATAACATCTGAGCGTTCTTTAACTCCTTGAACTAATATTTCAAGTTCTTTTTCACTAAAGCGCGGTTTCTTTTTTCTATCTTCCATAATTTCAGCGTTAATTTGTCAGAATTTCAATGATGTCATTTTCTTAGTCATGACGTCACAATAGGTTCACGGGACAAAAGAAGTATAAAGAGAATCTATCTAAAACTATGTACAAATTATATGTTACGCCGAAAACGTTTATTATTTATTCATTATTTGTAAAATGTTGTTTATTCATTTATTACATATATGATTACCAGTTTCAATCGTGTATATTTAAAAAATAACCCCCCCACTCGACTACCCATTTACCCATTCACTAACTAATGATCACAAAAATATGAATAGTATCTTGATTTTAATTGTAATAAATAACCTTTAAAAAACTTTATATTTGTTCACTATAAAAATATATACACGTGATAAAATACTGTCTTATTCTTTTTTTTTTTCTTATAAAGTTATTACTCATTTAAGTTTTGA
Organism: Saccostrea cuccullata; assembly: GCF_032062105.1. NCBI lineage: Eukaryota > Metazoa > Mollusca > Bivalvia > Ostreida > Ostreidae > Saccostrea > Saccostrea cuccullata. The sequence continues at coordinate 155,567 of NW_026935288.1, read as the reverse complement.
TTCTATCCTGTTCTCATTTCATTTTTTTAATTTCGAGAATGCAACACATTTGATTAAAAAAATTAACAAAACACGCTCAAAACATTCAAGTTTTAATATGTTCGTAACTCTTTTTCTTCAATGCAAGTGCTCGTTCAGCGTGTTTCACTTGCGGAAACTTTCCGTAAATTTCGCAAAGTTTACGGAAGCTTCGTGAATACGCCGTAAACCATCCGCAATATTTCCGTAAACTTTCCGCAATCCCTCCGTAAACGCTCCGCGACTGCGGAAATTACGGAGGCTTTGTGAATAAGGTCCCTGGCGGGTGTGACTGGTCAACAGTGAATGCTTACTCCTCCTTGTCATGTTATCAAACCTATGGTTTTTAAAGGGGTTTATATTCATGCCCTCTTTACAGTTTTGTATTGTTTATATATATATACTAGTATTTTTTGATCGATCACTTTTCATTATCTATATACTTTTTATTGCAAAACACCGAACTCAATCACTTTCTCTCTCCTGGCAAATAATTACTGTACTAGCATTTATGTTCCAGAGGTATCAATAAACTAGGAAATGTTTTTGATTAAAATATATTTATAAAAAGGATATGACTTTAGTTTGATGTAAAATTTAAAAATTGTGACCTTCATCTTACACAGCTGCACTTTCTGTACTATGTAAAATATCTCCAAGCTATTTTTAGTGACATCTTTTATTTCAATAGCATTGACAAAAGTATCACTGAAACGATACTCCAAAATCTTCATTGCATAATTTATGACAATCAATTATAAAAAATTGTACGTTAATCTCATGTCCAAACAGAACTAAAACAAAAAAACCTCTGGAATGAAAAAAGCACACAAAAAATCCTGCAAGTAGTTTAGTTGAAAGTTTTTAAAGTAAATGTAGAGAAATACACCTGTCTTTATTCATTGTACAACGATGATAATACCAGAATATCAATGATGCAACTCAACATACGGTCGTTTGAAAACCATTCAAGTATCCCTATTAAGTTATGCCACTAAAGTATCAAACCATCGTTGAATATTGAATCATTATCTCTCATCGTCCTTGCAACTGATTTAAATTTACTACGATAAATACCATTACATATGAACAAAATGCTGTGATGGTTAGAAGCCTTGCATTCTGATTCAGATGTCTTTAGATCTTATATGTTAAGTCATTGAAAAGCAAAAATAGCAAGATTGGAAAAAAGTATATACCTTTTTATTATTATTTATGAGACATTCAAAAATAAGAAACAAATATATAAACAAATTGTAAGTATACATCTACATGAAAACTTGAAAAAGGGTCACACATTTTCAAGAAAATACGATTATTTAATAAAATATTTGCACCTTTTTTACGCTACAGGCGTATTTTATGGGGTTACATTTTTCTCGCTTTGGAGGGTATTTTGCAAAGTATGGAAAGCAAAATTGTTGCTTAAGATCACCAAGAAGGTAAGCATTAACAGCTATCAAAAGGACTGCATTATGATAATGCAGATTACATTTTACATTTCTTACCTATGTATTTATAAATCAAAACTTTCTATATATTTATTGCATCAGGAAAATTAGTTATTTCCATGAAAGTGCAAGCGACCGGTGTGACAAAAAAATTATATGTTTTTTAAAGTTTGAGAGACAATTAGATTTTGGAATCGCTGTTAAATAAGGAAAGTAAAAAAAAAGAATAGTTAACTTATTGAGGTGGATTTAAAACAAATTTTCTTCTTCAATACTTTTTTTTAAATACTTTTTGCAAACTAGTATTGTTTTTCATCATACAAACATGTAAATTTTACAAAATATAAGATAAAAAAATAACTATATACATTGTATTGGATTTCATAGTATATAATAGTTTCAAGTATTTTTTGTTTTCAAAATACTGAGGTAGAATCTATTTTAATCTGAAACAGTTTAGAACCATCACAATGGCGAAGGAACATGTTGCGATTCCAGTTCTACTCTACATTTACAGTAATTCCTGGGACAAAATCCTTGCTTACAAACTGCATTACACCACTCCGAACCACGTGACTGCAACTTAAATCTCAGGTCGACCGCTTCACACACAATCTTCCTCCGCACGGGATTACAATTACATGTACACGTCCGCTGTGGGCAGAATCCCTGGCGACAATTAATTTCACACCAGTCATCATATCCCTGTTTTAGGGACGGTGATAAGTCGTGAGTAAAAACAAAGCAATACCGGTCACACTTTGGGACGCTTGTTTTAGTACTTTTCACATTTTCTTCAGGTTGTATGGTGTTTAGAATGTCTGTATTTGGTCCATTTATGTCCATAAAGGAACTTGGAATGTTTTGCTTGCTTTGAGGGGTTGGATTCATTGTTGTTTGGGTCTCAGTTTTGTCTTCTAAATTACCAGAGGAGGGAAAATATGTCACTTCTGTACAAATAAAAGTAAAGTCAAAAGCCTGATGATCATGATCATAATTGTTTAATTCTTTTTATTTTGTATTATTTGGTATTTATTGTCATAAATTCAATACGATTTACCATGAGTCTTTTATAAATATGTCCTAGTTTTCTCTATTATTTTCTAATTTTTTTTTTCTTACCTAATTCTGACTTTGGCGATGAGCATGACAGAAAATCAGACATTGGTTTAACTGTGGCATCTACGTATTGCTGTAGATAGAAAGCGGCAGGCTGCCCACAATTTTCGTTTGCTGTTAAAACAAGACATGAGCGAACTGCGGAGGCAAACCTAAAATTTAAATGAGAGATTATTTGATACATGGCCTCAATGATAATCAAATTAAAATGATAATCTTAAAATGTTTCATAAATATGGGAAAAAAATTGAAATATTTCTTCAAGAGCTGTATAAATATTTTGAAAAAATAAAAAGATTACTTTTCAAATTATGTCTTATTATTACAAAAATATATAACATGCTTACCCACATAATTCTTTTGATATTCCTTTTAATTCCGAGAGATCAGACATTGGTAAAATGAAGTTTTGAATCAACGTCACTGCCTCAGTTGTACATTTCTTCATACTTCTATGTGAAGCTTCACTAAAGAGGCATTGAGCATGCTCAATATATCCTAGACAAGAGTAAAATAAAAAAAATCGTAAAATGATAAATTAAATGTTGATGTTTGTCCTCTTCATAATAATGATGTTCTCATTCAAGATATAAAGTTAACATTGAAAATGGTTTCCAGCATGCTGAAGCACAAACATTTATTATCATACATGTACTCTATGGCATGTATAAAAGTTATTTTTTGACAGCTATGTTGATTACTTTTATAGAAGTATGTCAATGCAAGAAACGTCATTTACACATAAAGGTTGATCAGCTGAAAAATGGATGAAAAGTCAAGCAAATCAGTTACTAGATTTATCGCTAGAAAAACGAACCTTGTTTCCCCTTGGTACAAAGAAAGGTGCTGGAGGATTTTGCAGTATCATAAAGAAGACGGTCTCCTGGATTGCATGCCGACATTTTACTTTCAGAACAACTGAATACTTTATGAAGTCCACTGAAATCAAATATATTCCATATATAAGCAAAGGTATGGACAAAATTTTGTATTTTTAAAAACAGTCTATTTATCATATACATCCATGCTTATACATGTAAATGCTCTTAAAACGTCAAACAATATTGTGATCGTTGTTCAGTAAACTCTTGGTAATAGATGTGATTGCAAAAGTTCGAGAGAAATAACATTATATTATTGTAAAATTTACATGTGAGAGCGCTTTTTAGATATGTTTTGCTTACCTGCACACGTTGTTGACTTTAAAAGATGGTGAAATATGCTTGGGAGTCGAGCTTGGAACTAAATCCCCCATGGTGGCAGTAAGAGGAGACCAGCATTTGTTAGCTGAGGTAATGTCACAAGTTTGACTGAGTACTCCTGTAATGACACAGAACCCTCTTCATAAAAAGTAAGTTAATACAATCAATGAAAAGGAACTAACATACATGGAATCTAGGTAAAGTACTTATTATATTCTCTTGATAATTTCTCTGTTTGTTCTAATTCAGTGAGATAAATCTATATTTTAACATTTAATTCAAATCATGCATTTGAAGACATTTTCTTAATGCTTCTTTTGGAAAAAAATAAAAAACAAATCATTGAGGTAATAAAAGACAGAAATTTATCATTGAGTTTCAAAATTATTTTAACATTTCTACAATGTATCATACATACCATTTGCAATACTGATACACAACAACGACGTTAATAAGAGCATTGGTTTTCCTGATTATGGACGAAAAAGAATGAGTTATCTTTCCTAATAGCTGTGAAAGTAGTAGTAAATTTTGACAATCGTTGATGGGGTTATGTCTTTTCTAGTAATGCCGTCTGAATGGCATTCCTTACGTTTTATTTGGAAAATCAGTGAAGCGTTCCTCATTACGTAAACAAAACATGACACACTTGGTTTGTTGTGGGTCGTGTTTTACATGCGTCCATCTGTCAAAGACGTTTCCTCGAGAAGGAGGTGAAATGTGTAAAGTACGTCAAAGAAGAAATATCGTGAAAATATTGTGAAAAAATTACATCTTTAAAATATATGTAATACTCAAGTCAGGCTTTTATGAAAATATATATCAATTAATTCGTAAATAAATAACAAACATGTAGGAGAAATTAATTGCCAGTGTTGATGAGTAATAAAAAGACTTCATTTCTTCCAATAAATATTTTGTCATTTATATTTATATAGATAATCGTTCGTGTTGATGCTTACGAGAAAGGCATAAGGCATAGGAAGGTCTATGATGTAATGTGTGGTAACAAATCAAACGATTGAGTGGTTGGACTCTCCACTCATTGACCTCAATTTTGATGAATTACCCAAAGTTTGAAAGAAATTAAAACTATCATGTTGAAAATTTTCACTTCAATGGGGAGAAAAAATTAAAGGAATAACACCAGGACAAAAATATTTCTTTTATTTTTTATTCACTTGTCATTATAACCTTTTAAAAAATCATTTCTGTGACAATTAATATAAATGTTTTGATTGTATATAGGAAAAAATGATGGTAATATACAATGATCGAACTGAAAAAATCTTAAAATTAAATACAGCATTTTTTTTCTTGAAAAAAAAAAAGGATGAAAAGGGAATAAAACACAGACCTCAGAAATTCTAGAGATGGGATCGGGGGTAATTGTAAATATTACATATTATCTGGTCTCACCCACCATATTATGTATTAATCAAGTGGACGGTACTACCTCAGTAAAATAAGTTAAGAAAAGGCCGAACAATTGGTATGGCACACATCAGCCAAAATACAACCCCAATTATAGGTTATAATTTGTTAAACTTCATTATAATGACCATCGAATTTTCTAAATAAACTACTGCAAAAGGGAATTGTTGAAATCCCTTGTTGCTTGTTGTTTTACGTAATTATGTTCCCCAAACGAAGTTGGGGAACATATTGTTTTTACTCTGTTTCTTATTATTATTATTATTTTTCTTCTTCTTCTTCTTCTTCCTGGGTACTTTTTTGTCCGGGAATGATCTCGTAAACTATACATCTGACTAAGGTGAAATGTTTTTAGGGTCAGTAGACATGTTATGTAGATTTGCGGAACGAAGGTCATTTTGCGCGCACGTGCTTGCAAGAGCGTGCACGTGCAACATGTGAAATGACCGATTTCATTGATATAGGCGTAACTTTTTAAATTTTTGATGAAATGCTTTGAAACTTATAATATAAGGATATATTAGAAGCATAGACAATATGACATAGTCAAAATAGCAAGATCTCACGCGCATGCACGTGCGCTTTGCTCTGATTGGCTGAAACTAAAGTCTCAATATCTTTCTTATTTTTTGACGAAATCCTTTGAAATTTTGAAAATGGCCATGCATAAGGGTATCCTACAAAAAGATATATAACAATTATCATGCAACACGTGCATGCACGTGCGCTGCAATCTGATTGGCTTAAACTTTAAATAGCTATAACTCCCTTGATTTTCAACCAAACAGGATGGAATTTGGAACATAGATAGATATACTGGACTACTACAAGAAAATATGGTCACCATGCACATGCATACACGTGCATGTACGTGCGCTGCAATCTGATTGGCTGAAACTTTAAACAGCTATAACTCCCTTGGTTTTCAACCAAACGGGGTGGGATTTAGAACATAGATAGATGTAATGGACATCTACAAGAAGATATGGTCACCATGCTCATGTATGCACGTGCGTGCACGTGAAATGAACACTTGAACGAGCGTATGTTTTTAATACTTTTGGATTAAATGCTTTAATATTTAGTATTTAAAAATATATAGATTGTGTAGACAAGATGATATGGTCATTACGCACATGCATTCACATGCGCACGCAAAATTTGAATGAACTTTGTACACTTCTGTGTAAACGTTATTAAAGTCTTAAATGCATCGAGTTCGTCTTATTTAATGAAGCTTACAGGGAATATGGCACCAAAAGGGAGTTGGGGAGCGTTTGGGGAACATCTGTAACGGTCCCCGTTACAATTAGCACTAGTTCCTTTGAGGATTTTTCACTTACATTGAGACATCATCATTTGTATGGCAATGCTGGTTATCTATAGTCTCTCATACATTTCAGTTGTTACTTGGCCAGTCAGTAAAACATCTAACTATACAACAGATGTGACAGACTCTGTGGTGTCTTTTGTAGGTGTATAACGAAGAATGAATCCTTATGTTCTCCTTCGCTTCGCTCATCCGAACATAAATTATTTCCTGTTCTAATATAAAAATAAAATAAAACAAAACACAGAATATAGGATAAGACATAGTTAGCCATTTATTAAAGTCAAATTGTACAAAGATCATCGCGTCCGTAGGAGGGCAGATCGGCATCCATTATGAAGGAGTGGGCGACAATGTTGGGCAGATTAATAAATAAAACTATTTGTAGAAATATAAACTCGTCCTGAGGTACATCCCACAAAGAGGCGCTTGCTTGCTGCATTTATTAGACGTATACATTTATAAACACAAGTCTTCAATGGTACCAAATCTTTACCTTCCTTCTACAATGTATCAAAGAAATAATTAATCAAATATCACAGAACAAGAGATATTTGAACACGATATTTAAAGTCCCCACTTCACTGAAAATTTATTTAAGATTTAAACGAGGCAATACCAGAGCTTAATGGTTTGGACTCCTTAAAGGAAAGTTATATGAAACACGCCTGAACATAATTATGCTTCCCTCGCCGCCCAGGAAAAACCATAGATTAAAAACAACATTTATGTTGAAAAAAACTATGGAAACCTGTAAGTCCGCAGCAATTGCGAGGTAAACGAGTTGAATGGCGGACTCATTCTCACAAACTTAACGCAAAAGTGTCATTAATTATAATGTACAATAAATTGACTAGTTTAAGTAGAGCTGTGCAAAATACATATATACTTGTCAAAATTTCTAAGTCCCCACTTATATTTTTTCAAAAATACCTTAACTTCAATTTACTAGTTCCTTACAAATTTACCTGTAATTTCTAATACTTACCTGTCAAAGCCAAAAAAAATTGTAATCGAATGTGTATTTACTCGACCGTGACCGTTTTTGTTAAAAAGCATGAAGTTCGAGTTACATATTTTTTTCGGGTGTATTCTTCATATTTTTACTTCCATGTGTTCTCCATCTTTAATTGATAACGAAAAACAGAAAAAAGCTTGAATAAAATGCGGTGTATGTCCACATAACAATGTGCAAGTGATGTTAAAATGGCCCAAGCTGGTCGTAGTTAACAAAAGTTATTTTTTCTTTCACTGTATGACTTTATTTTAATAAAACCTTTATAATTATCGCCCGAAAAACCTACAAAGCATAACTGAATTCCTTTTAATCGTTAGAAATCGCTAGATTTTCAACAAACACCACAAAATCATCCTAGAGTTTATCCGGAAAAATCAATGGAACCGGAACCGGAAGTGCCCTCCCCTCAATGTCAAACTGGAGAAGTGGGGAATACATGTAAGAAGACGTTATGTAACTATTGTTGACAAGGCACAGACAATTTCGAAAAGCCCCCTTGTCATCCTCATCTCAACCATAATTAGCATGTATGGAAGAAGATAGACCGGAGTGTGAGACAGCTTTTCCAGCAGCAGAATCTAGTGGAACTAGAGGACGATCTAGCCTCCACATGGAAATAAATTCATTAAAAGAATTTTTCTTAAATAGTGTGAACTCTTTGAGGAACAGTTCTCTTGCTGTGAATTCGTTTGAATGGCGTATAATGCAGTATTTAACGTTGTGAATTTTTAATTCTAGGGTGCCTTAACATTTCTGCCTATTGTGTTAATGCGCTTCAATAAAATAATTTGATTGAGAGAAAGTGTTTTTGCAACTTTATTATCCTGTATACTTATTAAATTATACTGTTAAAATAGTTCAATATAAGAGCATGGTAAAGCAAAAACTTGCCTGGGGACTTAGAAATTTTGACTAGTATATATTAGAAATATCTCTAAACATACATTAAAACATATGCGGCATTATTGAAGGGATTCTTAATGGAGAGCTATTCAAATCTGCAGCTGAAAGGTGAAACCAGTAACATCCTACATGTAATTGAGAAAGGCTTCCTGCCAATGTTCAACAAAGCTATTTCCAATATCTGAAAATACATCTAAATGAATCGTTGAAAATATATTTTCAAAAAACTTGTAAGTCGTTGGCTAACTTTTGTCGAGTGATTACAATAGCCAATTCCAAAGTTTAAATACCCTAAACCGAATGATGGAAACTTACTACGATAAACAAAATAGTGCCATTTAAATTGCCAACATCAAAATTCATTTAAATACCCACTTCGTTCAAGCCTTGCTGGTTCAGTGGATTAAGTGAAAGCTTTCAAAATCAAAGGACCCCGGTTCAAATCCACTGAGGCACACGTATTTTTTCCACTTTTTACAAACGAAAAGAAATTTATGTCTATTATCACCAAGTAAATATGTTTTCGTCACTTCGTCACCAACTTTAAACAAAAGAACAGATGAAAATTATTTAAGGTAGTCCGATCCTCAGGTTTATAAAATTAGCAGTTACGTAATCAAAAATACTCATAAAGTTATCTCTGAATCCACAAAGTTATGTAAACACCACAAATCACTTCTTATTTCATATCATGCTAATAATCATTGGTATCTAAGGCTGGATTCAAGAAAATCTTATTTCTCTAAAACTGTATTTTTTTTTTACTTTTATAGGGTACAAATGTCAACTTTTATCAGACCTTTTCTAAGACTTCCAAAAACCTTGAATCTTATAAAGATGAATATAATGAAAATTGTTGCATGAAAAAAATTCATTTTCAAGCTTCATTTTGATGCATTTCAAATTTAATATTAATTTTTGGAGTTATCTTTCCTGGCTGATGATCGGATATCCTTAAAACATTTCTGTTCTTTAAACAAAATAATGTTTGGCTCTAAAAATGTGAAAGTATAAATTAGGAGATTAAAAGGAATGTTTTAAAATTTATTTATTGATAACATGTGACTTATTTATAGCAACAATACCTGGGGTATGCACTATTTGTATTACAAACAAGGGCATATTTATTTTTCTCTATATTGATAATCTGTGATTATGAATGAGTTCAACTTCTCAAAACTGGCAATTCTCACAAGAAAGTTTAAAAAAATTGTTTTGCTCAGATATTGATAATGTGAATGATGTAAAGTATTTTTACTTATTACAAACACTTGTAGTTTTCATAGGGTTTTTGCAGTTGTAAGAAACCCTGTGAAATTGATTGTCTTAAATATAAAACAAGTTAAAAAAATAATTTTCACCATTAGTGAGTTTAAAATATCTGTTTGGGGAAATCTTAGATATGAATTTCTCCCACTTTTATAATAAGATAGATCTCCCACTTTTCATTGGATTGCATTTTAATAATTTTAAACGATCCATTTAAAACAATAATTTATTATTATGTTCAAATGAAAATAAGGGATCTGTGGGAAACAACACATTTTTTTCTTATAGTCTTATCATGAGAAGATCATAAACTCGAAGTTGAAAGAGGTATGTATTCTAATAAAGCACTGATATTCATGAGCTTAACTAAAGGTGTATTAATTTGTATATGCACAGCATCAAAAATGGCAAACCCCACAGTGATATACGATCCTGGCTTTATTACCTTTTCGCATTTAATTAGGTACTCTATAAATGGGTCAAAAAGCATACATAACAAACAATATGGCATACTGCGACTGTTGTTAACTCATTTTAACTCACTCAGAAGTTTCGATATGAAAAGTACATTATTTGAAATTAAGATTCTTTAATTTATAACACTTTATTACAGAAATAGTAAAAACAACATAACAAAATATACTGTGCTTCATACTCTACAATACAAAAACAATGTGGAATTCCTTGATAATAAACAACAAGATTTACATTAAGCATATTGACATCTGCATTGAGTTTGTCGACACAATGGTGAACGTTGTCTACACAAATTATTACACCAACCGTCCCCTGCCCAGCGCCTCCTTTGTCCTGTATACGTACAGACCAACTTTCTGGAACAGCCACAATTCATTGTACATACACTTGTTTGGCAACTCCCAGCACTGCAAGTTCTATCACATAAAAGGTCATATCGCTGTTTCTGTATCGAAGTAAAAAGACTAGAGTCCCTGAACCGGAAGCAGAATGTTTTGCAAGTTTGTGATACGTTGGCTGTCACGAGCTATTGTAGTTGTGGTAGTGCAAGAATTCTATTACTTTTGGAACAGATTCATTAATAGTCGATTGGTCACCGTTGTTTGAAACTCTTTCCTTTGTGTTTCTTATGGCATGTCAAACGTTGCAATATTTGATAATCTTGTGATGTATATTCAAAATCTTGTGATGTATGTTCGAAATCTTGTGATGTATATTCAAAATCTTGTGATGTATATTCAAAATCTTGTGATGTATGTTCGAAATCTTGTGATGTATATTCAAAATCTTGTGATGTATGTTCGAAATCTTGTGATGTATATTCAAAATCTTGTGATGTATGTTCAAAATCTTGTGATGTATATTCAATATCTTGTGATGTATATTCTAAAACTTGTGATGTATATTCTATAATCTTGTGATGTATGTTCGAAATCTTGTGATGTATATTCTATAATCTTGTGATGTATATTCAATATCTTGTGATGTATGTTCAAAATCTTGTGATGTATATTCAATATCTTGTGATGTATATTCGAAATCTTGTGATGTATATTCTATAATCTTGTGATGTATGTTCGAAATCTTGTGATGTATATTCGAAATCTTGTGATGTATATTCAATATCTTGTGATGTATGTTCAAAATCTTGTGATGTATATTCAATATCTTGTGATCTTGTGATGTATATTCTAAATCTTGTGATGTATGTTCTCTTGTGATGTATATTCGAAATCTTGTGATGTATATTCTCAAAATCTTGTGATGTATATTCGATATCTTGTGATGTATATTCGAAATCTTGTGATGTATATTCTATAATCTTGTGATGTATGTTCGAAATCTTGTGATGTATATTCGAAATCTTGTGATGTATATTCAATATCTTGTGATGTATGTTCAAAATCTTGTGATGTATATTCAATATCTTGTGATGTATATTCGAAATCTTGTGATGTATATTCTATCTTGTGAATCTTGTGATGTATATTCAATATCTTGTTATTTATATTCGAAATCTTGTGATGTATATTCGAAATCTTGTGATGTATGTTCGATAATCTTGTGATGTATATTCGAAATCTTGTGATGTATATTCAATATCTTGTGATGTATATTCGAAATCTTGTGATGTATATTCTATAATCTTGTGATGTATGTTCGAAATCTTGTGATGTATATTCGAAATCTTGTGATGTATGTTCGATAATCTTGTGATGTATATTCGAAATCTTGTGATGTGTGTTCTACAATTCAGTGATGCGTGGCTGGACCGGGAATCGAACCCGGGACCCCTATATCACTAGTCAGGTGCTCTACCTACTGAGCTATCCAGGCCGATATCCACGGCCCTAACCATTACACGTGCAATAAAATTGCATGACGCAACAGAAAAGTAAGGACAATTTTCATTGGTTAGAAATAACGAAAGTAGCCGGAGCGGTCGTAATGCACACATTGACACAACTTCGCAAGCATGAAATTGGCGAATTCAACCTAAAGTCAAAATTATAGGTAATAGAAAAATTGTTTTGGTATCAAGAAGCACTAAGTCAGTCATAACGTGAAAAGTGGGAATCAAGAACATTAATTTGATTTGTTTGAAGGTACATCAAAAACAATTTAGTGGCTTATTCAGTTATTGCTGGACTAAAGGATGTTTTATCCTATTTTTACGTCCTCATATTGTAGTGATGTTGATTAATCGGTATGATTTATTCTATATTGGTGCTAGTTAGAATAATCTAACTGTGTCTCGGGACAAACTCTCACCACGCAGGGTTCGAAATTGCATGGCCCAATGCAGCTGCATTGACCGTAGCACTAGTCCAGGGACGACTTTGCAATAAATAAATAAATAACACGACAAATTTTTAGGAGAAGGTGAATGTCAGGAAAAGATTAATTGCTATGCATCATTGAATATTGTCATTCACAAATTTGTCCAATTATTTTCATAGTAAATGTATTGAGCCGGGCTCATTTACAGGATAATGAACAAGGACTGTGGTGACAGTTTAAAATCACGTTCAGACGTTTAGAGAATATGTAATACACACAAAAATATCTCAATGGCATGTATAATATTAAATAGTTTTAAAAATAAAATAAAATATAGCTAGAAATTAACAGCGAAAAATATTTATCACGTATCGTTTTGGGGTAATCCGGTTTTATATACAAACAGAAGTAAATAAACACCGATGCAGCAAGATTAAGGTCAAACGTCTCTGCACTGATGTGTCCTCAGCGGTGAGATTTGCATCAAGTCATTAATGATGTTCCCTGCATTTGTGTTAGCCTGATAGTACAACCTTTATTTATAGAATCAATCTAATTCAAATTAGATGTTAGATCCGCTTGCATACTCGCTACACTAACATCTAACAACATCCCGTTGAGGGTCACGTCAGAGGTCAAATTCTATCAATTAATCAAATCGCAGCTGGCAAAATCATCATATATTGTTGAAGCAAATAAATCTTGAGGCGTTCCGAATTTAACCTCTTACGTGACCCTCAATGGGATGACTTGTTAGATGTTAGTGTGTTGAGTATGCGAGCCGATCTAACATCTAATTTTAATTATATTGTTTATAGAATATGATGCAGACAGGGATACCTGGTGAAAACCTTTCGCACCCGTTGAATTACTTTGTAAAATATTAGTCAAAGGAGCCAGGAAAAAATATTAAACAATTTAATATTATGATAAAAATATTCAATTTACTATTTCTTAAGGTGATTTTGTTTTCTCAACAGCGGCTGGTCACGTACCATACTTTTACTCGTAAACTCAATTTGGCGGTGAAGAAGCAGCATTTTCTGTTGCTCACCGTCGCTATAGCTGAGCATTGCTCTACGAGCAATGTGCCCGGCTAAAAATCATAATATTTGTAATGATATATCATATTCTAGACTTGACATACAATAAACAATGATAAGAATTATTGTCGCATATCTGCAGTGATTTTCTTTGATCTTTCTGTGGTGATAATTTATCCCATATCACATGTGTGATAATACTTTCCAAACATGTTTCAAAGTTTTTACACTCTTTATCATACAGTTTTAAAGGACAGTTTATGAGCTCATAAGTATATTAAATGGTTAATTTATCAAAACCTGCATTTAAAAATTCAGAAGTCTTAAGTTAAACCAAATTGTCCAGGGTATTCTTAGTAAGGTATGTCAAAGGTCATGGTTAAGTGACTTTGTAAGGCTGGTATTTTTTCTTTAGTTTTATGGCAATCAGTGCACATGGTAAATATCATAAAATTACCCCTTAAAGGTCTTATGCAAGGAGATAGCCAATCAAAATGAACAAATGTAGTTCTATGTATGATGTATATAGAGACAATAATATTTCTTTTCTTTTTTCATGAACTTTACGTAGGTCTACAGTTTTAATGTTGGACTCATGCACTAGGAATATCATATCAGCAGAATTGTGCCACTGAATCAAAGGGAACTCTTTTTTTTTTAGGTACGCATGATCGATGTAACTTCCTTGATGGTGTGTTGGCTGTTTGCCCATGTGTATTTCGGGGTATAGGTATGTTTAGTCTCAATTTTCTTTCTTAAAAGCTGCATAAGGGGTATATTTTTTCTGATCTCAAATTTTGTCTAAGCATTAATCTTTTTTCTCATTCATGAATTATCTGCTGAGAGTCTAGTTAATTAATTTATTTAATTAAAGCTATATAGTAACATATAGTGAAATTATTTCCTTGTGTGAGACCTAAAGAAAATCAGGTTACTCATTTTTATGACAATTTCTTTGATTTCAGGAGTAGCCTCCCCTTTTAAAGATCCAAAATGGTGATTTTACAGTGCGGCATGCAGTCTGTCATCAACGAAGAGTTTTGACACCTGTAATACCCATATTTCTACCATTCACCTCTGTAACCTTTGTTGAGTTCATCAGACTGGTAAGAAAAACAATATTGTTAATTGAAATAATTTTATCAAGATAAATAAAATAATTAATGAAAAAAAAATTACATGAACAGACTCCCTCATATAAGAAAATGTCACATTTTACACATTGCAATTATACATCATTTACATTATCCACATTTTCCCCATTTACACATGCAGTTGAATAGATTTAGTGCTTAATAATACATAGCAACAATTATTACATGAATCCTAAGACAATTCACAAAATACATGAATGCATTAAACTGTGAAATACAGATTTCGTACATTTAATTAAAATGCACAACATCAGTACCCCCCCCCCCCCGCCCCTTCACAATCTAAAAACTTTCTTTTTAATTCAAAGTCACTAGGCAACACTAAAGATTTCCACTTATTGCTTTTCAGTCCAAGACAGGAAGTTGAGGAATAAAGTTGACAGGACATCCTGAACTGTCCTCGCTACCAGCTTATGAGGGAACCAGCTGCAGTGGACAAAGTACGTTACATCATAGAATAATAGGTAAGTCTCCGGAGTAGTGTTTGTAGCAATTCTCGTACTTGGTCCTGCATCGAAGATTCAGGACTATTGATATTTATCTCTGCATGGTTTGGTTCTTCCCAGAAACATGTTACTGGTGGTGGTCCCTATATTCTTCTGGCTTTTGTGGTGAGGAATGTTTCATTTCTAGCTCTTTTCTGATCACATTTTGTCTATCTAGCTGTTTGTCTGTCTGTCTGTCTGTCCATCTGTCTGTCTGTAAACTTTTCATATTTTCGACTTCTTCTCTAGAACCCATGGACCAATTTCAACCAAACTTGCCACAAAGCATCCTTGGGTGAAGGGGATTCAAGTTTGTTCAAATAAAGGGCCACACCCTCATTCAAGGGGAGATAATTGGGAATTAATGAAAATTTGATGGTATGTTTTAAAAATCTTGTTTTCAAGAACCACTGTGCCAGGAAAAATGAAACTTATGGAGAAACATTCTCAGGTAGTGTAGATTTAAATTTGTTCAAATCATGACCCCCGGGGGTAGGGCGGAGCCACAATGGCTGACCAAAGTTTAACATAAAAATATATAGGAAAATTCTTTAAAAATCTTCTTCTCAAGAATGACAAAGCCATAATTGATCCTATTTATATGGAAGCATCCTCAGGTAGTGTCAATTCAAGTTTGTTCAAATCATAACCCCCGGGGTAGGGCGGGGCCACAATGGAAGATCAAAGTTTTACATAGAAATATAAAGGAAAAATCTTTAAAAATCTTCTTCTCAAGAACAGCAAAACCCTGATTGATCATATTTATATGGAAGCATCCTTAGGTAGTGTAGATTCAAGTTTGTTCAAATCATGTTCCCCGGGGGTAGGACGGGGCCACAAAGGATGATCAAATTTTATATAGAAATATATAGGAAAATTCTTTAAAAATAACCTTCTCAAGAAAAGCAAAGCCATGATTGGTCAAGGGACTACTTTTGGATTTAAACTTTTCAATAAAAAACCAATTTTTACTTTTTCCTAGCCACAGTGCTCAGGTGAGCGATGTGGCCCATGGGCCTCTTGGTTTTTTTTTTTTTTTTTTTTTAAAATGATCAATCATTAAATATAAATAAATCAGTTGTTAAAAAATTTGCTTCATATTTGAAGTGCTTTAAACCGACCCTTTGATGAAAGTGACCAGTGTTTTTTGCACCTTGGAAGGTTTATTGGTAAAATATAAGAAGGAAGTTATGATTTTGGTGTCACTATTGTTGTTATTTAAGTTTGATTTGATTTTTATATTACGAGTATTATGAAACTGTTATTTTGTTACTGAACGATGGTTAATTTTAATTGTGAACAAATGTACAAAGATGAGGAGTATAATATAGTTGGCTATGTATATTGCCCAATTTTTGAACATATTATGTAATAAATATTAATAACAACCTTTGAATAATTGGAAAGACAATATTATAAATATGATAGCATTTTTGTACATGAGCATACATTTTTGAAAGGAAAAATAAATTATTCAATTGCATTAAAAAAAATATTTTGTTTCATATTCTTGCGAATTATCAGATCATTCTTCTATTATTTAAATACTCTGTCATTATGAAACCTTGTTAATAATTAAGTAAATATTAATTGTACATTTGCACCAATTTTTACATGTTTGTGCAAAATTATATACAGGAACAATTCTGAACAAATATATGCAAGTGAGTTGTAAATTTGATATGTAATGCATACATTACAAAAACCCATGACAGTGTTCACTAAAATGAAATGTATGGACTCTTATATAAATACTTGGTATATGTGATATGGATATTATGGATGATATTTTTGAGAATGACACAAGTAATGAAATTTTTCAGCATTGAATTGGATTCTTGAACCAGAGCCATGTGAACCTGGTCCACCTGTACCTCTCATTGAAGACCTGTTAACATCACCAGAGTATGTTCATTCTGATACCCCTATGGTATGGTTACAGCATGCATTATCCCTGAATCCATTAAAAGAGCTGCATTGGCAACGAAACAACCCAATGTGGTCGATTGTAAGGAAATATAGCATATCAGCTTCCAACTTTGGTGCAGTTCTCAGTTCTAAGCAAAGGCGGTAAGACGTGTGATTAAATTTTTGCGAAAAAGACTTTTAAAATTACAGTCAAACTTTGTTATCTCAAACCCATTATCTCATATTTCATGGATATGTCACAGTAATTTTGAAGTCCAAACCATTTATAAAAGACTGGGACATTTTATTCTTGATAACTATTTATGTGTTATTCTTGAATCCACGGATATTTCCAACATTTTTCTTGGTCTCATTGAGTTTGAGATAATGAGGTTCGACTGTAATGACTAGATATTTGTACATAAAGATGCAGGAAATATAAGATTAATAACCAAAAATCATATTTTCTTCTCCAGATTGACATTGTCACTGAAGAAACAGCTGATGTCGGCTTACAATCTGGAGTCCATCAAGGCTGTTGCATGGGGTATCACTCATGAAGATGATGCTTTGAGAAAGTATGAAAAGGACTTAGATGCAGCTGTAGAGCAGTCAGGTATACAGCACAAAATAATATTCCTTCAATCTCTGACATGTTAACATTCATTGTGTCAAAACAAATAACAGGACTTATCCTGGTGACAAACAGAAATCAATTACTGAAGTCTAATTGTAAAAAAAAACTAGAAATATGTCCATAGGACATGAATGCCCCGCCGAGGATATATTAGTAAAGCAACATGAAATTTGTACATGTATAAAATTTGATCAGTTTGGTTCAGGCAGGGCTTATAGTTAGTTGGGAATAAATGTATGGCACACTAGCTGCAGTGGTCAAAAATGTAGGTCCAGCATCCAACCATGGCGGTGACGTTGACGCGTAACAACGTCACATCAATACAGGGCTTTTCATCATGTCACCTCTGTTGTTGTCAAGGTATTATCACTGAAACCGATATTTATACAGCAAACTATCATACCAATATTTTCACCCTAAAATTGACAGAAATTCTCTGCTCTAATTTGGTCCGCGAGTCTGGTAGTGTCCATCCCTAGATGCATCATCCACGCAAGTTTGGTTCAGGTAGGGTTTATAGTTACTTGGGAATGAAAATATAGGTCAGATCCAGCATCCGAAGCAAGTCTGGTAGTGTCCATCCCTAGCTGCATCATCCATGCAAGTTTGGTTTAGGTAGGGCTTATAGTTACTTGGGAATGAAAATGTACATGTAAGTCAGATCCAGCATCGAAGCAAGTCTGGTAGTGTCCATCCCTAGTGCATCATCCATGCAAGTTTGGTTTAGGTAGGGCTTATAGTTACTTGGGAATAAATCTGCTCCAAAAACTGTAATCTTGGTTTAGGAAAATGTAGATCCAGCATCGAAGCAAGTCCGGTAGTGTCCATCCTTAGATGCATCATCCAAGCAAGTTTGGTCTAAGTAGGGCTTATAGTTCCTTAAGAATGGACCTGCTCCAAAAACTTTAATTTGGTCACTCATCTGGAAAATGTAGGTCAGATCCAGCATCCGAAGCATGTCCAGTAGTGTTCATCTCTAGATGCATCATCTATGCAAGTTTGTATCAACATGTAAAGTTTGATAACACCATCTTGAATGGTATGTTTAAAACTGAGCTAAACACTATTTAAGAAAAGTCAGGTCAAGGTCAAAAAATGTTAATGCAGTTGCATAGCTCTCATCAATATCTATCAGCATATGAAGTTTGATGAAAATATCTTGGATAGTTTCTTTGAAACTTAGCTTTGAACAGAGCTAAACACAAAGTGGGACGGAAGGACAGAAGGACGGAAGACGGACATGACAAACACTATATGCCCCGGCCATATTCATGGCGGGGCATAAATATTCAGTTACCAACATATTCCAGAAAATTTGCTTTTTGAAGTGGAAGGATTATAAAAGCTCTACTTAGACTTTGTTTGCATTACAAAATCAATTGTATTATGGTTTGTTTGCATTCAGTAGTATTATAATTTTTTCTGAAAAGGATATGGTTGCATGAATCCGGAGTGTTGGGAGCTTCACCTGATGGCTTAGTTGTTCGACCACCAACATGCAGTGTATTTTATCAAACTCCAGAAGCCAAAGACGCCATTCCTAATATTGTAGAGGTGAAGTGTCCATATACAGCATCGTCTTCAACAGTAGCAGATGGGGCACAAAATTTGAAGGATTTTTCATAGGTAAATAACATTAAAAATCTGTATTGTCCAGTACTTTGAAATTAAAAATCTTGGTGAGTAAATGATTTCAAAACATGTATTAATTTACAAGTGCAGCTGTTCAATATGGTATGAAGATATTGAAAAAGGAGGGGATATGTACTGGTATAACACAACTTAAGTGTTTTTTGATTTTTTTTTTAGATCTTAAACAAGATACCCTGTGCCTGAAAACCAGTCACCCATACTATCATCAAATTCAAGGCCAGCTACACATATGTAACAAAACATTCTGCGACTTAATTGTGTGGACAAGAGTAGACTGCATTGTGATTAGAATAGTAAAAGACATTGAATGGACAGCAAATGTTCCAAAGCTGATAGATTTCTACATTAACATTTTCATTCCAGCACTGATGGAAAACTGAGTTCTGGTTTGAACTTCTTGACACTTAGTTTTGTACCTCTAGAATTTTCTAACAATGGAAAATGGGTAATCATGTTAAATGTGTTGAATGTTCCTAAGTCTCATAAATGTATGATATGATATGTCACAATCCATCATAAAACTTCTGGCTTATAAGACTATTTTAAATAGCAATGATGATTAATAAAATCTATGTACTACATAAAAAAAGAATATCAAAATTTAGAATCATTTTATTAATGAATTGAAGATGTTATTCTCAAAGTGAAAATGTAACATTTTGGTCTTTCTTAATAGATAAATTGTTGAAAACATGAATTTGTTGAGTTGTGCTTTAAAGGTAAATATACTTTAAACTAGAGATTTAAAATTATAAGTAAACCCTCTTCCAAATTATATTGTCAAATGAAGAATGGAATTGCCAAACATTCTTGTAATAAATCCATGCTAACAAAAGGGATTTTCATTTTCTGAAGTATATGTATTACAACATACTACAAAGTTAACAAATATAACCATTGACATTGATAACAAATCAAAATTTGCTTATCCCTTGCACTTTGGTATGAATATCTTCACTGTTTAGTGTATACTGTCACACGCCAATGCAAATTTATAATAAGTACATGTATCTTTAAGTAATTTCTTTCAAAAGTGGAGCTTGCAAGTTTACAAGACAAGAACAGAGTTGAAATATTTTTGTTGAGATTGGTCTGTAAGTAGATGGTATGTGACGGAGAATCTCGTAATTCTTTATCCTCTCGTTGGCTCTTTCCACATGAATAAGTGCTTTAGCAATCTTGTAACACAGTGCTGCTTCTTGTATGGTAAACTGGCCTCGTGTCGATAAAAGAGCTTTTATAATTAAGCAGACACCCTGGGGCAACTGGTCATGAATGGTGAAACCTTTGACCACCAAAATAAGGTCTCCAGCTTTGAACTTTCGTAAAACTTGGCTGTGACGTACAATAGCTACATCAGAAGTAGAACCTGGGTACAGCATGGAGCAAAATGTAAGTGCACCATTTGGA
Source organism: Saccostrea cuccullata (assembly GCF_032062105.1). NCBI lineage: Eukaryota > Metazoa > Mollusca > Bivalvia > Ostreida > Ostreidae > Saccostrea > Saccostrea cuccullata. Next base: position 134,776 of record NW_026935288.1, on the reverse strand, counting down.
GGCACGCAAGTTACTGCTTTAAAAGTATGGCAACTTTTGTACATACTGTAGGCCATGGCCTGATTATCCATATGTGTTGGGATGTCCTGGATTGTTTCAATTGCATCCATGGATGCTCTAGCAGAGGAAAAATCCTCAAAAGATTTTGGCAGAGACCCTGAAAAAAAGTTGGAAACAAATTAATTTGATTATTTGTAATTGTGTAAAAAAATTGTGTTACAGTCAATCTTTCAAGAATACAATAAATTTAACTGCATTAAATTTTTGCAAGTCATTATGATAAATTTTAAAACAAACCTTTGCATTTAAGCTGACTTGGAAAACATTCTACGCTACATTCTACACTACGCCATCAGACAGCATCTTGTATAGGGAAAAGTCCACTAATTATTTTCCCATAGAACTCCATACAAACCTTAGGCCTTCTCAGTACTTTACTATGACAATTTCAGAAAAATCTTTAGCATCATTTCAAACTTTGTTCTAAGCCCTAACAAAAAATACTGAAAAAAATACATGGTCCCATGGCGTTTATAGGTCAAAATTGCAGTTATTTTCAACTTTTAGAGATTCGCAGTAAAGAACACGCGGCATAAAAAATCAACCCCCACTCCTAAAATCTTCCCTGGCATTTCTATAGTTTCTGTAATATTCCCTCATCCCATCATTTATTTCAAAGGTCATTAATTTTACTTTAAAATGAAAACAATTAAATACCTGATTTCAGCCAATGGCGTAACGCCTACCCATTCAGTATTCGGTTTAATGTTCCATAACAAACAAAGCCATGTGTGCATCCGGGGATTTGGTGCTCTCATTCCTATACTTACATACTTACCTGTCCCAGAATTAGTCAATTGTGGTAATTTCAAAGACTATACACCTACCTGTGAACATGTATGAAATTTGAGTCCTGTGACTTCAGTGTATTGGATACTGTGACCATCTCAAATGATGACACCTTACTGCTACCAGCACAATTCAAAGGAGTGAATGACGTCTGGGCCGGTGATGATATTTGGATATATTGGTGACTGTAAGAAATAAAATATTTGTACAATGAATTGTTTTTGTGCTTTAATGTTAATAAAGTGATATTAAGTCAAAATTGAGTCAATAATTTCATAAGGGTGGATTCTACCCAGAATTAGGTAAAAAGCTCCAAAATTGGATAAATCGTAGTTAATTAAGCAAAATTCAAAGGTTTTAAAAAGACTGATATAGAATTTTTTTATGCTTATGCAAAGGATATTATTTAAGACTCTGATATACTAATTGATTCTTATCTAATCCCTCCTATTGCTCAAGTATGTACAAAAAAGTTTCCCCACCCCCCAGTGAAAAACGCTTAAAGAAATAGCAGGTGCCCCCTTTTATTTTTGTTTACAATTAATTTAGACAAGTTTAAATCAATCCTTTTGATAACAAATCAAAGTTCAATGTCTGTAGTCTTATACTTTACAATCAGAAGCTACTTTTTGAATTTTATTCTAAGAAAAGGAGAATTTAAATAATTTTTTTTAAAAATTAAAGAAAAGCAAAAACTGACTTCAAACCCCAAAATGTACTATACAATAAGAGGCTGGAAAGTTAATAAATAAAAAATTTACCTGCAATGTACAGAAAACTGTCCGACAAAATACATCGGGTGGGTAGGGAGTCTCCATTTTCTTCTTATATAGAGAAAATGCCCCTGCTGATCAGAGACCTAACACTCCCAAATAATAACAAAATATGTTAACATAACAGTCAATCTAAGATGTTCATCCCTCAATGGCAACAAGTTTTTATTACAGTAACTGAAATTGTTAGGAAATAGGAAATCACAATTGGAATTCCTTTAAATGTACCTTCTCTTTGTTGTATTTAATATCGTGGATTGATATTGGCTTCCTTTTACTAGACTCTATTTTTAGGGCAAGCAATTCCTTTTCCAGTTGTATTTCTGTTGAGAGGCGCTGCATTTCTTGAGTACAGTTAAATGTGCAGGATACTGAGTAGTTGTGCTCTGATATCAACTGAAAATATATTGTAAATCATGTACAGTTAAAAGAACTTTATATATTATTAAAAATTATTGAAAATGTTTCAGTGTTGGTCATTTGTCATCATTGGTGTTTTAAATGAGCTTTACTTTTTCTTGATCTTGACATTTTGGTGCTTGTGGAATCTGCAACTGGTCCATCTGTGAAGATGACAGGGACTCCTCACTTTTGAGTTTTTTCCTCCTTTGTAAAATAATTAAACTTGAATTATTTTTTTATTCAGTTGTAAGCTACTCTGTTTATACATGTACCCTTTTAAAGTTTTTTAGTAAAATATTCTCAATTAAACTCCACCCACCCACCATCCAAAAACAAGATGTCGGTCACATTTTGAAAAATAATTTCACCTTTTTGTACATTCAGGATCAGAGAAATCCATGGCCTTTCCTTCATTCCATGCAAAATATGCAGGGTCCCCCTCCTTCTTACCATCCTTAAAGTGGCAGGAGCAGATGCGATCATTCTGATCTCCTGGTTGGCGATCAGCTCGTCTAAAAATATACATTATACAAAGACTGAGTGAAGGAGAATTAAAAAGCAAAACCTGTTCATTTAGCATGTTATTATCAAATAGCCTAAAAGACTTATTTTTTCATTATTTTTTTTTAAATGTTACATTTACATGCAAGTACAAGATAACCATGTGCATAAACCATGTAAACGGTAGCAGTATTTGGTAGTAATAATACGAAATAAAATGTAATAAAAACAGCTGTTAAACAAAAATTAATCTTGCTACAAATTGCACAGTTTTTGTAGTATGTACTCTTCATTATTCTTCTGCTATATTGATTACTACGAGATTTAACTTTTTAGCATGCATGTATAAATACTGTATCTGACAATGCAGCATCGTGACATATCGTTACAAGTACCTACAAATTTTGTCAATATATCTACGTTTACTGAGTTTTTTCCCTAGCAGGCCGAAATATCTCCATCATGTCACCAGGAACAACACTCGTGCAGCTCGTAATAAGTGCTGCAATAAACAAACTGATGATTGTGTTTTTTCTCACCTGCATGGTTTTCCCGACGCTTCAGCTACTTTCGTTATTTCTAACCAATGAAAATTGTCCTTACTTTTCTGTTGCGTCATGCAATTTTATTGCACGCATCACTGAATTGTAGAACACACATCACAAGATTTCGAATATACATCACAAGATTATCGAACATACATCACAAGATTTCGAATATACATCACAAGATTTCGAACATACATCACAAGATTATAGAATATACATCACAAGATTTCGAATATACATCACAAGATATTGAATATACATCACAAGATTTTGAACATACATCACAAGATATTGAATATACATCACAAGATTTCGAATATACATCACAAGATTTCGAATATACATCACAAGATTATAGAATATACATCACAAGATTTCGAATATACATCACAAGATATTGAATATACATCACAAGATTTTGAACATACATCACAAGATATTGAATATACATCACAAGATTTCGAATATACATCACAAGATTTCGAACATACATCACAAGATTATAGAATATACATCACAAGATTTCGAATATACATCACAAGATATTGAATATACATCACAAGATATTGAATATACATCACAAGATTTTGAACATACATCACAAGATATTGAATATACATCACAAGATTATAGAATATACATCACAAGATTTCGAACATACATCACAAGATTATAGAATATACATCACAAGTTTTAGAATATACATCACAAGATATTGAATATACATCACAAGATTTTGAACATACATCACAAGATTTTGAATATACATCACAAGATTTCGAATATACATCACAAGATTTTGAATATACATCACAAGATTTCGAACATACATCACAAGATTTTGAATATACATCACAAGATTTTCAATATACATTTCGACATACATCACAAGATTTTGACATATTGCAACGTTTGACATGCCTCACTTGTTGGTTTCTGTTCAGATACAGCCGGTTCTGGTTCACTTGTTGGTTCCTGTTCAGGAAACACCGGTTCTCGTGTACTTGTTGGATCCTGTTCAGGTACCGTCTGTTCTGGTTCAGTTGTTGGTTCCTGTTCAGGTATTGCCGGTTCTGGTTCACTTGTTAGTTCCTGTTCAGGTTTCGACGGTTCTGGCTCAACCCTTTGTTCCTGTTCAGGTAACACCGTTTCCAGTACATTTTTTGATTCTGTTAAAACCTTACCGCGATTTGATTCCCTTCTGGAAAACAGAGCTTGGTTTGGCTTTGGCATAGTATTTAATGAATCTTGTTCAGTTAATGAAATCTGGTTTGTGACTGCATTTTGTATTGGTTTTGACGTTATTAATCTGGTTTCAGACCCAAATTTCTTCTCTGTCTGCGGTATGGATGGGTATTCGGTGTTTTGCTTTGGTTCAACATTTACAAATGAAGTGCTATAGGGTTCTGAAAAATAAAAAAAATCATCATTATTTGAAAACGAATACTTCAAAAACAAAATTGTTTTCTTTAATCTGTCGAAGTAGTTTAATATAAACATCATCAAAAATATTCTCACCTTTAACTTCACCAACACAGGAAAAGAAGGATCTCAAAGGGGAAACAGAGGCGTCCATATACTGCTGGACATAAGATGCTGCATTAGTACCACATTGACCGGATGTAGACTGGACGACACACTTCAGAGTGTCATTGGAGTTACTTTAATAAGAGTAAAAATAAATCCTTAAAATGAATCAATCGTCTTAAACCATTCAATATATTTTATGTATTTTTATTAAAATTATACATGAAATTTTAAGATAATAACGTTTAAGCAAATCGAGACTCTTACAGTTCTATTGATTTCCAAAAGAGACATTTTATTATTTGAAAAATGCTAACTTACATGCAAAGTTCATCTGCTTTAGATGCCAGGTCGGTCAGCACTGAAGTTGGATTTGAGAATATTTCTCTAATAACAGTTATTATTCTTCCACCACATTTAAACGAATTATTTTTCATAGTTTGTGTAGTCAGGCATCTGAAGTGGTCTATGAACCCTGGATAAGAGAATAATTACAAATTATATTATACGTGTGCTCTACGCAAATTATTTTACATGAAATATTTACATGGAATCAAAGAGGTTTTATTGTCTTCAGTGAATTGTACAAATTAGGCAGATTGAATAAATGAATTGATAACATATAGCTGAGTTATCATAACTATTCATTACTTTATAAGTAAAACATTTTGAGTCTTCAATGGCATTTTCCAACTATTTCAAACGCCATGTTTTTGAAAGTTGTGCTTCATAGAGGTAAACGAGTAGAATAAACTATGGACGTTGTATGATTAATTAACATGTAATGATTATAATAAAAAATAAATGCTGGAGAAATGTTTCGTCATTTTAATGGGATAGTAATTATACCAACCTTGTTTTCCAATCCCACAAACAAATCTTCCGGACGACACTGCGGTTTCGTAAATGAGCCGATACTGTGGAGCACACCCTAATAACTTGTCCCCAACACAGTCATAGAGTTCTTTGAGTTTTCTACAATAAATTAAACGTAAATTCGTAAAATAAAATAGTTGAAAAATTGAAATTGCCAAACCTTCATTTAATCAGTGAAGCAAGTATCAACTCATTCTGAATTCCTACTACATTTTGTGTGGTAAAACTGTAAATTTTTGATTCTCTTTATATAAATATATTTTTATATTTACTTAGAAAAATAGACAAAATGACCTACAAACACATTTCTTGCACAAGCGTTTTAGGACTTCCTTTGAACTCCTCTGTGTATGCAGATATTTGGAACTTTGGAATCGACGAAAAAGACGCCATGCATTGCAAAGAACCGATTAAATCACATTGTTGACTTCTAACTCCGAAGATACCTGTGTTAGAAAAACATGTATATGAAAATATTTTCACCTGTTGAACAATTAATTAAAAAGGAAAAAAAGAAAAATTCACCAGTAACTTTCTTGTTATAAACTGAGAAAAAAATCTACGGAAAAATTCACACTTCTTAGAAAAAACAACATAAATTTGATGCAATTTAATGTACGAGGGCCGTTCAAAAATTACGCGGACTGTGCTATTATTTACTCTCACAGACGTCATATAGTTTTGAAATTTCACAGAAATATGTATCTTAAAGATTCCAATAAATTTTGGGCAAAATTTCTGTATTTTAAAAAAATTCTACTAAAATTATCGGTATATTGATATCGCTGATGGAGAGGTACGGAGCACGACAAAAAATTGAAGCAAAATCATGCGGAATCCAAAATTAAACTCATTAGTTTTCTATAATTCGCGATATTTTTCGACAATTTTCTCAAATATATCTTTAAATTGTTCTATTATTATGTATTTAGATTTCTGACGTGATATTTGAAGTACTAGCAGAAATATAGTGATTTTTCTCTGATGTGATTCCCGTGAAAACGACCGTGAAAATGACGTTTCCCGAATTGACGGCGCACCACACCTTTGTTAAATTATGTGTAATGCTCGAGATATCGCCAACATAGGTCCAAAATATGCATAATAAAACATGTAGTAAACTAGGGTATTCGTGACATTCGTCCACAAATAGCAAATTGAAATTTTAGACCGTTAGACCTCTGTAAAAAAGGCTATACGGGAGGACGGGAAGAAGATTATCGACGAAAAATTTATCCGGACTGTAAAGAACGTGATTGAGAGTCACCAGTACCACACTATATCTCATAAATACCTGCATTTTTTTTGGTTTTAAAACAAAAAAAGAATATTCTTGACTTAATAGATTTTCAGCTTGACAAGAAATAGTGTTTGGATGTTAAACAGATAAGATAACTCAAACTGTACAGATACTCTTGGGAAAATGTTGAGAAAATGAAAGCTCAATCACATATTTTTTTTATAATGCCTGTGACGTCGAAGATTTTGCTGCTCCGTGACTCAATGATATGTCCTAAAAAATCATTCAAAATTGATACCAATTTACAACATTTTGATACGAAATTTTGAAGACCATATAAATAAAGATTCTTTTATATTATGTGTGAAATTTTGCCCGATTATGTCGCCAGATATTTTTTCTGTGCAACAAGTCCGCGTAATTTTTGAACGGCCCTCGTATAATTAAAATTTTCAAACAAAAAATAACAGAATGCAGCCTTAATTTACAGTAAGTGTATTGTTCATTTGTAATGATTTTCAAGGAGAAGAAGCCTCTTAACCTACACTAATTAAGTTAACAAATTAATTTAATAAATTTTCTGTATGTGCTTTTGTATATTAAATTTAGTTTCTGAAAGTTAGTTTAGATACCGAAAAAAGCACTTACCAAAAATTATTAACAGGAGAAATTTATAAGGTGCCATCTTTGTGTTATTATGATTGAAAACTTTATAGTTCTACATTATATACTCTACCAAATGTCATTTGTAAGATATAAAGGTCAAAGCACGACGTCTGTTTTTGGAATATCTAATTATATTTCTTACATTATCATGACGTCTTTAGAAGAATATAGTTCCTGCTTTTTGTTGTGTTTTAGTCCCACGTATTTCAGGTAAATAAGTGGAAAGTATAACGCTAAAAACATGTTATCAAATCATATTAAAAAGGTAATCTCTATTGCACTGTAGTTGAGAGAAATAATTTTGTCTATGCAAAATATGACTATTTTACTAAGATTCAATTCTTCAAAACAACCTTTCAATTTTAAAAACTTTTCACATCACAGTTAATGGGAGTGAGTTTGCTTGATGTTGCAAGTTAAAATATGTTCTATAAATTCGCAGTTTGAGGGTATTCAAATGTATTTGTATCAAGGAAAATAATTATCTTCGAGGATAGCTTATTAACATGTTCGCTGTAAAGAAATTAAGCAATTACATGTTTTTGATTTTCAGCTCATAATTGAAAGATAGAAACTGGAAGGTACGGCAACTCAATAAGGAGAGATAGAAAATGTGATTTCTGTCATTTAAATGATATTGGAGATGAGTGTCAGGTTTTATTCATTTGTCCAGTTTTTCATGATTTAATAGACAGGTTGATCAAAGATTGTACTACCCCAGAAGACCAAGTGTCTTTAAACTAATACAACATTTTTGTAGAACATTATAAATAATTATGTAAATCAGCGGGGGAAATATACATATCATGTTATAATTTACGACTGGAATGTTTAAAAAAAATTATATACATGTAGCTAATTATTGAATGTGTATGTATCACAAGTTTGTAAGTGTATAAGGTGTTATTGTACTATGTTTGCAATTGATAAATATTGTACTGTGATGTTTATGGGGTGTACGTCCCACGGGAAAAGAACTGCACTAATTCTGCTCAAAACCTTTAAACGCAAACAAAGTAATTTGTTAGGCCAGTAGACATTCACCAAGTCCCTATACCTACTCCTCACCAAATATTAATTTCTGTGAAGGAGAACTTGTGCTTCAGCATATTCAAGAACTGGTGCAAATCAAAATTGGACTCTATAGAATAAAAAGTTTTGGAAAATTCAAAGATTTAAAAACTTTTCAAGCAGGAAAAACATCGAAACATGTGGCTTTGCTAAGCTTTCTATAACAATTCCTCACGTCCAGTCGTTAAAAACACCATAGACAACTGCTTCCTTAATACAATTAGAACTCGTAAAGTTTTATTCCTTACGATTGATCATCTACAAAATTTAATTACTTTTTAACTATAATGCTGACTCTTCATACAAATATGTATGGTGAGCTCGACACACAGAATAAAAATATACCGTTTAGCGGGTTATTTTAGCGGGGTGCTAATTTTGCTTATTTTGGCGTTTTGACGATAGTTCGTTGAAATTCTAATCGTTAAAATAGTCAGTACCCCTCTTAGTGTCCATCTGCAAAGAGCTGAAACCCTGCGTCCGCTAAAATAAATTACGCCAAACTTATTGGCATACCTTTGAGCGGGCAAAACGCCAGCCAAATTTTACACCCGCCAAGAAAACCCGCTATACGGTATTCATAATAGTACAAGTATTTCTGAGGCGAAAATTTGTAAAATATTTTTATCTAACCAGCTTCACGGGTACGGGATTTTTGTATGAAACGTCACATTTCATACATTTAGTACTAGTCCTATATTCGTGGATCAAGCGAAAATAGAAAGTAAAATAAAAATGACAATGACTATGTACTCTGTTAAAAAAATATTTGATGTTTTACCACTTTTATGGTATACATACCATTTTTTCACCGATTTTATGGTATACATAAAATCTGCCACATAGAAGCGAACCTCCTGTCTTGACCATAACCCCCCCCCCCCCCCCTCCGATATAAACAGCGAATCATGATAATATATTTATATGAGATAAAAATTAATATCAGCAAATCAGATCTAACATATTATTACTTAACATAATGTAAAATAATTTGTTCTCCATTCTTTAAGTAAGCTTTGTCACAAAGTTTAAAGAGGGAAAGTGAGGGACCAGGTAAATAAAATATATTAAAAACAAACAAACAAACAAAACAACAAAACCCTCAAAGATTTATTCATAAAACTGCAAGTATTCTTCTTTATGTATGGGATATATTAGGATATATTAGCGGTCGGATCTCTACTATACTCAGGGTTAAAACAAAAACCTGGTTGAGGGGCATATGGATACTATCTCTCTTCCCCCTTTCAAAAGTGGTGATGGATACGATATAAACCTCAATCTATGACTTCAATGTATACATACTTATAATCTAACGTGTTGTTGATGTCTCTCTATCTCCCTTTTTCAAAGTATTTTTGAATTTGTATTAGCTTATAATCATATACAATAGCAAATACATGGTACACGAGCTTTCACTGAATCCCGAGTGAAGTGAAGATTCATTATTATTTCCGCCCCCTCGAAATTAATTCAGTACAATACTTTCGCACAACTCTCTCAAAAATATTCAGAAATTTATATCGACCTAACTCTGTACTTATTAATATAATCTTTGGAGAAGTAGCGATAACAATGTTCCTGGTGCAAGGGGGAAGAACTCCGAAAGGTGTCATAGTTCATAGCATATGCATCAAATCTTTCCATAAGTTTTAATGGCCTTTAGGACGAACAAAGAATCTTTTCGATAAACCTCGAAACAAGAAATCAGCGGAAGGAAAATAATAGTAAACAGAAAAAAAATCAACTTTTTTCGCTTCACCGCGCGAAAGCATAGACGTAAACATATTGTGACTGTTCCTTTGTCAAGCACTCGGTATTAAAGATTTAAGTCACCGGTTTTCGGATGAGACCCCCCCCCCCCCCACCCCCCCGAAAAAAACGAAGCGCCGCATATGTTAGGTGTTGACACGATAACAAAACCTCACTGCTCAATGGCAAAGAGTGTCAAGTATACATTTGTAAGTCAACATTTGGAGCCCTTCTCCGGTACCGGATATGGACGTGTCAATAGAATTTATGGAGATAACGAACAGTAGACCATTAAAAAATCAATAGTTTCATCAGATATCATGGTGTAGTAACCATCTCCTGCGAAAATTCAGTGTATAAAAAATGGCTTACCAATTAGTATGAAAATCGTCAGTTAGCATTTGACTTAATGACAAATTGTTCGTTATCTCCATATCCTTCATCGCTGACAAGGTCATTGTATCAACCATAGAACTTACGAAATGAGGACTTTAAACACGACTGCTAATATTCTTGTTTCAGCAATTTGTTTATCAATAAAAATTTACCCCTTTTTGGATATTTTTAATAGCTAGAGCATGCTCTCGCGAATCAACCGAGATATATATGCAGGTGAGGAAGGTATACTGTTGAATAAGTCATGGAAGTTGACGATGAAAAGTTATTGTCATCTTGTTTATCATAAAACTTGGCTGTTAAATTACCATTAACGTCTTTTTAAAGTAAAATAACTAAATATGAAACATATGTCAGACTCTGTTGCATTTTTTTCAAGTTCTCTAGGATACTGTAAACGTATAACACGTGACTTTGTGTTCTTTATAGTGCTTTTGACAGAAAGAAACTTTCTCTAATTTAAGTAAGACTCTTAATCTCTTGCCCATATATGCACTTATATTCATTAATAAGAACATATATAAATTAAATACGCTAAATCAAACCTAAGGTAACTTGTTCAAAATCCAATTTTGACACACGCTAAATATGATACATTTACAGTATATCGAATTGGCATATGAATAGAAGTAACTTTTGTTAACTGATAATTCGTCAGTTATATGTATCTGAGTGTTGCCTTGAAGGTCACAGCAAGTGTTTTCCTTTTCTTGAATACAAGTTTTCAAATAAACTGTGTTTCATATGGATATAAAAATGTTTCCTAATAATGTGTCGCAATTGGTTCCTCAAGGGGATTCCGATAGATTGGTGGAAAACCAGATCTCCAAAATCTAAACAGATATTGTCAACTTGAAACTCAGGCACTTTTGAATATCAAATTCACAGTACTTTTAAGTACAAGCAGAGTTTCTGTTTAAACGAAATTTGTAAATACCGAATGTCAAGGAAAGTACAAATTCAATCTTTATCGAAAATAGTACTTGTCTTCGATGTCAAACAACTTGGATTTTAATTTATCATGGGAACTGATTGTTAACTGTGTTGAAAACTATGGATCATTTTCTTGAAAATAGATATTTGAAACACTGGAAAAAATTATCAAATTCATTCTTAAATTTACACACGGCACAATCTGCCCGTAGAAAATTGGTAGAGCGTGAGAGATATTTTACAATGGTCATCTGCGATGACAAATCTTTATTCTTAAGAATGTCAAATAAGCTTTCAAAACAGACATTGAAGAAAATAAGCTCATATGAAAAAGATTTATTTTCAAAGAAAGACATCAAAACACATACAAAACGTTTAAGTAGGAAAAGGTAACAAAAATCATGAAGAATGTCCACCGATGTGCAATGTCGTCTGACCTGTAAATACATAGACTGTTTATAACACACTATCTCTTTAAATGTAGCATTAAAACGATGTGATACATTTGTACATTAAAAATTAAAGATTGTTATTATAATCAAAACATAAAAGAAGTGAATGAATGAACGCTCTAAAAGTGTATATAAAATTATCAAAGTGACGTCTACACAAAATTTTATTACCCTGCAAAATGCTTTCTTTCTTTATTTCAGTGATACTGTCTAAGATCTGAATGGAGCCAACAAAGACCATATACATTCGATGTCATTTTTAGTCGGGGTTAAATTGAGCAAAGTCTTAGCTGGCTATTGGTGTAATCAACAAGAGGCCCATCATCACCTGAGCATCATGTAACAACTTTCTAACAATTGAAATTGGGTAGCGCTTTAAACCAGGGGCCATGACACACATTTTGAAAGAGGTTTAATTGCTCATTATAAGTATATACACTTAGCATGCTAAGTTTGGTTAATATATACCCTAAAGCAGAGAAGGAGGAAATTCAAATGTATCTCAATGAATCAGTGGCAGTAAGCAATAATTGATAGTGTCCACACCAGACAGGAACTCCTGACCCTGGGGCCACACATTTAATTATTTTGAAAAAGGCACCCTTCAACATCACAAATGTTTGATTAAAACCAAGGAGCAGATTTCAAAGCATAATTCATTTTCAGTACATGATCATTAGAGCCTCCCCCTCTACAGTACCTGATCCAGGGGCTTTGAAGTTTACAATTCTGGAAGAGATGCCCTTCCTCCTCATAACTAAGTAGGTACCTCATCTGATTAATACCCAGAAGCAGAGGAGAAGATTTTTTCATAGAATTACTATTATAAAATCCATTAAGCCCCTCCCTTACACCAGAACCCCTGACTCTCGGGCAATGAAATTTACAGTTTTGGAAAAAGCACTCCTGCTCATCATAACTATGTATGCAATCAGTCTGCTTAATACCCAGGAACAGAGAAAATTTTCAAAGAATTAATGCATTTTCACTGTATATTCAATAGAGCCCCGTTCTAACACCAGAGCCCGTGAATCTGTGGCCATGAAATAAGGGAACTTGCTCAGCATTACTATGTAGATTGTTAATTCAATACCCCGGAGCAGAGGGGACGATTTTCAAAATATTAATGCATTTTCACCACATTCAATGGAGCCCCACCCTAACACCAGAACTCCCTGTTTCTGGGGGTCCTATTTACAAATTTGAAAGAAGGGACCCTGGTCATCATAACTATGTAAGTATGTAATTAGTTTGTTTAATACCCAGGAGCAAAAAAGAAAATTTTCTGAATGAATGCATTTTCACTCAATAATCAAAAGAGCCCCGCCTTAACACCAGAAACCCTGACCCAGGGGCCATGCAATTAACAAATATGGAAGAAGCACTCCATCTCATTATATCTTTACATTAAGTTAGCTTGTTAAATACCCTAGAGAAGATGAGTGGATTTTCAAAGAATTCATGCATTTTCATTTATATAATAATAGAGCCTCACCCTAACACTAGAATCCCTTCCCACTTGGCCATGAAATTTACAATTTTGGAAGAGAATCCTTTCTCATTAGAACTATAAATGTTTGTTTTATAACCAGGAGAAGAGAAATATATAATCAATTGCGTCCTATACGAACCTGAGAACCCCTAATTATAACCCATGATTTATGAAATTCACAATTTTAAAGATTTAATGAATTTTCACTATATAATCAATAGGGCCCCGCCCTATCATCAGAACCCCTGACCCTGATGATCATGAAATTCAAAAATTTGAACAAAGGGACCTTGCTCATCATAACTGTGTTACTATGTAGTTAGTTAGTTTAATACCCAGGAGAAAAGACGAAAATTTTCAAAAAGTAAATGTACTTTCACTGTATATTAAATAGATCCCCGTTCTAACACATGAGTCCGTGACCCTGGGGCCATGAAATTAAAACAATGAGGAAGGGACCCTGCTCAGCATAACTATGTAGATGGTTAATTTAATACCCAAGAGCAGAGGGGAAGATTTTCGAAGAATTAATGCATTTTTACTATAATCAATAGAGCCCCATCCAAACACCGGAACCTCTGTTCTTGGGGTTCTGAAATTTACAAATTTGAAAGAAGGGACCTTGGTCATCATAACTATGCAGATATGTAATTAGTTTGTTAATACCCAGGAGCAAAGGAGAAAGTCTTCAAAGAGTTAAAGCACTTTCAATACATAATCAATAGAGCCCCGCCCTAACATCAGAAACCTTGGCCCTGGGGCAATAAAATTCACAATTTTGGAAGAGGCACTCTTCCTCATCATATCTTAACATTAGGTTAGTTTCTTTAATACCAAGGAGAAGAGGAGAAGATTTTCAAAGAATTAATGCATTTTCACTACATGTATATAATAATAAAGCCTCACCCTAACACTAGAACCCCTTCCCACGTGGCCATGAAATTCAGAAGTTTGGAGGATTCACCATTTCTCATCAAAACTATACATTAAGTTTGATTAATAATGGTAATTTCCATTCCTACGTCGATACGATATATCCTGGTGAGTTTGAGATAAAAGATACCACAGAGTCCAACACTTCTGTTTCATACTTTGATATTTTACTTGAAAGAGACACTAATGGTAATCTTACAACCAAGTTATATGATAAACGTGATGACTTTAATTTTTCTATCGTCAACTTTCCTTACTTATGCAGCAATATACCTTCATCACCTGCATACGGAGTATATAGATCTCAGTTGATTCGATACGCAAGAGCATACTCTACGTATGAACAATTTCTAAAACGAAGTAAATTATTGACAAGCAAGTTGACGAAACAAGAATATTAGCAGTCTCGTTTAAAGTCATCAATTCGTAAGTTCTGTGGTCGATACAATGACCTTGTCAGCAAATACAATTTATCATTGAGTCAAATGCTGACTGACGTTTTTCATACCATTTCTTAGTCCATTATTTATACACTGAATTGACGACGGATTTTTTCCGTTATTTCCTGATCATGACAAGGAGCACACGGCGATTGTGACCGGTCGGCAGGGCATGCTCACTCCTCCACGGCACCTGATCCCAGCTCTGATGTTTCGGGGGTCCGTGTTTGCTCTGCTCCTATTTTGTATTGTTTAATGGACTTTGAGATTGAATACTGTTCGTTATCTCCATATCCTTATTATACCCAGGAGCAGAAAAGAAGATTGTCAAAAAATTAATTCTTTTTCACTTTATAATCAATAGAGCCACCAAAGCCACTGACACTGGGGCCATCAAATTCACAATTTTGAAAGAATCGACTTTGCTCATCATAACTATGTAGATAGTTTGTTAGTTCAATACCCAGTAGCAGAGATTGATTGATTGATTGTATATTGTTTAACGTCCCTTTTGAGAATTTTTCACTTATATGGAGACGTCACCGTATGTCGGTGAAGAGCATCAAATTTAGACCTATCCTCGGCACTCAGGGCCTTTGAGCAGTGAGGGTTCTTTATCGTGTCAGCGCCTACCGTGACACGGGACCTACGTTTTTAAGGTCACATCCGAAAGACCGGAGACTTTCACTTCTGATGCCGAGCGCTTGGCGAAGGAACAGTCACTACCTATTTTTACGTCCTAGGTTTGACACGGCGCCGAGAACGAGAATCGAACCTGGACCTCCCGGTCACAAAGCGAACGCTCTACCACTAGGCTACCGTGAACGGTAGGAGCAGAGAAGAAGATTGTTATAGAATCAATGCATTTGCACTATATAATCAATAGAGCCCCGCCCTGGGGATCATGAATTTAAAAATTTGAAAGAAAGGACCTTGCTCATCATAATTTTGCTACCATGTAGTTAGTTTGTTTATTACCAAGGAGCAAGGAGATTTTCAAAGCGTTAATGCGCTTTCACTATATGTTCAATAGAACCCCGCCCTTACAAAAGAACTCCTGACCTGGGGTCATGAAAATAACAATTTTGGAAGAGACACTCTTCCTCATCATAAGTTTACATAGATTTAGTTTGTTTAATAATAGGAGTAGAAGAGAAGATTTTCGAAGAATAATTCATTTTACTATATAATCAATATAGTTCCGTTATACCATCAGAACCCCTTCCCCTTGGGTCATCAAATTCACAATTTTAGGAGAATGGACCTTGCTCATTATTACTATATTACTATATTATATTTATGTAGTCAGTTTGTTTAATACACAGGAGCAGAGGAGAAGATTTTCAAAGATCAGAGTTAATGCACTTTAAATATTATGTAATCATAAAGCCCCGTCCTAACACCAGAACCCCTGACCATGGGCCAATTTTAGAGGAGACACTCTTCTTCATCATAACTATATATTGAGTTAGTTTGTTTAATACCTAGGAGCAGAAGAGAAGATTTTCAAAGAATAATTCATGTTTACTATATAATCAGTAGAGCCCCGTCCAAACACCAGATTTTTTCCTACTGGTTGGGGGGCATTTTTTATTGTTGAAAAATGACCCCCGGTCATTAGTTGATGGCGATTATTATTATTACACCGGTGGATACATCGCAAGACCACCAGTTGTACCTTTTAGTGTGGAATTCTTATTCGCTTCAAGTAAAGAAGTCATGTGCATATAAATTTTAGGACATTCATGCCAGCGCCTACCGTGACACGAGTTACATTTTAGAATTCAAAAACCAGACATTTTCCAAAATAATGTGTTTTGCAAAGATACATACTATTGTTACAAGTAATGCCCTTGGTCAGAGGTTTCATCGAGGCTTCCATATAAGAACGTGTATAAGCTGCTGCTTTGCCACCACACAGAGTCTGGGCCTTATCTTCAACACAGGTCATAAATTTCTCTAACACTCTGTGAATTTCATATAGAAATAGATTAACCAATAAATTTTAACAAATTTAAGTTTCATATATATTACCAAACACTTTTATAATTATATAATTTATTCTATATATATATATACAACACAGGTCATAAATTTCTCTAACACTCTGTGAATTTCATATAGAAATAGATTAACCAATAAATTTTAACAAATTTAAGTTTCATATAATTATATTACTAAACACTTTTATAATTATATAATTTATTCTATATATATATATATATATATATATATATATATATATATATATATATATAGAGAGAGAGAGAGAGAGAGAGAGAGAGAGAGAGAGAGAGAGAGAGAGAGAGAGAGAGAGAGAGAGAGAGAGCACTTGAAACAAACAGCACTGTATATCCTAAGTGTCTGATCTACAAGGTAGATACAAGTTGGAAGTTTATAAAAGGCACCAAAAATGCCAAACTACTCGAACAATAAAATCGTCAAATTTTCTGGCTGCCCTGTCCCTTCTTGAGAATACGTCAAGAAGTGAGAAAAATAAAGGAAAAACGTCAGGAAGTGAAAAAATAAAGGGAAAATAAATAGCACTGCTGCTAAACTATCATTTACAATGTTACGTATTTGATTTGAAGGTTTATAATCAACGGTAAAGAAGAAATTCGGATCGCTATGAAATACGTCCGGTCTGTCAGACGTGCCCTGCTGAAGTGCGATTTACATAATTGAACGAGTTAGTCCCCATATCGCACAAAACATTTTATCAAAGTTGTAAAAAATTGTAAAAAATGTTTTTTTCAAAACATTTCAAAGTAAACAATTTAAAAATATTTTTTAAAAAATTTTCTCTTCTTATTATAACATTTTGAACAGGTTTTCAAGAAGCTTATGGTAAAGTATTTAAGAAACATTTCATTAAATGTTTTTGAAACGTTTTAAAAATGATTCGAATGGTATATTTAGTTTTTGGAAAATCAATATTTTCATAATATATTTTTAAAAAAGTTTTGAAAATATCAAGTAAAACATTTGTGTTATATATATATATATCTGAAACATATCTCATATTACGTTTCAGAACCATTTTGAAGGAACATTGTCAAAATATTTTTAAAACATTCTTATTATTGCTCATAGTTAAATTTGAATATTTTCAGCCTTCTTTTAAAAACATTTATGAAAATGTTTTGTCTTTTATGAAAATTTTATGTCTTCCTATAACTGAAACATTTTATTTTTACTTTTGTGAAACATTTTAAGAAAATTTTCAAAATGTTTTTAAAATATCCAAATCATTGCTAAAATTAATAAATTTTGTAATGTTGAACATACGTTGTGAGAATGTTTTAAAGATCAATCATGTAATTTACATGTAACATGTTTAATTTTCAAAATGTTGTAAAAACATTCTGATTTTTTTTATATTTAATCATTTAAATATTTTCAGCTTGGCCATGAACATGGTTTGTTTGTTTGTGTATTGTTTAACGTCCCTCTCGAGAATTTTTCACCCATATGGAGACCCCACCACTTGCCAGTGTAGAGCTGCAAATGTTTTCCTGTACTTGGCATTTACAGCCATTGAGCAGAGAGGGATCCTTTTCATGCCAAAACTTTATGTGACAAGGACCTTTGTTTAACGGTCTTATCCGAAGGACCGTGTCCCACAGTGGGTTTCGAATCTGCGACGTAACTATGATTATTTTTTAAAAACAAGAAAATGTTTTCTCTTCCTACAACCGAAACATTTTATAAATAATTCTATGAACATTTTAAGAAACATTTTCAAAATGTTTTTGAAACATTCATATCATTGCTGATAGAAATACATTTTGTAATTTTGAGAGTACGTTGACATTTAATTTGACATGTTTTATTTTTTTTTCTTTTTCTAGACTCAAATTTCATTTACCATTGCTACAGCATTTTGTAATGTTACTTTCAAAGTGTTCTAAAACATTTATCAATGATTTATGAAAACCATTTTCTCAAAGTATACAGTTTGAAAAAAAAATATCGAGAATATCCAGATGCTGAATCGTATATATAATATGCCGCGGTAATTTTCTTTTTCTATTAATATATTAAAAAAAAATCTTTTTGAATTTAAGGCAGGTACAAAGTTCACTGTAGAAAAAAGATACATTAAAAAATTAAGAGAATGAAAAGACAAATAAATAAATACGATACTTAATAAATAAATGACTCAGTTTACAATAATGAAGTCTTGTTTTAAATATCGTCTTCATCATATTTTTGATTCATGTGACTTATAAATTAAAAAAAATGTCGGCCAAACATGAAATATTAAGGGCATGTCTATTTAAAATTTTATTTTCATTCGTGATTTTTGAAATTATGTAGAATAAATTATATAAATATGAGTTCGGAATCCCTTTCGTTGTAAGAAACCTCAACAATTTCTAAATTTTCTAAGCTCTGTCAAATATATCTCCATCTAAAGCCAGGTTTTCAATCGTTCAGTATTATTCTTCGTTAATCTCGTTAAAATCTAAGTATTTGTATCATTATTGCGTCCATCTGCTAGGAAATGACCAATAACGTTAAGTATGTAACCATCTGTACCCACTATCATCATTGGCTTCAGGGGTGGTTGACATTTGTAAGGACTGTATGTTTGGCGCTGGAAACAGTTGTTAAATCTCTTTTTATATAAATATCTGTGACATCTGTAACATGGGCTGCAACATCTTCGCCATCGGCAAATAGTTGCTTTACGAAAATTGTCAAACTGTTGTTTCAGGAGACCTGTCAGATGGACATAATAATAATGTCTGATATTCCAAGAGGATTATCAAAGTCAATTCATTTTAGCTTGTTCAACACATTCATTTGAACGTTGTTGAGGAAATTCATTAAATATGCTTTGTTAAACATGGTGTGTTCTGACACTCTTGAAAGCATCTTTGTGCATTCTTCTTTTAACTCACCTTCTTTTAAATGTTTCTTACAGCACCTGGTACCTTCAGGTATTATTGTACCAGATTCTATGAAATGTGTTGTCCTTATGTCTTCATTTATCACAACAAGATCTTTACCCTTTTTACAAAATTGATATCAAATGCATGCGAAGACATACATGTACTACGAGGAACCTCCAACTCAGTAACGTTTGGACTACCAAAGGATGAACACTTTAAACAATGTACATCTCTTTTTTTAGTAATTTCTTATAGTTTTAAGAAATTTTTATTCCAATTTTTATGTTGGTTTTGGGTGGTTGTGATATGCGTAGGAGTTGTCAAACACACTTACCCTCTCATGTTTTCCCATTGCGCTAATTTAATACGGAGCGATAGTTCAACAATTTGAAACCCTTATCATAAAAATTCTACAAAGCACTATGTAAACAGTTTATCATTTATCATTAAATTGGATTTTTATCGCAATGATTCGTGGATTTCTTTAAAAAAATATTTTGAAATTTTTAGTCATCGTAAGCCACAAAAAGGCTTTTAAAGTTTTAACCTTTGATATTATATGAAGGAAAAGATTTGTCGCAAGAAACGAACTTGTGAAATAAAAAAAAAATCATTGCCTCAAACCAATCAAAAGTTAAGTGCAAGGTCGAAGTTTTTGAACACAAACAGATAAACGGACAGACATGGATAAAACTAGATACCCTCAAATCTTCGATTACGGGGGCATAACAATAAGTTATTTTCTTTTTGTCCTTTATTCGAATCGCAAACACTTTCATTGATATAAATCGTTTTAAAAGTGTCCATGTTGAGGGCTCCGTATTGAAGCTTATGGCGAGAGTTGAAGTTTTATTTAATGCAGGTCAAGCTCTAAAGATTAATGGCAAAATATCACAATCGTTGGTAGCAAAAAGAACGTCTAGTCCCAAGGAATTCACATGTGAAATAAGAAACCTCTACTTCTAACTATAAAAAATTATGAAGGTAAGAACTCTCTCTACGCTGCAAACTTAAGAGTTCTGATTCTATGGTATTTTTCTGCAGTTAGAGTGTTCTGTCCCTAGATCTAACTTCTAAAAAATAGAACTTTACACTATACTACTCCATATGTAATCAATTCATGTATTCTTAATATTTGAAAAAGTCAAGGTAAATTAATTGAACTCATTATTTACATTCGTTTTCTCTACGGAAGTAAACAGTAGTGATTTCTATTCACTGATACTGTGTTGTGTTTGAACATTTTGCCTGGAGGGTAATGCCACGTACCAATAAACTGTAAGACATTAGATTAGGATTGGATCACTGGTCAGTTTCAGTGTCATTAATATTGTAACCCAGATATGCAATTTTCCTTGTGGGAAGCGTATTGTAGAGTATAGTGGTTTGCAGCTTATCCAGACCAAAATTTAAATTCTAGTAAACAAGATTTGAGCATTCTCCTATTGCTGATTTTTATCATATCGGCAAAAAAAATTAAGTTGTCAGGACTTTTAGCTCTGATCGGTGAGTATACATTTCTAAAGAAAGTTTGGGTATATTGTTGTGACTCATGTCCGTCCGCTAAGTTTCGGGGGGTATATAGTTTTTTGTCATGCCCGTCCGTCTGTCTGTCTGTCTGTCTCTGTCTCTCTGTTTGTCTGGCCGCAAAAACTTTAACATTGTCCAAAGCCTTTGATTTAGTGGGGCTATGACTCTCGTAGTTCACATGCGTATTTCTTGTGACAAGAGTTTTCTTTGTGTACCACCAAATTTGACCTTTTGACTTTGGAGTTTGACCCACTTTTTCACAAAAAATCCAAACTTTCACTTTGGCTATATCTTTTGAATAGTAGAAACCAGGACATTTATATTTCACAAATATATTCTTTGTGGAAAGACTTTTTATTGGATACCAACAACCATTTTGACCTTGACCTTGGAGATTTGCATCCTTGTGAAAAAACTTTAACTTTGGCCATAACTTAGGAAGGATAGGGCTTTCATACTTCACATATGTGAGAAGACCCTTCATTGAATGCCAAGACTTTGACCCTTTGACCTTGGAATTCGACTTACTTTTAAAAAGCAAACTTTGACCATAACTTTAAAAGGTTTATGGCTAGTGCTTTCATACTTTACATATTTCATTTTTGTGACAAGAACTTTCTTTGGGTACCACCAAATTTGACCCTTTGACCTTGACCTTGGACTTTGACCTACTTTTCAAAATTGGTAACCTTGACCATAACTTTTGAAGGGTTAGGACTAAGGCTTCCATACTTCTCATGTGTATTTTTTGTGGCAAGGCCTTTCTTTAGATACCAATAATCTTGAACTTTTGACCTTGACCTTGGAGATTTCCGTATGAATAACATTAAATCTTGGCCATAACTTTTGAACGCCAAAGGCTATTGATGTCTTGCTTCACATATGTAATCCTTGTGACAAGCCCTTTCATTTGATATCAAGAATTATGACCGTTTGACCTTGACCTTGGAGTTAGACCTACTTTTTAAAATCGGTAACCTTGGCCATAACTTCTGAAGGGTTAGGGCAAGGCTTCCATACTTCACATATAGTATTCTTCGTGGCAAGACCTTTCATTGCATAGTAATTGCCTTGACCTTGGAGATTTCCGTACTCATAAAAAACTTTAACCTTGGCTTACCTTCATATTTCACAATTGTATTTCCAGTGAGAATACCATACTTTGGATACTTGCATATAAGAAAAGTATAATCTTCTCTATGTTACCATATGGGGGCATCCGTGTTTCACAAACACATCTTGTTCTTTTTTAAATACATGACCTCTGTTCTAATAGTATATGATTGGTTTTTTTTGTTCGTATATGTGTTAAGAAGAGACAATGTGTTACATGGATTTGAAGTGATAACACATTTACTTTCTTGATGATTTGTTGCTGAAATAAAATTTCTTCTTTACATTTTTTTGTCCGGAGGAAGGTACAGCGCATCCTGAAAATATGACAAGTTTTACTGTTCGTTTTGTAGATTATTACCTGCACCTTTCACTGAAAACATCAGAATCAATTTTGTGTTTTTTGTGTTGATAAGTTCTGGATAGTATTTCTGACAAGACTGAAGATTGTTATGATCCCACACAAAGTTGGTCATCACACATTGAAAGTTTTCAATGAATCCTATTAAACAAAGATATTTTTTCATCAACGAAAACCTTTTAATTTTTCTGTTTATTATCATACGTATGAGCAAGATGAATAAATCCATAATGTTAATGGTTTGAAAAAAAGTTGTAAATCATTAAATTAAGATGTGTCACAAAAGTTTTCGCGATATTTTCAACTTTAATTATTTCAAAATATAATTTTATTTAAATATACCAGTGTTAGTAATGTTTAAAATATTTTTTTATCAGTTTTGTAGAATAAAGCAATGCATAAGTATGAGTACCTTGTTTCCCTTCCGCACACATATATTTCGTAGCAGAAATCAGCAGGTCAAATTTCAAAGGGAGGTTCTTTGTAGGTACACACCTTTTTATGTCCTGAAAACACGACACTAGCTCCCACTGGATACTGTTCATTACAATCAAAAAGAAAAAAAAGGCAATGTCAGAGACATTCTTAAAAAATATCTAAATGAGACAACTGATTGTTTTGTGGCAAGAACAAAGAAATCAATTGAAATAAAGAACTGTTTTTCCTGAGCAATAACGGAAAAAATCTCGCAAGAGTATTTTGCATTCTTGTATTTTAATAACAGCATTTTCCAAAGAATTTGAATAAGTTTTCTTTTGCTTGTTTGCCACGTTAGATCAATATAAGAAAAACAAAATGAATGCACAAACCTACATTGTTCCTCTACGGCTTCTTGAGGATTACGTGTTTTGTAATAGTTTGGTGAACTTATCTTTTGCGTAAAATTTATTACAGATGGCTTCAAAACACAATCTTCAAGTCCTGAATAGTTACACATTTGACCAAGGGTTCCTAAATGAAATTCAAAAAAGTTTTCTTTTCTGATATTACAATAAAGTAATAATAGCTGCTACGACTCGTGAGTTTATTCAAAGTGTATGCCGGAAGAAAGATTAAAGATGAAGATAAAGACCTGTTTACTTTGACAGGATCCTTGTACTTTCATAAAGTAGACTTTATCCTTAACACCTAAGAAAAGTAGAAATGTTGTTGTGTATTAATGAGCAATATTTAGACTATAATAAAAAAATCAGAGTAGAAATGTGAAAGAGCAAAACCAACTCACCAGTATTGTCAGTCAATGATAAGCACAGGAGTCTGAAGTTTTTATCGTCATGTAAAAAAAAATCCGGAAAAAAAGATTTCCCACCCTCAACTAAGAAAAACACCAGGATGGCAACGTGTTTTGGGGGGACCCACCTAAACAAATAGATCTGGGCTTGGTCAGAAAAAAATCCCGACTAATCCAGTATCCAGAGCGTTTGTGTTATTTATTCAAGTTAAATAATCCAATCTGCTTGACGACTACGGGCCGTTTCTGGCCATTTTTCCACTTTGACAGCTCATCCTTGACTCCATGCAAAAAACCTGAAGTGATATCGCAGTATATATTTGACGTATATAAAAGCTTGTTCAAATAAAATAAAATAAATAATTGTTCATCGTTATTTGACTCAGTTATTTTAAATATATTTAAAAGAACTTTAAAAAGTTATAAATTCTTTTTCTTACTTATATATCGATATGTACCAGGGACAGATAATTCAGTTTTTATAAGGCGCCAAATTTAAATCACTAAAAAGCCAAGTCGACAAAGAGCCAAACAGCTAGACTTAGCGACCATAGCAGGCATTATTTTGTATAAATCAGATATATGATCAGATATGGTAACATAATATTGTACATGAAGTTTTACATGCAATTCCTTTTTTGTTTCTTTTCTTCAATATTACGTCAAATATTCACTGCGATATCACTTCCGGTGTAGTGGCATGGAGTCCAGGATGAACTGTCAAAGTGGAAAAATGGCCAGAAATGACCCGTAGTCGTCAAGCAGATTGGATTTTCAACTTGAATAAATAACACAATCACTCCGGATACTGAATTAGTTGCGAGATTGTTCTGGCCAAGCCCAGATCTATTTGTTTAGGTGGGTAACCCCAAAACACGTTCCCATCCTGGTGTTTTTTTAGTTGAGGGTGGGAAATTTTTTTTTCGGATTTTTTTTTTTTGGACGATAAAACCTTCAGACTCCTATGATGATAAGTGATGTTTTCAGAGTTCAACACATTAAACTCACTCGGTCGATGAAACGTAAACATTAACAAAATCAGAGCTCATGCACTGTTTACAAAGTATTTATGTTTAACTGAGCGTGCTCTGTTAGTTCAACTCGACACAAATCACTGACAATACTGGTCAGTAGGTTTTGCTTTCTCAGATTTCTATTTTGAAATTTCTGGATGATAGTTTTAATATTGTTCATTGCATATGTCATATGCAACAACATTTCTACTTTTCTTAAGTATACTTCAGGAAAGTGTAGGGATGTGCCTTCCAGATGAAATAACTTTTTCGTGTAAAATGCTATAACAGCGTATTAATCATTATATTAAACAGAAAATGTGAAAAAAAATATTAACTTCAAATGTGGTCTTAGCCCCTTTAAAGCGATATTAAGTGGTTTTATTTAACAAAACGAAAGAAACAAAGTATTTGAGATTTTAGAGATTGATTCGATTTGAACTTTTAAAGATAAAAGCATTACTATCAAAGTGCACATGCAATCATCATTGTTGCTAATGACATAATGGAGATGACAAGAGTTTTCAAGCTCAAAAGTAAATTCATTGCCTGTGTGGCTTTGTTGTTAGAGTGTATGCTCTAGAGTCGCGGAGTAAGGAGACAATCCTTAGTTCGAATTCCACTTTGGGACGTAGAGACAGGACTTTCAGATGAGATCACATTAACCGAGGTCCCATGTATTAGGGCTAGGGTTAGGTGTAGCAGTAGGTGTTGGCATGAAAAAGATACCTCACTGCCCAATGGCCCCGAGTGCTGAGTATAAGACAAAATGGTGGCGTCTAGACGTTAAACAACAAACAAACAATGGAAAAGCAAATAAATCAGAGGCAAAGCAAACTCAGACCTTTGAAAACGTTAGAGGTGGAATCAAGTGCAATAGAGTAGTAAGCATTCTCTGTCGACCTGTAACACCCACCCTATGCTATTCGTCATGATCGAGGAAGAACGCAATACTCCGCCGACCATTCTGTGTGTAAATAATTTCCTAATAAATACAGTGTAGCAGCAGGGTTCTCCACATTTGAAAATTTACCAATGGGGGAAGCTGCGCAAAGGCGCAATGTGACAGAAAACACGAATGCGTGTTAGACTTCCTAATCTTCATTAATCAATTAATTGGTTTTATGATTTTTAATCTTAACCACTGCAACACAAAATGATGAAATAACCAACACTTTTTAAAGCTTAAAAGTATTAATCAAATTGAAAAGGATTATGTATCTTACTTTACAAATGTACCAAAATTTGCCCAAAACTGTAGTAATCTTTTGAAGGAATTTAAGGAAAATTCTTTTGAGTAACCATGGCAATATTATTCATAAACTAATAATTATAAGAATTTTTATAGCCTGTTGTATGAAGCGTTTTGTTTAAACATTACTAAAAATTATGAATGGGTAGTGATTTTTTTAAAGTTAACACACAAATGATTATTTGGATCAGTGTCCCTTTTTTCTACACGTTCTTTTTTCTAGATATTGCATTTTCAGTGAGTGTTCCCCTTTGTTTACTTCTCCACGTGCCCAAATGTTAAAAATAGCACCACGCCAGTTTCATATCAGCGGGAAGTAACTCTAAAACTAAGACTACAATCGAGACTTTGGCCATATGTACATTTTATCAGAAATATAATAAAGTTAAAGCTTTAAAAAACAGAGCTTGGAAAATTGATTAAATACAGAGGAATATGACATTTTGAAAGATTATTTTTTTCTGGCAAAGAAACTTGAATTGCATGCATGACGATTATCATGCTCCTAATCGTCATCTTTTATAAACCCATTATCTAATCATGTTGTGAACATGTTGAAGTTCCCCCAAATTATTTACATGTGTACAAGGTCATCTTTTTTTTATTGTCTACATTATGATTTTTAGGGTCATGATCAAGTAATGAAAATAGTAAGATGATATAGTTGGAAACAGATACATTAGATTTAGTTACGTTCGAAAAAGCCGTAACGTTTTCTGTATTGTCATAATTCTATTTGTTTATTTTGTAAAGCGAGTCGTCCCCTGGTTACATGTTTAAATCAATGTTATGATGTTTTGACAACCCCCTTCCCACAAATAATAATATCATATTTTATTCAAATAATTAAATTTTGCGTTGTTCACGACATAAAAATTAAAAATTAATAAAGTTAAACGAAAAAGACGTTATTACATTTTATTTTTATCCCAACACAAAATGCAATCAACCAAAAATTATAACCTTAAAATTATGTTACCACATTTTACGTAATTACATTATTCGACGCCGAAATGTAATTACACAAATGCAATATTACCAGTTTATTACATTTTGCATTTTTATAACATTTTGTGTTGTAACATAGCACTTATTCTTAAACCTTTAAGTATAATTTGGTTTGACTTACCTGATAAACAACAAAACAACAGAAAAATCATTTTCCTTGACCACAAACTATCTT
Organism: Saccostrea cuccullata; assembly: GCF_032062105.1. Lineage (NCBI taxonomy): Eukaryota > Metazoa > Mollusca > Bivalvia > Ostreida > Ostreidae > Saccostrea > Saccostrea cuccullata. The sequence goes on along the minus strand of NW_026935288.1, from coordinate 107,344 downwards.
GCTTAATCTACTGTTTAGTTTAATTGATATATTCAGAAAAAATGTGTTATTTCCATCCTCAATTAATAGAGGGACAGGAACGGAAATTTATTAGAGTTTGATAGAGCATAGTGGAAACACTAATCAAATAAAAAAAATTAACTTAGAGGGAAACAAATACTTAAAGGTTTAAGAATTCGTGCTAAGATACAACACAAAATGTAATAACAATGCAAAATTATTATGTAAAAAAAAAAAAAAAGAACAAAAAAAAAAAAACAACAACAACAACAACAAAAACAAAAACTTGGAATATTTAATTTTTCGTTATTTCATTTTTAATAACGCAAAATGTGATTTTAGATTATTATAATATTAGTTACATATAATTTTACTTTAAATCTTGATTGTTGTAGGTTATCTAAAGTCATGCACCGACATCTGCACAAAAGTATTTGTTTTTATTTGATTAGTGTTTCCACTATGCTCTATCAAACCCTAATAAGTTTCAGTTCCTGTCCCTCTATTAATTGAGGAAGGAAATAACACATTTTTTTCTAAATATATCAATTACACTAAACAGCAGATTAAGCAAGAAATCAAGCGTGAAATAATGAATTATTTAGCACAGTTTGGGTGAATTATCATAACTTAAACAAAAGAAAGAGAATTGTTAGTGGTTCTAAATTTATTAATTTTTTTAAAAGATTTCATGAAGTTAAAATATGACATTGAATATTATAAATAAAATATGCTGATGCTGTCACTTTATCATTCTTTTATTTGATATTCTCTTCTTTAAAAGGAAACGAAAACTTTGTATTATTATTACACTACCCCTAGTCCTTTCCTTTTAGACTGGAAGTGACGATTAAAAATCTGTTTTTGTTTTATTTTTAACAAATTAAGATAAATAAATGCTTTAAAAATTGAGAGAGGAAAACGTACAATATACTAGTATGCAAATTTTGCAAAACTGGATTAAAGCAAAGTCGTTCATTATTTGGTAAATGAAAATGTACACCTCACAACATTTTTCACGCATAAGTCAATATCTATCATCATGGAGATTTTGTGTTTAAAATAATTTAAAGGCTATCGTTGCATGTCCTTGTACCCCTTACAGTTTTATGAAATCTCTTTGAAAAATCGCTCAAGCAAAATAATTCTGTAAAAATCAATATTAAATATTTGTAATAAGTGGATGAAATGTTTGATCTTATTGCAACAAGTGGATCCTTTGATAAACGACAAATAACGGAAAGAATATAACAAGTATATACAGTGCATCCAACGTAATAATATCAATTAATAGAGTACAAATGATATTTGTCCAAATAATTGTTAAAAAACCCATTATAGTTTCCACTCTTAAACAATGATCTGTATAGCATAAACGGTCTCTTCCTCTTTCCATCTGTCACACCTGTCTTTATGTATTATTTGAGAGGATTAATTAATATGAAGAAAGAATTTTGAAAAAAAAAAACTAATAAAGTGATGATATATTTATTTAGTTCAGAAATCATATAGAAAATTAAAGAGACAAATTGAAAAAGCAACAAATATCATGAAGAATGTCCCTCGATGTGTGATTGTCGTCTGACCTGTAAATATATATAAATACATATACTTTTTATTAGATACTACATGTATTTTTGTGAAAGCCTTACAAAGTTTGTAGAATCAAAACAAGGCATTAAGAACTTTATATTGATGTATACATGGTTTAAAGATTAAAGGATGTGATTATGATCCAATTGTAAAAGGAGTGAATGAATGAACGCCGTAACACTGTAAATGAAAATTCCAAAGGCAAATTGTTCTTTTTTCTGTTTATGTGCAAGAGGTTATCTTTCTTATATTCGGTTACAAGGTATAAGACCTGAATGTAGTCAGCGAGATTTTCCATCCATATATTCAGGTACATTTGAAAAAAGAAATGAAATTTTATACATTTGCAATTCAAATTGTCTAGACATGTATTTTTTTTTACTCATTTCAAACTCATTTATAATGCTCTCAAATGTTATTTTTAAAACAAACTCTATGTTTATCATGTATTAATTTATAAAGAATAAGAAATTATTTCATTGATGCATCATGTGTACAGCGTGTTCGTAACACATACGAAAATTCATTATGAAGCATATTCATGTTATTTTTTTTTTCAAATAAAATGTGTATTTGTAAGAATTTATCCATTACGATTTATACAGTAGGTGTATCTAGTATGGGTAAAGAATTTTCGATTTATCAGTTTATAATTATATATTACGATAATCAAGTTTGATTGGAACACATCATTTCATAGCATAAAAGATTTAGTTTATATTGTATAAGTTGCCTACGTCACAACGAGTAACGTAAAAATTGTAATAATCTGCTTGATGTTACTTTTAAAATATGCTCAATTTGAAGACACCTTTGAAGGAAAAATTGTCTTTTAGTCTATACCGAATGACGGAAAAATAAATTATAAGGAATGTATTTAATAGCTTCCAAACTTATACTGGTTTAACATGAGTTAAAAATTTTTTAAATTTATAAAGCGAATGTATTTAATAGCTTCCATAAACTTAAACTACTGGTTTTTTTAAAAAGCATGAAAGCATTTACGAAAGAAATGTTCAACGCTAATTTTATAACCCCCTTTGTTTGAAAGATAAAAGCCGCGTTAATTTATAAAGCGTACATTGTTTATTTCCCATCCCGTTTCCTCTAAAGTATATAGTTTTGTTATAACTTTGAGCTTTTGTTGCGTTAAAATAGCCTTTTCGAATTACCAATTTGTTCGTAATATGTGCTGATTAATTTTAAAGAACAGATACAATAACAAAATCATGTTCCTGTTTTACTATAATCACATTGTTTAAATGTATAGGGAGGCCCTTGGAATAGCCCGCTTAGCTATAAAAACCGACATTCATCAGCAACTTGATGCAATTTACAGTGGAAAAGACGACACATCGATGAAAGCATTTTGAATTGTTCAAGTTTGATACGTTTTTCTGAAAATTTTTTGATTTTCTGATTTATGAAATATTTATTCCTTTATAAAGTCGGCAATAATCGTGGTAGAATTGGAGATAATTTAATTGTGCTTGTAACACGTTCTTTTCATGAATAAAAGATTTATTTTATATTGAATAACTTAAGTTGTCTACGTCACAACGAGTTCTATCAAAAACTTAGTAGTCTGATTGACGTTACTTTAAAAAGGTGTTTGTATAGGAAGAATTGTAGTATTGTCTATACCTAATGGTTAAAATTTAAATTATATTTAATGAATTTAACAGCTACCCAAAATCATGCTTGTATAACATGGTTTGGAACAGTTTACACTTTTCTAATAAACCGCTTCGCGTTTTAGAAAGCGTAAAGTGTCCAACCCTTATTGTACAGTTTAACTTGAGTAGCTATTCAATTCATTCCATAGATGTAAAGAACGAACAGTATTTGAGCTCAAATGCCCATTGAACAATACAAAACAGAAGCGGAGCAAACATTGATCTCCAAAACTTAAGAGGTTGGACCATGACCTTTAAATAATTTGTTCTGTAAAGATACATACCATTGTTACAAGTAATGCCTTTGGTCAAAGGTTTCATCGAGGCTTCCAGGTAAGAACGTATATAAGTTGCCGCTTTGCCACCACACAGAGTCTGGGCCCTGTCCTCAATACAGGCCAAAACTTTCTTTAACACGCTGTGAATTTCATATAATAAATTTTAAACCTTACATTTTCATGAATATAAATTTAAAACTTTCTTTAAACATCCAAATTTTTAAGAATCATTTTAAACATAGTCTTATGAATAAATTTCAAAAGTTTTGAAACATCTAAATCTTATTTTTGTTTCAATAAAATAAGCTATGTGATAAATGAATCGAATTTATGGGTCTCAACATGCTTTTTTTTCATGTTTTAAATTTTTTTTTTGAAAATTGCCTTTTGCATCTGCTTTATACACCTCTGGAAGGAAAATACAGCAAGTATTTTAATATTGCAGCAAACCATGCGTTTCCTTTACATGTATAAAAATCATTGTGTTATTATGTTTTACATGCATTCTTCACTGGAAGCATCAGAACCAGCTTTGCGTTTGCTTGCTTTGATAAGTTCTGGATAGAATTTCTTACAAGACTGCAAATTGTTATGATCTCCCGCAAAGTTGGTCATCATACAGTGAAAGTTATCAATGAATCCTGTTGAACATAGATATTTATTTCAAAAATTTAAACCATTTATTTTTTATATCTGATTTCTGTAATTACAAATGTGAGCAAGATTAAAAATTAATTACGTTCATATTTAAAATATAAAAAAAAGATTTTGTAAATTATTACATTAAGACGGGTCATGAAATGTTTTGCGATTTTTTCATCTTAATTATTCTTTTCACTATTTTATTTCAATATACCAGCAGTACTTATGTTTACAATAGTTTATGTTTATACGCTGTATAGAATAAAACTATGTTTAAGTCTTACTACCTGGTTTCCCTTCTGTACACAGATATTTCACAGCAGAAGTCACCAAATCAGAGGCCAAAGAGAGGCCTTTTGAAGGATAACATCTTTTCACGTCCTGAAAACACGACACTAGCTTCCATTGGATACTGTTTTACAATCAGAAAGAAAAAAAATCAATATCAGGGACATCCTTATAATGAATAGTTGAATGACAAACTTGATTGTTTTGTTGCAAATGTCACATAAAGAAATCAATTGAAAAGTAGAACTGCTTTTGGTCGAGTAAAATCAATCATTTAAAATAAATCTATATACACTAACCTACAATGTTCATCTACGGCTTTTTGAGGATTAAGTGTTTCTATAAAGTCTAATGAACTGATCTTTTGCGTATAATTCAGTATAGATGGCTGCGATACACAATCCTCAAGTCCCGAAAAACTGCACTTTTGACTAAGGATCCCTAAATGAAATTTTAAAAGGTTTGTTTAATCTAAAAATCCTTATACACGTAACAAATAAAAGTTGAAATGTTTGTATTAATTCGATGTTTAACAATGAATTATAAACAATTGAAAACACAGATTTGTGTAGAAATGCCAGTTAACGTTCGTATTAATGATAAATTGTAGTTGCTGACAAAGTCATTTAATCGACAATAGAATGTCAGAGAGATCGCCTTTAAGACTGACTATCTTAACACATTGCAGAAAATGAAAGAATATTAGTATTTTCATTTAGCATTAAGTAGAAATCAAACTGTTCATTTCATGAAAAATTTATTCATATGAGGGCTGATAAAAATGTTCGCAGATCAGATATATTATATGAGTGCACTACATGTGTTTCAAGTAAAACTCACACAAATTCACACTTTCCAATAATAATAGAAGAAATTTGGTGTTTTCCGGTGGTCCTTTAAATTATAGTTATATTATTTAGATAAGACATGTTTCAGGGACGTTTACTTTACGTAGACTTTATGAAAAAAAAAACACGATAATTATACTATTTTTTCAGTTGCAATAGTATTCATTAAACGTCACTTGGCGAAATTTTGAATTTTAAAAATTGGAGGATGTACATTGTATAACACTTTAAAGCCATTTAGAGATAGAAAACGCCTAAAACAAAGCAAAGATTGTGGATGTCATTTAATGTCATAATGCACAAAGGTACAACAATTTATGTATACAGCCTGGAAAATGTCTAAAAATAGACTAAAATGCCCTAGATACTCCTGCGAATTGGCTTCAGATAAATATGACAAAAGTAATCAAATGTTGATCGCTTAATGAAAATGAAGGGCATAAAATTCTTGCTGATCAGTTCCTGCGATACCTCGATCAGTACCGAACTTAAATGAAATAGCAGATGCGCCTATGGATTTTGCATCATTTGAATTCCTTATCTCTTAGTTTCCGAAAAAGGATAAAGGGTATAAATTATTAAGAATATGGAGATAATATAAAGTCAGAGCAGCAGAGGTGGGAACAGGCATGGAACAGTACCTATCCCCTGCCGAGCAGCCACATTCCCCATGTGCTCCCTGCCATGATCGGGAAATAACAGAAAGATCTGTCGTCAATTCAGAGTATGGAGAATGGACAAACAATTGGTATGAAAAACGTTAGTCAACATTTGACTCAATGATAATATGCCTTGAAATAGATACTTAATTTTAAAGTAGAAAAAATTAGAAAAAGTCAAAAGAAATGAAAAATATCAAAAAAGTAAAAGCTAAACAGGATGAAAATTGTGTTCACGTCACTTAACGTCATGTTATTGCTCCGTGAACCATATGACCGCATAGTAACAACCGCTGTTTTGAACATTACCACAATTTTTTCTTAAATTCAAAATATCAGCATTGTCACAATAATATTGAAAGGTCTCATAAAGATATGTCAAACACAAGCTAGACCAAGATATAGCAGTTTTCAAAATACGTGCGAAAAAAACATGTCAGAGTTTTATATCTGACAATCAGCCTGTGTGGAGGAAGGATGTTTTTTTTCAGGTGAAATGTTTACTACTACATTTACCAAACACAACAATCCGCAAGCGATAATAAAGTGTTTTTTTAATCTGTAGGTATATAATTCATATTTCAATTGTGACAATTGGGCAACTGCCCGGTAGGGTTGTTTGCTCTTACATGACAGCTGGTCCAATCTCTGATGTTTCGGAGGTGCGTGTTTGCTCTGCTCCTAATTTGTGTTGTATCGACCTTTGATCTTGAATACTGTTCGCTATCGCCGAATATTTCATTGTAACTGCTGGTAAATGTCTGCTGAATATTCGTCCGAAATTTGAAAATAATCAGGGAGACGATCGATCTTTAAATATTCAATGTTCCAAAAATTGGTTTTAATTATCCTTTTATGTTCATTTCCATGATGAAAACTGTGTTCAATTATGCATTCAAGTGAAGAGAGGGGATCCCCTACTAAATTAGATAGCCAGAAACAATCGAGGTTTTTTTTTTAAAATTTCGAATCATTCCGTTCGCTTTCATTCAACGTAGAAATTGGTCAATCGCGTTTTACAAATAATCAAACACATCTGGTGGTCAGTGCATTAATTTAAAAGTATGAAATTTTAATTGTTATTCGAAAAAAGTTAGAAATTTAAAAATTGCAGAATTATTGAAGAAATCTTTGATTAGCAACGTATTAATTGTAAGTAAATAATAGTAATAAAACAATATATTATAAATTAATTTACCTGACATAATTGCCAACGATACAAGTAGAAAATATTCCATGCTGACTTATTTTTGTAAATTAATATGTATGAGTGGTTTTTTTTTATATAGGAATTGCAAAATTTCACTCGGAAAAACCAGAATATCATTACAAACCGACATGCATGATTGCTTAATGCGCAATATAACATGTCACTCATTTAAAAATTTTAAAATATTTATTTGAAAATATGCCTATTGTTTTAAGTTCAATTTCGTGAAACCAAAAAAAAAAAAAAAAATGAAATAAATATAAAATTTTACATAAAAAAAGTCTAAATTTCTTACGACATATTTGTATCACTAGGCATTCAACCTCTGACGAAAGGTTAAAATATAAGTTTTCTCTTTAAATAAATGAACTGCAGTACAAAATTATCAATAAGAATGAAAGTCATTGGCACTAAAATGAAATTGAATATATTCTGAATATATTCATATTAAAATTATTGAGATTTATTTTGCATTTATTCGGGAGGATTACAACCTGAAAAATGGGTAGCAACTGTTCCTTCGCCATGCGCTCGGCACTTTGAAGTGAAAGTTGCTCCTGGATGAGACCTTAAAAACCGAGGCCCCGTGTCAGCGGCAGGTTGGCACGATATTGCTCAATGGCCCTGAAAATTATTCACCGGCATATGGTGACGTTTATTTTGCTACACAATCAATCAATCACAATCTTAAGATATATTTTATTACATTAATTAACATTTGTTAATACAATAACTGGAATATCAAAATAATAATTACTTTTTAAAAAGTGTCCTATATTATCAAATGACCGAATTGATTGATTGTTGTTTGAGTTTTTTCGAGAAGTTTTCACTCAAATATATGCCGGTATAGAGCTTCAATTTCCAGAAAAGTGAATTTAAAAATACTTGTGTCATTGATGTCATAAGGGGGTGGATGCTTTTTTTTTTATAATGAAAATGAATTAGTGGTCGATCAAAGATGCCTTTTCCAAAGTTGTGATATGTGGAGCCTAATAGGGTTCCTATGGGTGTTAGCTAGGCTACTACTGATTATTGCTGAGTATTACTAATAAGTTGGGTTGAAACACATTTTTGTTCCCTTATTCTGACTGTGGGTATAAAGCAACCAAACTACATGTAAGCATGACCAGTGTATAGTTATGATGAGCAATACTGCTTCTTTCAAAAGTGTGAATGTCATTGCCTCTGGTTTAAAACACAAACTAAATTCAATTGTGGAAGTTGTTTTATGATGCTGCTCAGATAACCCACATGTATAAAGCCAATAAGACTTTGCAGTTTTAAAAAAAATATGCAGGAGTGCATAAACTGTTGTGAATATAATTGCACAATGGAATTTATGATAATTGGGATTGATAATGATGAAAAGGATTTTTGGAATTTAAGTCAAACTTAAGGACAGATGATACAAACAAACTTTTCTCAAAGAATTTGAAAATAACAAGTGGGGTCATGTTTAAATCAGTAAAATTAATAACTTTCTCCGAGTACTTTAATTCTAAATTCAAATTTGCATAAAAATGGAATTTGAAGTGAAAAAATATTTGTATGGATTAATAAGGATAGTTTAAGGAGGACAGACTTTTGAACATCACAGAAGGTTTACAATTTCTTAATATTCTAGAAATTTATCAATAGCATCATTTGCAATTAAATTATGCCAAAAATATATACCAATCCAGGCATCCATTTTTTGTTTGTATCATCTGTCCTTAAACGCCGATATCACAGTATAAGAAATCAAAGAATACCTTTTCACAGGTAATATACCTGTTTAATATGAAAGTCCAATTGTTTTCTTTCAAGTGAGATGAATAAAGAAAATACTCTACCAATCATGTGATGCCTACTTCTATTTCAATCGCTTAAAGATTGTTCCTTTTGCATAAAAGATATAACTATATCGGGTCTATTGCATGATATTACTAAATTTACATGAATAATTTGACTAAGTTGTATATCGGCTAATCCGAATTTTCTCTGTTTTTCTTATTTTTTTTAAAGCATATATTAGTTATTTTCATATGCTTCGGATTCTATATTTAACTTTTTCTTATTTTCACATATAATAAAGCTGTCTTATAAATGTTTAAAATGATACAAAAACCAAAAAAGTTTTGATCGTTTACTAAGAGAGAAAATATACATTTTATGGATTTTTGGCTCAAATCTGTACTTCAATTGGAAACGTAAATAGTTCTAGTTTGTTTGAAGAATCATATTGATTTGATATATTTTGAAAGTTTAATCCCTTATTATTATTTTAACTTAAAATGGAAAATTTCTTCATATCCTTGATTGTGTAAAATTTTCATACGGAACCATTCCGCCAAAAATATAGTCGCTGTTATTTTTCAAACATATTACGGAACAAACAACTGATTTTTACGTTAGCTTAGAATGCTTAAAGCAATAACAGAGATTGTCCAAGAGTTCTAAAAATATGTATGTTTTCTTTGAGCTTTTGAAAAATTTGTACTGACTTTGGGAACATCAACCCCAGCCAGCTGAATCATCCGTATCCATGCAGTCCTCTCATTTCCCGTCCGCTTGATTCATTCCAGATTTAAAAAAATTGTACACTTAACTTTAAATAGTTATTCGATCTTACCAGATGTAAACATTAATACTTCCTTGACCACGGTTGTATTATTATTATTGAGCGGCAAATTTGAACTAATAAAAAGCAGAAAAATGTTATACCCATGTTATGTATTTAATAACTTTAAAATTCAATTTAAAAAATGACACTCATTTTTGGCCAAATTATTCGATATAATCTGGTTTGGGTCAGTTCACTTCTAATAATCAGCTTCACGGATTATAAAGGGGACTTTAAAGCGGAAAGGGGAATTTTCAGGTCAATCTAAACTAATCATGTTTTACGTTGTTATATAGTAAAAGCTTAAATTTGAGTAAAAAAAATTAAATCGAGATGTTTAAGAAATAAAAAAAAAGTGAAATGATTTTATTTATTTCTATAAAATTTTGTCAAAAATCATTCATAAAATATATTATATAAACAAATTATCAAAGTAACAAATATCATTACAGATGTCCACTGTTGTTTAATTGTTGTCTGACCTGTAAACAAGAAAAATCAAATTAAATGAGAACAAGCTTTGTATATAAAGATCATCACTAACATGACTATGTTATTAGGTATTATTTTTTTTAAGGTAAGTCACTCCTGAAATTTGTTATATCAAGGATTTTTTGAGAAGTATATTTTGGATAAGTACTCATAAAGTGTAACTCAAAATCGCAAAGAAAATAGGAGGTCAGTGTGCATCCTACTGATCTACGGTACATTTACGTTGACCTTTTTGCACTTAAATTTCATCTCTTTGGTTAATTACTTTAACCCTTATAATATTTGATTAGATGTAAGCATGGCAATAAATATAATCTTATTTTACGTAAACAAGTTTGAATAATATTTATCATTAAACAAATCTTGCAAATTAATGCGCGTAAATTATTGTGTGACCTTTTTGCACTAAAAAATAGCATATTTGGGGTATTAGAAAACTTAATAGGCTATAAAAAAATTTCTTATATCAAACTTTTTACGACTTGAGTGCTGATCAGTCACAAGTATCGAGTAGTTTAAAATAATGAAAGAAAAAGGTGGGGTCAGTGATGTTAATTTTGAAATATTTGTCAAAATATGTGTTTTTCAGGCAAAAAATGGTGTAAATTTGACCTTGACTTGTTCAATATATTTTCATTTTTTGGAAAAGTTTGTTGAGGGAAGTTGTAAAACTTAGTCTAAAACTATAAATTAAGACCTATATTAAATATATTTAGCAATATCAAAACGGAAAATATCCTCCGAAAAAGTAAAAAATTTCCATTACATTAAATTTTATAAATGTGCAGATTTGCGGAATTTTCTGCTAAATATCCTTCCACCAAAAGAAATAGTCCCTCATAAATCTTGCTTCTTTGTAGATTTTTGAGCAGTTTTTTCATTGAATGTTAAAAAATTTACATTGTTGAATTTAAATATGTAATAAAATTTGACTTTAAATAAGTAGTTTTGAAGTAAAAGCTTCTGCGTTAACTTTTCTAAAAAGTTGAGGAGTGTCTTACCTTAACTGTTTGGGAGTGTGAATTAAATTATGAAATATAACAAAAAATACACAACATTACTTTTTTGTATACTCAAGTGTCCATGAGGTAAGTAATGCTAATAAATATTCTAGATGTTGATAAGCTTTTATTGAAAAAAAAGTTTTTTTCCGTCTGTGTGCTCAAACAACAAAATAACATATTTTTACCTGAATAAAATGAAATGAAAAGAAAAGATTGGTATCTTAGAACATTACCGATATATACAGAAAGCAATTGTTTTTTTTTTCACTAACTATACATGGAATATTTATTAAAAATTATAACATACATACCATTGTTGCATGTGACACCTCTCATTAATGGTTTGATTGTAGCTTGTAAATAAGAGCGAACGAATGGCACTGACTTCTCACCACACAGTTCTTTTGCTTTAATGTCCATACAACTTGTAACTTTTTCTGATATTCTGTAATTCATACTGTATTATTAAACAACCTGTATATACCATGTTAATTGTTGTCAAATGTTTACAATTTAGAAGTCTACAATTTAGGTTCCGATCCAGTAAATTTCTGGATTAACTCTCGATGGGTTTTGGTCTCTGTTAGAAATCCAGCAATTTGTATTGACTGTAAGGGTGTGACGTAAGCTTTGTTGATCTATCAGATGGCATTTGAAATGATGTAACCCAAATAAGCAAATTCAGTTAAAGAACACAATTTTTTTTGTAATCTTTACCCTGCATGGGCCATTCCAACTACCCTTGCACAATCTTGTGCATTTATGTACATATTGAACTCGCAAATCCTTTGCATAAAAAGGTAATTCTACATTCAATTACGGTTTTTTGGGCCTTGACAAGTAAGCATTGTAGATGTGTAAGTTCATTGTGACTTGATGTTTAATGTAATAAAAAAATAGAAAAATAAAAAATAGAACATGAAAGTTTGATAGGAATAAATATTAATATTTTTACCTGCAAATTTCATCAGAAGCATCAGAACCTGTTTTGCTGTCTCGCTTTTCAATAAGTTGTGGAATAAATTTGAAACAGGACAGTATAGCTGTTTGATTAACTACAAATTTGGTCATCATACATTGGAAAATTTCAATAAATCCTTTAAAAAAAGAGAAAAAGTATACATTAATAACAAAACTTATATGTTTCAATTTTGTACGCTTCTCTCTCTCTCTCTCTCTTTCTTTTCTCTCTCTCTCATTTTTCCTTTTGTAAAACCATGGAAAAACAATATATACCAATATGCTTAAAATTTATATATTAAAAAAACAGAATTCAAGCTGAATTTAAATGGAACAATTCAAATATAGAGCAGATAAAAAATGAGCCTATTTGATATCAGAGGAGGAATCAGATGGTACGAGGGAGTAAACTTTTACTACCGACCGGCCACATTTGCTCTCAACCACAATGTAGGGCATAGTGATTACTATTCTATTAACATAGAAAGAAAGTTAGAAAGAAAGTTATAATGACTTCAATGGTCAACTTTTTCTTTATTTAGCAAGATATCCTTATGAATGGCATATGTGATATAAAACGGAAGCAACTAACAAACTGATAAAAATGATAATTTAATAAACATAATGACCTTAACAGCAAGTACAATCCTATATTTAGTCGAATGCTGACTTACTCTTTTCCACTAAGTGCAAAATTGTTATTTCCCCCAGTTTAACCATCATTGCAACTATCACAGTTTTGTCCGGTCGATACAGGGAAACTAACTCCTTCACGCCATTTAATGCTAAATCTTGATATTTTTAACCCGAGTTTGTTCTGCTCTCTATCAATTTTGTTTCGATGGAGTTCATAGCATGTTTGTTGTTCGGCATCACCATATTTCATCTAATTAATTTCAGTGAATTATTGGAATAAAAAATTGATACAGTATTCATATCTTTTTTAAGGTCTCACAATTTTGTTCTTTAAACAAAACGGTTTGAATTACGAATCTCTTACCTTGCTTTCCCTCCGAACATAAGAAGCCTCCAGCACTTACGGTTGTGTCTATAGTGAGTGTTCTTGGTGATTTACATGAAATCTTATTGTCCTTTACACAGTTACTTAATTCTTTTTGAAAACTGTAACGTAGGCGAAGATATATTTAAAAATTACAATTTAGTCGAATTGTAAACATGGACTGTTTATAATATAAGATATATAAAATTGAAGTTCAGAAGTGAAAGAATATCCCAATATATGCAAAGGTGGATGATAGAGGCATCTTTATACATTTAATGATTTTCTGATCAAGATAATTTTCAGAAGATTTCATTTTCGAAAAATCCTTAAAATCCTATAATGTGTTTCAACTAAAATGGATATATCACACTTGCCCACAAAATTTATCTAATGTGTATTCAGTTTTCAACACCTCCATATCTTGTGATTTCAACATTTCTGCGATTTCTTGGAGAGGGACTTTCTCAATGCATTGCATAATTCTTGTAGTATCACATTTTTCAGAGACTGTTCCTGGAAAGAAAGTAACTAAATATATGTGTGATGCATGACAATCACACCAACATACATGTAAATCGTGTACACATAGCCTGCTTACATTTGTAACAAAAATTCAAAATGGTTGTAAAAAACTGCCCTTGATAAGAAAATGTTTTATAGCATACCAATGTGAAATAGTATTTAGAATTATTATTTTCCCTACCTGATACGATGGCAAACGATACAAGAAGGATAATACATGTGCCATTACTACTGATTTCATAATTATAATCCAAGTTGAATTAATTGTATTATATGGGTAATGCTAATTTCACAATGGAAAAACCCTTACGGTTTGTGTGTACCGACAGATATGCATGACTGCCTCCACACGTCAGAAGGTGTGTATCAGAGGAATTTACAATGTTACAGATATGCAGATGACTTGGTCAAGGACTAGTAATTAAATCTTTTAATGCTAATGTAATAAATAAAACATTCTTTATCGAAACTTTTGATTAGTTAATTAATTAATTGATGGGCACATAAACACATTTTGTATGCTTTGTTCTAGTATTTTTTTTTTTATTTAAAAAGCCCTTTTCTGTAATTTTGTTTTTGCTCTCCCTCCCTCCCCCCCCCTCTCTCTCTCTCTCATTTTACAGAAATCATGATCCGCCTGACACAATTGTTGAAGTGTCTGTTCTTTAGTCGCGCAGTATAAATGTTGGCTTCAAGTTTTTCCTTTACAATTCAAAAGTAAAGAAATATCCCGATGCTTAGTCGTTTGTTTTGACCGACAGAATCTCTTAACTATGTTCAAATATTAAAATGGTCACCAACTCACGTAAGTGTCCGCTTAAACTTCTGTATTTTTGTTGAAAGTATCTTCAGTATGATTTTTTTTCTGTCCCTTACCATTGTCAATGTCAATTGGAACTGGGTCAAACCTATACAATTATCGGTCTTGAAAGTTGGAAGCATATACTAATAACTTCATTTTATTGCATGACCATTTGTTGGAACGAACATAATGTTTGAAAATCGTTTCTTTTTTTTCATGCATTTGTTTTACAAGTTCGTGTTCATATGGAAAAGATCCTTCCATGGCTTTGCTTACATGGTACATTCCTGATAATGTTTCTGCTTTAGCGCATTTTATACGCTTCAATAATGAATGAAAATGCATAAAAGTACGGTTTTAGACAGCTTTAATCAACGGCATTCGTTGCCGGTATTCTAAATGTAGTGCTTAAGTACTAGTTTTTTCACGGCTATCTATTTTTTTTTCTTTCAGATACAGGTTGCAGGACACGAAACTTTATACACACCCAAATCTTCACGCATCCATGTTTATTATTGAAATTAATGCTTCCATACTTTTGAATGCAGTGTTAATTACAAGTAGCTGGGATGGCGGTGGGGGGTGTGTGGGGGTGGAGGCTTTAGCCTTTACTTAGTCATGTATTGCCGCACGCAAGTAACTTTCCAATTTTTTTCAAGATCAAATTACAATTACAATTTCAATTTTTGATAGCTTGAGTTTATTTATCTAGATAATTGATTAAGTGTTTACATTAAAAGCTTCACGTAGAGTCAAGCTATGTATTTTAGAAAATAATTGACCATATATACCTTTATATTCAAATATTATAGAAGATCACAATAATATTTAAGAAATTGAAAAAAAGAGAAATATCCATCAACGGATATACGAGGATTTAATTTAATTCCATAGTTTTTGGTCAGAAATCATTCATATGTGTATGTATGTATATAAAGGAATTTATGTGATCTAAATATGTGCAAAATTGCGTATTTTTATTAATAACTATTTTGTGTGAATACATGAGTCCCGAAGGGATTTTCCGGATTTTATACTTAAGAGCCCTTTAGTTATGGCTATTAGCCTTATCCTTATCAAAATAACTTTTGGCTCCGAAAAGGTGGTTTACAAATTTTATACATAAACAAACCGTAAAGGTAAAAAATATCATAAGAGATGTCCACCCTGTTTCATTGTTGTCAAAAATCAAATTAATCAAATGAATTGAAGACAGGCCTTATATATGATAATCAGAAAAAGTCAAGACCGGTCTCTAGCCAGATAAAAATAAATGAAACTTCCATATACTTGTAGTTCAATACATATAAAATATAAGTTAAGAATGCACATTTAAATTAGGTCAGAAATAGCGGTATTAGTGAAACCCTTATGGGATTTTTGATTTAAACCGACTTTATAAAACTTATTAAGATTTGTTATTCTCTGTTTTTGCAAAGAGTATTATAATTGAGCTATGAATCTTCTAACTTAAGGATGCTACCAATTAATATATGATCAACGTACATATATTTTCTAAAATTATGCATTCTATTCCAGCAAATTTTAGATTAGGACAATTAAGAAGATCTAGATGTTGAAGTTATATACTCGTCTTGTTTTTATGCTCATGTAGTGGTAGCTGCAGAAAAACAAAAAATAACATAGATATCAACAAGGCACGCAAGATTGTTTTCGTCGGAGTCAAGCAGGTGATTGAAAATCTGGTCCAGAGTCTAATCACTCCCAACTCTTCACAGTACATAGAAAAATCAGCACGCCCTAAATTTTAATAAATCTGGTCTATGCAGGAAAATTACATGTTGTTTTTCATCTGATAACAAAATTCAGTTCCAGTCTCTTATCAAAATGCCCGAATTAGAAGGGGAGATTCTAGGGATTATTTTGCTTCAGCCATGATTTGACGTGAACCGAAGTGAAAAACTGTTATAACACCTGTGGATCTCTGCTTTATCTGTCCGAATTTTCTCAAGCAGAGAACTACAGTTCTGTAGCTAATGTAGTGGACGACAGCTTCACAAGGTGAGGTGAATAAATCATTGAGATTATGTCAGAAATTGTGACAGCAATGGACATACTGTAGAGGAGACGTTCTTAATTTCTACAGGCATAAGTTAACTTCATTTGAAAAAAAAATTGAATGAAGAAAATCTTTCCAAATTATTAATAACTGATTATGAGTAATAGTTTCCTCGGTGACTGTTAGACGGTTAGACCCTTACAGCTTATCTTCTCCATTGTTTGGCTAAATATATGTATGAATATGAATGAAGAGTTGTAATGTCCAACAGTATGTTCTCGACTCTATGCACGTATTGTTAATCTAGGATATTTGGAAATATGGCGGAATATTGAGACTCAGAGCCACAGTGGATCAACTGCGACGAAGGAACTTAATATACCTGACATAATGGCAAGTGATACAAGCTGGAAATACTCCATGTTTATTTATTTCTATTCATTCTATTAATTCAGGTTTGTTAACTTCATTTCATAGAAAATTGTAAATTTCAGACTGGAAAAACCAGGTTGTGTTCAAAAAACGACATGCATGATTGCTTAAGACAGTGAGGAATAAAAAAAAAAAATAGATTAACACCTCTAATCTGCTTCATTTAATTGATGTGTAGATTGATTGAACTTCATTTGAAGAAACAAGGACCTCTATCTTTCATTTAAAATTACTATTTTTGTGACATATTATTATCTCACACGTTTTCAGCTTGACAGTCTCTGACAAAAGGTTAAAAATAGAAATTTGCTTTTCATTAATTAAAAAGACAGTAAGCATTATTAATAACATTTATATGCAGCGGTCTTGAATTGAAAACACTACACTTACGTGGATATCGGAAAAAGCTTGGAAGCGCCATAAAATAAACACTCCTTAAGGTACATAAACGAATTTTTGAAATATTTGTAAGCAGCATCTTTTCTATCTATAATATACACCTTAAGTCGTAAGTTTTAATTTTTATGAATTTTCGACGTTTTTGTAAGCGATGGTATGTAAAGGCCGCACAACGCAAAGATGACGTTTTTTTCTTCATATGAATTAACTTTTTTAAAATGAGCGTTTGTCATCAAGATTTTCGACATATCAATCACGTATTATTTAAAAATTGTTCCGTAAAATTTACAATTTTTCCTTAATTCAATTTTATCGCAATTTTTCGTAATGAAATATCTAAACAATTAAGGTCTGTTGTAACATGATAGACAGACGATGTCTTTGGGGTTGAAGGGTTAGAGACATTAGACACTGGAGTAAGGAGGAATGTGGCGCGGTCATACAAAATTGATTTCTGGTGAGCAGATGACTGTTGTATAAAGATCTGGAGGTATGGTTACAATTCCTAATCTGATCTACTGTAGATCATTATTTTTTAGCGCCGCCTTTTTAACGCAAGATAGCTATTAGTTATTTAAAACGAAATAAATGTTTAAAACCTTTTTTTTTCAAAACACTTCATGGCATCGTAAAGTATATTAACATACATATGGATTTTATGACGTGGAAAATTGTTGAAACAAAAGACAAAATAGGTATAAAAACGGCTGAGTTATATTAAAACGTTTTTAATTGTCAAAGTTTTCAGTTAACATGCCTCTTTAATAACAAGCACTTATTCTGATTCAGGTTTAAAGAAATACATTTACATAGTTTTTTCTCATTTCTGATGTAATTTCATCAGATTTAAGATACTTTTGCCTTAGAAACCAATTTCACGTGGAATAAAAAAAAGTCATATTTGATTATATACCTTAATATAAAAATCACATTTTTCAAGAGCATGACGATATTTAGATAAAACATAATACAAAAAGAGAAATCTTTATGAAAGACAATTAGAGGATGAAATTTATTTCTATAGTAAATTGATCCAAAATTATGCATACAAAATATTATATAAACAAATTCTAAAAGTTGCAAAAATCATTACAAATGTCCACCATTGTGTGATTGTTGTGTGACCTGTAAACACAAAGAAAAATCAAATTAATTAAAAAATATTCTTACATATATATGTACATATCACTGGTACCTTTAAAATTAAAGTACTTCGCTATATCCGTGATTCGTTATACGCGTATGAGAAATTCGTAAATCTTCTATTGCTGAGGATGCTAAAAAAAAATTCGCTTCCTCCATGAATTCGCTATACCCGTGTTCTTACGAGTTTTACTGTATACGAGGGCTGTTCAATAAATAATATCCTCGGTGCTCGGAAAGAAGCAAAAGACGCTTTTCAGTGATTTTATCTTTATGATTTCAGTTATTATTCTATTTTAATGAAAACACATGTATATAATCAATATACGCAAAAAACGAGAGAAAAACATCAATACAGATGAATATAATTTAAACAAATTATGCACTCTATACTAAAAAGACTGCTAGTCTTACATGTATTCCTAAAATGTTCTCTGTGAATTTTGGCTTCTTGTACATTTCCATGTACATTTATGTCAATTAAAGCAATAACCAGATTTGTTTCCGATGAAATGCAGATAATTTATAATATTTCCCCACTTTATCTCTCACTAGAAAGAGACTAGTTTTAGTATTATACTGGTAAATGCAAATACTTTATTACTTATTAATAATAAATTATTGATAAAAAAGAATACTATACAAACCATTGTTGCATTGTTTGCCTTTCATTAGTGGTTTGATTGTAGCTTGTACTAAAGAATGAACAAATGGTATTGTTCTCTCTCCACATAGGTATTTTATTTTTTCCTTAATACAATCCGTTATTACATCTGCAATTCTGTGAATTCATTCAAATATCATTTTAAAAATATTTATATACGAATGATTAAATTTGATATTTTAATAATTTGTGATAAAGAGTGCTACAAAAGCGGAAAAGACGAAAGGAGAAGACTGGCTTCCACAATATCAAAACTGTTCCTGATATTTAGAATATCGGTAAGGAAGGATATGGAGAAAACGAAAGTATTCAATCTCAATGTCCATAAAACAATACAAAATAAGAGCAGAGCAAACACGGACCCCCGAAACATCAGAGGTGGGATCAGGTGCCATGGAGGAGTGAGCATCTCCTGCCGACCGGTCACACCTGCCGTGTAACTATTTCCAGAGACTGGGGGCTTCTTACAGAGAAGACGTAAACCTTACTGCGAAATACCATATTATTTTTCAAAAAAGTTTTCCGCTTTACATTAGTTTAAAAAATAGCAATTATCCTTATACTTTGAAAATTTTGTACGATATTGCTTTGCCAAAAAAAAAATTAACAACACGTACTTCTGCAAGGTTACATGTATATAGGATTTTAAGAGGAGGTTAAAGCTAAAAGATAATGAAATTAGTCCTTTGTTAAATGGAGCGCTTAGAAGTGCATGTAATAGTCTCATGTTCAAAATAATTGATTACTTGATTGAGTTATGAAGAACATGTACATGTACAATGTACATGAAGAAAAAATTACCTGCATTTTTCACTAATAACATCAGAACCCTTTTTGCTGTCTTGATTTTCCATGAATTGTGGGATAAATTTGAAACAGCCCATTACAATTGGTTGAAAATACACATATTTGGTCATCCCGTGCACACATTGGAAATTTTCAATTAATCCTTTCAAAAATGAATAAAAGCATATATTACAGAAATACAAAAGTTTCCATCATTTTATCTTTTATGCATATTTCTGACTGTGCTTTTTGTCTTGAAAAAGTTCTTCCAAATCTATTCAAAAATTATACTTTTATCAGAAAATCGCTACCGGTGTACATGAAATATATAAATATAACGAACAGTATTCAATTCAAACACAGTGCAAATCGGGAGTAGAGCAAACACGGATGTCTATAATGTCAGAAGTGGGATCAGGTACCATGGAGGAATAAGCATCCCTTACCGACTTGACATACCCACTATCAATCACCCTGTAGTGTAGGGCGGCGCAGCAATAATTCTATTGAAAGAGTATTAATCCCAACAAAAAATACTATAGTTAACTTAAATTGATTAAAGTAAATCAAAGTGTCAAAGTTATCACTATATTAAATCAGAGTTTTCAAAGTTATCACTATAGTAAATCAAAGTTTTCATAGTTATCACTTTAGTAAACCAAAGTGTCAAAGTTATCACTAAAGTAAATCAAAGTTTCTTATAGTGTCAAAGCTATCACTTAAGTTAATTATTGTTAACTATAGTAAACAGTAGTTAACTATATTATTTTTTGTTAGGGCTAAATGGCCGAATGGTCTTAAGGATGAATTCTTTCGAGCGCGTTGTTCCAGTACACTATAGGGTTGGCTGTTATGAACGATAACTAACTGCTGAAACTTGTTTTGAGCAGGCCTGAGGTATCTAACTGTTTCCACGCAAGTCAGTTTTAAGCATTTCCCAAGTGTTTCTTTGCTGTCAGTAGAATTTAGCACTAATGTAAAACTTATTTACTGTATAGTTGCGGACACTGTTTAACTACATATAATTAAAATTTTTAATTAAAATTAAAAAGTGAAAGCTACCCTCCTTCTTAGTTCTAACCTGATAAAATTTTTATGCTCGGTCGTTCCTCTTCGTGCTTAGTAACACAAATAAGATGATCAATTGTTGCATTTACTTGTAAAAAATATATATGTATATAGGAAGCGCAAAAGTGCGAACATAAAAAACATGACCTTATATTTTCTCCTTCATAACAATCGTCAAAGAGAGTTAAAAATATTCAATATAGTCTGTTCCCCATTCATTTGACCCTGTTATTTCAGGTAGAGTGAAGACATTCTCCTTCTTTTGGTCAACACTTGAAGAGCAGACATAGTCAAAATTACATAGTATCAAGGCAGGACATAGGGTCTTTCTAGACTATGTACTAAGACAAGATGCATTTCTATAAAAAAAAACTTAAGTCTAGCATTAACTTTTTGTATGATGCTAAATACAATATTTTCACATGAGAGAAACTTGTCAATACAGATTCCTGAATATCTTACACTTTCAGAAACTTTAATGACGCGACCATTACACAAAAATTAAGAATCTGTGATTTTTTTTTAGCTTTCTTGGAGGACCAAATAAAATAGATTCTGTCTAACCTAAATGAAGTAACAATATGTTGTCAACTAACGATGAAGAGGAATTGCCAAGAACAATACCCAGTTTTTTTAGCAATAATTGCAGAATCTCTGTGTGCATAAAAATAGCATTGTCGTCAGCAAATAGAATTAATATACAGTCCTGATCAATACTGACAGCCATATCGTTAACATATATAAAATATAAAAGAGCTCCTAACAAATTTACTTGAGGAACACCACAAATAATTGAATTAAAGTATGATGAAATATTGTTGACATGAATTTTGTGTCTACAATACAGGTAAGATTTGAACCACTCATTGAATAAAAACTCCTAAAACTCCTCACTTATCACATAAAATTGCATGGTAAACAGTGTCAAAAGCTTTTTGTAACTCCAACATTACCATTCCAGTATAAAGCACTTTGATGTATTACGGGTACTTTTAATAAAATATAACATATGTATAAAGCAAGTATCAGTTGAAAATTTGTTTCTAAAACCTGATCGGTATGAACACAACAATTGATTATTGTTTAAAAAATCAAAGAGTTGAACATGGACACTTTCCCAAAATCTTTGACACTATACATAGTATTCTGACTGGCCTATAATTTCCGACTTCAAGGGAATTTCCTTTCTTGAAGAGAGGTTTGACTCTTGCCATTTTAATATCTTCTAGTACAGTACCGGTGGTCATAGATTTGTTTACAATGGACATTTTAAGTTCTTAAAAATAACAAGAGGCCCAGGGGCCACATCGTTCACCTGAGCAACTGGCTAGGAAAAGCACATATCAGAAGCACATATCAGATCAGAACTGAAGTTTACTGGGGGGGGGGCTTGAATTTTTAACCCCCCAGGGGGTCATGATTTGAACAAACTAGAATCTACGCTACCTGAGGATGATTAATATAAACATTAAGCATGGCTTTGAAGTACTTGAAAAGAAGATTTTAAAAGGTTTCCCTATATATGCCTATGTAAAAATTTTAATTTGCCATTTTGCCCCACCCTACCCCCGGGGGTCTTGATTTGAATAAACTTGAATCTACACTACCTGAGGATGATTCCACACGAGTTTCATCTTTCCTGTCCCAATGGTTCTTGAGAAGAAGATTTTTCCTATATATTCCTATGTAAAACTTTGATCGGCCATTTTGGCCCCACCCTACCCCCGGGGGTCATTTTAACAAAAAAATACACTACCTGAGGATGATTCCACATGAGATTCATCTTTCCTGGCCAAGTGGTTCTTGGGAAGAAGATTTTTAAAGATTTTTCCTATAAATTCCTATATAAAACTTTGATCGGCCATTTTGGCCCCTCCCTACCCCTGGGGGTCATGATTTGAACAAACATGAATCTACACTACCTGAGGATGATTCCACTTGAGTTTCATCTTCCCTGGCCCAGTAGTTCTTGAGAAGAAGATTTTTCAAAAATGCCATTAATATTTCTCTAATTCATAATTATCTCCCCTTTGGAAAGGGCGTGGCCCTTCATTTGAACAAACTTGAATCCCCTTTACCCAAGGATACTTTGTAGCAAGTTTAGTTGAAATTGGGCCAGTGGTTTTTGAGAAGAAGATGAAAATGTGAAAAGTTTACGACAACAACGACGACTACAACAACTACAACGACGACGACGACAGACAACAGACAAATTTCGATCAGAAAAGCTCACTTGAGCCTTCGGCTCAGGTGAGCTAAAAAGCACCATCTTTTAAAAACCTTGCTTGTATACTATCTAAAACCAGCACTTTTATTTACATTCAAACTTTTTAGTTCTCTCTACTGGTATATAAAATCTTCCGCATGTCAAGAATTTAACTGCGGATATGGGCAGCAGTAAATATCCGTTTAAGTGATTAAATATATTCCTTTAATATTGATATTGCTTTACTAAGGGATGATATGTTAGTTTAAGAGTCAGTGTAAATCACATATATATTTCTATCATTATTGTGATACATGTAGCAATAGACCCTTATCACTTGCATATGGGATTTGTCTCAGTTGATTCAATCCGCAAGATCATGATATGCCTATGAACACATACGAAAAGTTTTTAAAACGAGAAAAGCAATTGACGAATATACAAGTTGATTAAAATAAAAATATCAATAGCTTTGCAAAGCTCATCATTTTGGTTAATGTTTGACAAACATAAACGACAATCTATCATTTAGTCGGATGTTGGCTGACCTTTTTCCCTAGTTGTAAGGCTATTATTTATAGTCCGACTTGTCTACGGAATTTCGTTTCTTTACGATTATGTCACGGAGCACACGGCGGTTGTGATCGGTCGGTAAAGGATGCTTACTCCTTTAAGGCACCAGATCCCAGCTCTGATGATTTAAGCTCTTTGTTTGCTCTGTTCCCGATAAATATTGTTTCAATTGACTCTTACAGCTTTATTATGTTCGTTATCTGTAATATTTAGTTAATAAAATTTATTGAATATACATGTATCGGGTAAAAAGTTTGTATTATCTTTCCATTAAGGTCTCGTCATTTGCTCTTTAATCAAAATGGTTTGAAGAACCTCTTACCTTGCTTTCCCTCCGAACATAAAAAGCTTGCAGCATTAAGGGTTGCGCCGACAAAGAGTGTGCTTGGTGATATACACGTGGTCTTGTAGCCCTTCACACAGTTGCTAAACTGTGTTTGAATACTTTGTCATTCAAGAAAATATTTAACAATTAAGATTCAGTTCAATTTTAAACATCAATTGTTTAGCAATTTCAGGTATTTAGATTGATATCACACAGTAGCGTTAAATAATATGTCACCCAGGTGGTGATGAGAAGACACCTTATAATTTAATTACATCCCAATCAAAGCATTCACAGATAAATTCAAATAAATTATTAGTTTTGTGTGTTTTGTTTTAAGTAAAATGAAAATATCATACTTGCCTACAAAATTTATCTACTGCGCTCTCCTTATTCATCCTCTCTATATCTTGTGATAAAAACATTTTTAACATTTCTTTTACATGTATAGAGAATTCGTTCATGCAATCCAGATTCCTTGTATTGTCACATTATTGAGTAACTGTCCCTAAAAAAAGAGTTCTTGGTAAAATTAAAGTGTGATAGCCAAAAATATCCCAAATTATGTGCAAGACGCGTGTTAAGAATACATTGATATACTGTTGTTGACTCATTTTTTCGTTGATGAGTATATTTACAATTCACCAGTAAGAAACATTACTATATACTTAGTAATAGTTAATAATCGTACCTGACACCATGACAATCAATACAAGAAGATTAAATACATGTACCATTCTTACTGATGTCATGATAACAATCCTAGCATGCTTACAATTAATATTGAAATATAGTTCATGTTTAATTCACAATGGAAAATCCTAACTGGACGGACAGACAGACGTGCTTGACTGTTTCCAGAACGTGTGTATCAGAAGAATTCACTGTCTTATTTACAAAGCTATTCTAATTATGCAAATAACTCGGTCAAGGACATGTAATAAGAATAATCTCTTTATGAAATTACGTAGACATTCTTTACCGAAAATAAATATTTCGAAATAGCATTGATACACATTAGCATTAGCACAACAAGATTTTTTTTTTTTGCATTCGCAGGGGTTATAAGGAAACATACAGAATATTCTACGTTATCATGCTAGAATTATAATCATGAAATCAGTAAGAATGATTTATTATTTTTTGAAAGATATAGTCTCATAACTGCAACGGTGTGTGCAAACAAATTTTCATAGCGTTACTCAATTTGTTTGCACACACCGTAAGATGTATGAGACTATATCTTTTAAGAAATAATGTTTCATTGCTTTAGTAACTCAGAAAATGTACGAAACGGATAAACATTTAAAGAAGTAAAACGTTTTTATTTTTTATATTTATATTTTCATTTTTTATTCGTGTGACAAGGTAAAATAGGCACTATTTAGACTTTGTTATGAAAATTCAACATAACGTATCTATGACGTCATGTGACTTCACAATCTGGGTCCATTTTACAAAGGGACTTACGACTTGAGCCAAATTTTATATTTTATATAACTTTGTGATAAAAATTATATCAAATTCATTTTAATATTTTTAAAAGAAGCGTGCTAAGATATTTTTACACAAATAACTTTGAAGGGAAACATAAATTTTGCATTTTTTAATTTTTTTTCAACTGAAGTTTTTGGTCTTTGTCGTACGTTTTTTTGTAAAATGGGCACCTGAACTTTCCAAATGGCTCATGCAGTTTGCTTTCCATATGCCAGAAAATCAGATCATGTGACCAACTGCATGTCATTGCAAATTGAATTTCAATTTCATTATCATTGTTAAATAAGGAAAGACATTAGCAAATGTAAATATTTGTGTATATCAAGTAACTCGGGAATTGATCATGTCGTGTAAAGAGAATATAGGTAAGACGGCATGTACAAAGATATGTAAAATGGAGTTTAAAAGCAGGTATCGTGAATATTACCTAAAATCCATATGGAGTTCAGTTAATTAAACAGGTATGATACTTTATTTTAATATACAGGTAAACTTCGACACACACGTGAACACAACCTGATTTGGTTGTTTATTTACTATATAAATGATTTGCAAAAACTTTTTCGACCTCGGTAATGTCGACTACCCCGCTTATCTCGACGTATTTCACAGTCCCAAGAGCAAAATTTACCTGGTATATGTCGACATCGGGGCAATTTTCTGCTCTACTTAACCTAATTGTTTGTCAGCTGGTCGCTCGTCACGCACGAGCGATTCCGTGTATCTCGACGTCGCCAGAAATTCACACCTTTCACACCCATGTTTTGACTACATACTGCTCTGTAAAAATGTGTTTTTTAGAGGAATCCCAAGCCCCCTAGGCGTCTCTAATACGTTAATTGTTTAATGTTTAGCTTGGGTATTATCA
Source organism: Saccostrea cuccullata (assembly GCF_032062105.1). Classification (NCBI taxonomy): domain Eukaryota; kingdom Metazoa; phylum Mollusca; class Bivalvia; order Ostreida; family Ostreidae; genus Saccostrea; species Saccostrea cuccullata. The sequence continues at coordinate 80,781 of NW_026935288.1, read as the reverse complement.
TTGATAAATCTCCATTCTGCGTTAAAGTAAAATCGTTTATTTATGTCGAAATCTAACAAAACTTAAACATTTTATATAAAAAAGGAACTGAATAACAATGAACAATATACACATTGAATTTAATTTAACTTAAAAACTGTGGTATAAATGCATTCAACAGGAATCAATCAAATCTACGACATGTACGACTATTGCATCACAGTCGTAATATGGATGCATATGTAACATCATTAAGTTTGTTAAATGCGCAATTCCAATTAAATTTAGGTTTGAAAATGAAATGAAAATTAATGATGAATGATTATGAAATAAAAAAGAAGTGAAATGAAATTATTTTAAAAAATATATGCATTAATTTTTTTCCGTATCTCGGAAGTCGACTTTGTACCGTCCCGGTTTGGAATTTATAGAGCGCATTTCGTATCTTGTTCTGACAGAGCTAGTGGCACGCGGATCGAATGCTGGATGGAAAACGGTTTTTAGTAAAAAGAGATAAAAAAGAAAGCATTTCATAAAAACATTCGTGAAAAACATTAGATTTTTTAAATAAATATAGAGGGATAGCTGAAACAAATGAGCTAAAGTCTAATTGAAGTATTTGAAGATATGCCGGTACCTGTAGTTACAAGTCTGTTCAGTTTAGGTCTATGGTTTTACTATACAGTAAAATTATGGACGTCGAAACTCTGATATTCCTTTAATATCTCGACATTTTCCGACTGTCCTGTCGATGTCGAGATAACGAAGTTTACCTGTATTATATTCTCTTTCGAAGACAGTCAGCTAAATACATATTCCGGTCAACTTCTACTGTAATTCGTGAGAAAAAATAATGCAACAGAACAACAATAAGCTGGATATTTTAAAACACAAGAATTGTTCATATGAAAAGTTTGCCTTCTAAAATACTTGAAAATAGCTGCTAGAATTCCGAGAACCTTTGAGCAGGGAGGGATCTTTTTCGTGCCTATGTAAGAATTAATAATAGTTTACGTTTATCAGCGGTTTTGGTGAATTATCAAACTGAATTTTCCTTTAAAAAGTCCTTACGTGGTGTGTTCAAATCCACTGCTTGATTTACTTTAAAAATATGCGTAATTTGAAGTCAGTGTTTGGGAAAAATGTCGGATTGTTTAATTAATTATGGAAATTTAAATTATATTGATTAAATTTAATAGCTACCTAAATCCCGCTTATATAACATTGGTTGGATCAGTTTTCTTTTTTTTTTAATAAGCCTCATCGCATTAAGTGTCCCAATCCATATTGTACAGTATAACTTGACTTCTTGATAACAAACATATTTGAGCTCAAATGTCAACAAAACAAACTAAGAGCGGAACAAACACGGACATCCAACACACAAGATATCTGATCATGACCTTAAAGTAATTTGTTTTGCAAAGATACATACCATTGTTACATGTAATGCCCTTGGTCAGAGGTTTTATCATGGCTTCCAGGTAAGAACGTATATAAGTTGCTGCGTTACCGCCACACAGAGTCCGGGACCTGTCTTCAAAACAGGATAAAACTTTCTCTAACGCTCTGTAAATTTCATATAAGAATCATTTTAAACATATTTTTATGAATATGTATCAAAAAAGTTTAAAACATCTAAATCTTTTTTTTCTCAATGAAATATGCTATATGATAAATGAATCGAATTTACAAGGGTTGTTCAATAAATAATGTCCTCGGTGCTCGGAAAGAAGGAAAAGACGCTTTTCATTGATTTAGTCGTAATGATTTAACTTAAAATTCTCTTTTAATTAAAACACATGTCCATAAATTTTTTTTATCCAATTTCTGATTGTTTTTAGAACTTATTTTTGGGTATAACCCTTAGTATACTGGAAAATGGCAGATCTTGATTTCCTGGACTTAATTCTTTCTTCTGAAAGAAGTTTAAAACATGAAACAAGTCAAAAGTCGACAGATATGGCAAATATTGTAAATGTGAAAAAAGTAACTATCTGTTTATCCCAAAAACTTTTTTACTCTTCAGGGCGTGCGGGTTTGGACTCTGTCATGAAGAAATTTAATGTAGTGGATTCCTGATTCCGGTTCCTTCCTTTCATTAACCTTTCGATTTGTTTGCAAAACAATTGCTTTCTAGATTCTTCCAGAAATTAAGCTGCCTTCCAAAATACAAATTTTGGCAAGAAAACAAATAAAATTTAAGAAAATTGCATATGAATCTGTCTTTGTGCTCTTGCATTTCTTTGCTCTTCAAGATCACAGACCTTTGCTCTTTTTCTCAAGTACATCTTCTTGTATATTTTGTTTTGAGGGTTTTATGCAATAGATTCAAGTTTCATTATCTGTTTGAATTTCAAACAAACGTGGATAACTACAATTACTGATATTTTAAAATAATTGTTTAGATATTCTTAAACACTGTCGTTTTTACTCATTTTTCAAAATATAGAATGACTTTTGAGTACTAAGCTTTTTTTACTGTCAAACGTCTCTTTTAAAACAGTGTAAACTACTCCCGAAACGATGTCTATCACATTTGCTATGTGTCGTAAAGTAAATCATACATAAAAATAATTATTTGTTGAAATTTGACAACCAGTACATTAGTTGTTATAATATTTAGTTTGCAAGGACGGTATCCATTTTTGATGCCCATTATATTAATTCATTTTTTTATTATTAAAATCCACCTGCTCATTTGCCTATAAAGCAGACATTTTTTGTTGTAAATCTTAAATATTTCAGTGAATATTTCTTTGGGATTCGTAATGAGTTTTACAGCAGGTTAAATGAAAAGTTTAATGTCACTCTAGTTTAGTGACTCTTTACCATTCATTTGTAATGCAGTGTCTCAATTAGCCGTTGTTTTCCAGCATCTTACAATGAAACTTTTTGATGATAAGTGGTCACATAAATTGTTATAAATTCAATAAAGAATCAATAATGCGAAAAAGTCAACCTTAATGTCATAAGGTATCTGTATTGTATGACATACAGTTTAAGACATTATTTATTTAACAGCCCTTGTATTGGTCTCAACATATTATTTTTTTTATTTTTTGTTTGAAAATAGCCTTTTGCATCTGCTCTGGAAGGTAAATACAACAAGTATTTTAATATTGCAGCAGAACATGCGTTTCCTTTATAAAGATCCATGTGTTATTATGTTTTACCTGCATTCTTCACTCGAAACACCAGAACCAGTTTTGCGTTTTCTTGCTTTGATAAGTTCTGGATACAACTTTCCACACGACTGCAAATTGTTATGATCTCTCACAAAGTTGTTCATCATACAGTGAAAGTTTTCAATGAATCCTGTTGAACAAAGATATTTATTTCAAAAATTAAAACATTTTTTCCCTGATTTTTATAATACGTGTGAGCAGATTTAAAACAAGATGTGTTTGTGAAACACTGTCCGCCCGGCAACAACAAAATTTGAAAAAGAAGTAATTTTTACCATTTAGGTAACAGGCAAGGTCACAAGGTTATTGACCTTGGTGTCCTTTGAAAGAGCTTTATCAGTGGAGTATCTCACCAAATTTTAAGTTTATACCTCTTATGCTTTAAAATTATGACGAAGGTACGGAAAAGCTACTTTTCGCATAAAGGTCACGTCACAGTCAAAGTAACAAGGTCATTGACATTGATGTTATTTGAAAGAGCTTTATCAGTGGAGTATACATATCAAATTTAAAGTCTCTATCTTTCCTAGTTCAAAAGGCATAGCGAAAGTTAAAGTTTGCAGACAAAAAAAATATTTTTAGCATATAGGTCACTGTCAAGATCATAAGGTCATTGAACTTGGTGTCATTTGAAAGAGATTTAGAAGTGAAGTATGTATATCAAATATGAAGTCTTTATCTTTCATGGCTCAAAAGTTATGGCGAAGGTTAATGTTTGCAGACGAACAGACAAACCAACAGCTAAACAGACAGACATTACAAAAACAATATACGACTCGGATCTATCGATCCGGGTGCATAATAAATCAATTAAGCTCATGTTTTGAATTTAAATGATTTGTATATAATTACATTAAGACGTGTCATGAAATGTTTATCGAGATTTTCATCTTTACGCTTTTGAAAACTATTTTAGTAAAATATACCAGCAGTGTTAACAATTGTTTCTGTTTATAATCTATGTAGAATAAAACAATGTATACATGTTAGTCTTAGTACCTGGTTTTCCTTCTGCACACAGGTATTTTTCAGCAGAAATCACCAGGTCAAAGGTCACGGAGGGGCCAATTGAAGGATAACATCTTTTCATGTCCTGAATACACGACACTAGCTTCAATTGGAAACTGTTTATTACCAGCAAAAAGAAAAAAACCCACAATATCAGGGACATCCTTATAAAAAATATTTGAATGACAAACATGATTGTTTTGTGGTAAATGTCACAAAAAGAAATTAATTGAAATAAAGAACTATTTTTCTTGAGAACCTTTGTTGCATTACTACTGGAAAAAATCTCACAAGGTTTTTTGCATTATTCAATTTCAATAATAGCATTTTTCAAAGAATTGCAATTAGTATGCTTCTGTGTATTTGTCAAGTTAAATAAATAAATTTAAAAAAAAATGTATGCACTAACCCACAGTGTTCATCTACGGCTTCTTCGGGATTAAGTGTCTCTAAAAAGTTTGGCGATTTTATCTTTTGCATGTAATTCAGCATAGATGGCTGCGATACACAATCATCAAGTCCTGAAAAGCTGCACATTTGACCAAAGGTCCCTAAATGAAATTTAATTTTTTTTTTTTTGTAAAATATATTATAGTATTAATGGCTTCTACAACATGTAAGTTATGTCAAAGAATACACCGGGAGAAGATTAAAGATAACCTAACTTTGTAAGATCCTTGTACTTTTACAAATGTCCTTAATACATGTAACTTAGAAAAGTAGAAATGTTTTGTGTATTAATGAACTTGCTGAATGTGTATCACAGTCATATTTGCTGAATTATAATCCAAAAAATCAGCGTAGAAAAACAAGAAAGCAAAACCAACTCATTAGTATTGTCAGTCTATACATGTCATTTCTACACATTGAACTCACCCGGTCGGTGAAATGTGTATAAAATTAACACTTACAGAAATAATGCACTGTTTTCAAAAATATTTACTCGGCACAAATATTCCAAATATTGGTGAGTTGGTTTTGCTTTGCTTTCTAATATTTCTACTCTGAATTTTCTAGATGATAGTTTACATATTGTTCATTGCATGTGTAAATCGCAACAAAATGTCTATTTTTCTTAAGCTCTAAAACTCACATATTATTTAAAAAATTGCATTATCAAACATGTGCATTAATGTCAGTGGACTTGTTTAAAGATAAACTTTGAACTTTACTCGTTATAATATTATCTAATAATATTTTCCTTACTACTGCATCAATTAAGACGGTCATAACAAAATTTCGTAGGATCTAGTTTGATTTATTTTACCGATAAAGTGCTAGAGTAAATAAATCTACAGTAAGATATTGGAAAATAAACTTCTTGGTTTGATATCGGGGTACAGTGAAACCTGTCTAATCCGACATGCACTGGGAGATGAATTTTGTGTCGGAATAGACTTGGTATCGGAATGCACAGTTTAAAGAAACATAGAAAAGAGTAAAATGGGAACGAAATTAATTGTCGAAATTCACAGTGTGTCGGATTAGACAGTTTTCACTGTATATCAAGCATAATTTTTTCAATGCGTATGAAAAAGTGTTTTTTTTTTCAGATATGAATTTTATATGAAGAAAAATGATTGCGATTCGAATTAAGGACAAAGAAAACATTACTTATTGTTATGCCCCCGTGATTGAAGACTCGATGGTATATAGTTTTAGCCCCTTTCGTCCGTTTATCTGTTTGTATGCAAAAACTTTAACCTTGCACATAACTTTTGATTGGTTTCAGGCAATGAATTTTTTATATCACATGTGCATTTCTTGTGAAAAAGGCTTTTCTTTTATATAATATCAAACTTTAATACTCTAAAGGCCGTTTTGTGATCTACAATGAATAACAAATATCAAAATATTTCTTTCCCTAAGAAATCCACGAATCATCGGTAAAAAACTTGAACTTCGCCAACCGTTATTATTTTGCCCTGCAATAGAGTAGTACCGCTGTTACCATGAAGGGGCTAATAACATAAAAACACATTTTAGGCCAGAAAAAGTATAGAGAAAGAACTATTGCACTTTTGAAAAAAAAACAACTTTGTGAGTCTGACCCGTTTTTGCAAAATTTTACCAAATTTTAACCTTTGCCATCAATTTTTAACGTAAAACTTTCCTTTAGCTATCAAAAACTTTTATCCTTTGACCTTAAAATTTTACCTCCTTTAGAAACTTTAACGCTGGCCATAATTTTTGAACGGCTATATGACTTTCGCACTTCATATCTGTAATTCTTGTGACAAGACATTCCTTCAGATGTCATCAACTTTGACCCTTTGACCTTGACCTTTTACCTACTTTTGAAAACTTTTACTAGGGTTCATATATAACTAGAGCTTTCATGTATATTTCACATGTGTTTTTTTTTGGTAAAAACATTACTATGGTTACCAACATCTTTGATTTGCATTTTAAAAAGCGTTCGACTTTGCATTCAAGTGGGGGGGGGGGATCCACTACTAAATCTAGATAACTAAAAGTATTCAGTGTTTTTTTTTAAATTTCGATGAAAGATACGGACATACGAACAGTAACAAACAGTATTCAAAAATATCAAAGTCCATAAAACAATACAAAATAGGAGAAAAGCGAATACAGACCTCCAAAACATCAGAGATGGAATCAGGTGCCATAGAGGAGTAAGCATCCCCTGCTGACCGGTCACACCCACCGTGTGGTCTTTTTCATGTTTATGCCAGCGTGGCGCAGATGTTAGAGCGTCTGCTCTAGAGTCGCGAAGTAGGGAGTCAATCCTTACGTCGCGGGTTCGAATTCCACTGTGGGACGTGGAGACCGGTCCTTCGGATGAGATCGTATAAACCAAATTCCCGTGTCGCTGTAAGTGCTGGCGCGAAAAAGATCCCTCCCTGCTCAACGGAACTTAGTGCCGATTACAGGACAAAACTGGCAGCTTTTCACCCACAAGAGTGGCGTCTCCAAATGAATGAAAAATTCTCGAGAGGTATGTTAAACAATATAGCCAATTAGAAAACTTAAATTTAAATATTTAATAGTACTTTTATATTTACATCGTCTGAATATTGTTCTCCTTGATTTCTTAAGAAAACCCATTGCATTAATCACTGCATAAACAACATTAGGCATGTCGCCTGTACAGATTTCTTGATCAGTGGCTGATTTCAACAATCATGATCAGGAAATAACGGAAAAATCCGTCGTCAATTCAGGAGTAAATAATGGACTAACAATCGGTATGAAAAACATTAGTCAGCATTTGATTCAATGATAAATTGTATTTACTGACAAGGTCATCAGGTCATTGTATTGATCAAAGAACTTGCGAAATGATGACTTTAAACGAGACTACTGATATTCTAGTTTCATCAATTTGTTTGTCAATAATTTTCCTTTTAGAAATTGTTCATATGTAGAACTTTCTCTTGCGCATCAAATCAACTGAGATATATACTCACCGGCAATAGAAACGCAACACCCTAATTTTAGGGAGAAAATTATATACAGGTTATAACTATGTACCAAAAAAGTTAGGACATCTTTTACTTTGCCAAATCAGTTATTTAACGGTTGAATGAATTTCTTTCCATTACCGGAAGTTGCTTTTAAGCCCTTTTAACAGAATTCAAAATTTTCCATTTAAAATGAAATTTTAACAATATTTTAAGTTTCCAAGGTTTTGAAACTGTTAGTCATAATTATTGTACAAAAAGGCCGGGAAAAAATCCTTCTTTCTTTACCGGATTTGATGCCTATATTTGCTCAAAATGACTGATAGCAAAAAGGGGGGATGTTTTAAGAGTTATGTGTTACCTTCTAAAGTTTAATGATAACATTAAAAATGAATATATTTAGGTAAAAAGTAAATTTACAAAAAAATAATGCTCCATTTAAACATTAAATGTTATTTTAGACCTTAGAAAGAAACAAACGCCCGTTAAATCTTAAAAAATCCCCCTTCCGACCATTTAATGAAAACGTACTAGTTCGCCATATACAACAGATGCAGCCCGATTTCTACCATGTATTAAGTTTATCAATGTCTTTATCTGAGCGAAATTAATATTCTTGGGCATTTTTAGATACATGTTTTTCAGATATTGCGGTCGAATTTTCTCTAACCTGGCGTAGTGTAGCAACTTTTTGACTTCCGGTAAAGAAACTGCCATTTATGCTATTGAAACACATGAGCCTGATGAGTCGTTATATAGTGTACATTTGCATCTGCCTCTCTTTTTTTCTTTATTTTGAGAATCTCCTGCATTAGCAATGAAAATCAGTCATTTTGAGGAAATATAGGCATCACATCCGGTAAAGAAAGAAGGATTTTTTCCCGGCCTTTTAGAACAATACTTATGATTAACAGTTTCAAAACCTTGGAAACCCAAAATATTGTTAAAATTGTATTAAAAATGGAAAATTTTGAATTCTGTTAAGAGGGCTAAAAAGCAACTTCCGGTAATGGAAAGAAATTCATTCAACCGTTAAATTACCGATTTGACAAAGTAAAAGATGTTCTAACTTTTTTGGTGCATAGTTATAACCTGTATATAATTTTCACCCTAAAATTAGGGTGTTGCGTTTCTATTGACGGTGAGTATATAAACGCCGTATATTTCCGTTTGCTTTCACTCAATTTAGAATTCGGTCGATTGCATTTTTTTTTACAGAATCAAAAATATATGGTGGTCAGTACTTCAATTTAAAAAATGAGATTTTATTTGTTATTTAAAAGATAATACAAATTAAAAATTGCAAACTTATTGAAAAAATCTTTGATCAGCAACATATAATTGTAAATAAATAATTAAAAAACAATAATAACTTAATCTACCTGGCAAAATGGCAAACGATACAAGTAGAAAATATTCCATTCTGACTTACTTCTGTAAATTTATATGTACGAGACGTTTATGTTTACATCATTTTATAGGAATTGCGAACATTCACTTGGAAAAACCAGAATATGTTTATATACCTACATGCATGATTGCTTAAAACAGTGCGCAATATAACGTGTCACTCAGGTAACTTTTTACAAATGTTTATTTGATAATATGCCTATTGTTTTAAATTCAATTAAATTAGTTAAACTAAAACTTTACATACAAAAATCCAAATTTCTTGCGAGAATGATTTGTATCACTAATAATTCATCTTCTGACAAAAGGTTAACGTTTTCTTTTTAAATAAATGAATTGCAGTAAAACATTATAAGGAAGAATTAAATGCAGTGGTATTGAAAGGAAATTGAATATATGTATATTTATGATAATATTTTTTCAGGATAATAACTTGAAATCAACAAAGACCCATACTCTGTCAGAATGTTTCAAGTATAAATTATTGAGGTTTGTTTTGCTTCTTAAGATATATTTTATCACATTACCATTTGTTAATACATTAAATTTAATATCAAAATAATACTAATTACTTTTGAAAACGTTTCCTTTATTATGAAATGGCCGGATTGATTGATTGTTGTTTGACTCTTATTCTAGAAGGTTTACTCAAACATATACCGGTAAATGGCTTTAAATTAAGATATTCGATCGCTAAGTTGGGGCTCTATGAATAATATAGTGAAAATTAATTTCTTTAAAATCATCCTCATGCACTGTTCTCTGATCCTGTTTACCAAACAGATGAGCTGCCTATATAGCTCAGCTATAGCGGTGCCTCTTTAAGAAATGTGAATTTCACGGGTAATGTACCTGTTTAATTTTTTTACTTTCAAATGTAATATTATTAATAATTTAAAGATATGATATAATTTTTTGGAAAAAGTAGGTCCAACTTCAAGGTCAAAATTACGGGATCAAAATCATAGGCTGTTTGGAAAGTTCTTTAAGCAGATAATGTACATGTGAAATATGAGAGCACTATCTCTTCTCATTGAAAAGTTATGACCAAGTTTAAAGTTTTTGTGACAGATAGACGGGCAGTTCGACAGAGGGGAAAAATGTTAAACGAATACTTTAGTAAGATATAATGTCTCTTTGCTTTCGCAAAAACGGGGACAATAAAAAGCTGTTGCATCATCCTAAAGAGATATCCCCAATCAGTGGTCTTCATATACCCTTTCTTGTCCTTTGTATGACACAGTCTTTGCCTCTGAGATTACAAGTGCAAGTCTTAACTAGTCATTCTCTCTCTCCCTCTAAAGGTATGGAATCGAACATTACGGGGCAAACGACCATTTTTTGCGTTAGCTTAGAATTCTAAAAATAATTTCTGAGATGGCCCAAGGGTTCTTATTTCTGGAAAAAATATGTAGATTTTTCTTTGAGCCTTTGTAAAATTTGTACTGATTTTTGGGACATCACCCCCTTGACTACAAGCTGAATCATCTGTATACATGCACTACTCTCATTTCCAGTCCGCGGGATTCATTCCAGATTTAATAAATGTACCCTTAACTTCAAACAGTTACTCGATCTTACTATAATATGTTAAAAATTAACATGGCTTCAAGATCTAATTATCAGCTTTTACTTCCCCTCGCTTCCCATCACTTACCTTACTACGGTTATATTATTGAGCAACGAATTTGAACTTAAAAAAGCAGCGAAATTTTATACCCACATATATTTAATAACTTTTAAATTCAATTTAAAAAGTGACTCTCATTCCTGGCCAAATTATTCGATATAATCTGCTTTGGGCAAATTTACGCCTTTTTACAATCGCTTTGCGGATTATAAAGCGGATAAGCAAAGCGTAAAGGGGAATTTTCAGGTCAATCTAAATAAATAATGTTTTAATTTGTCGTATTTAAAGCTGAAGGTTGAGTTAAAAAGAAAATAAAATCGAGATGTTTAAGAAAACCAAAAAGAAAAAAAAAATTTAAAAGTTAAAGGATTTCATTTACTATATATTTTTTTCAAAAATTATGCATACAAAATGTTATATAAACATATTGTCAAAGTCACAAATATCATAACAGATGTCCACTGCTATTTAATTGTTGTCTGACCTGTAAATAAAAAAAATCAAATTAAATGAGGGCAAACCTTGTATATAAAGACCATCACCAACAATCACCTTTACTGACAATCAGTAGGGATGGGGATATTAAAAATTCTATACGTAAATGTATCTATAGATTTCTAATTCAAGAATTTTTTTGATATAAAACAAACAATAAACATGTCATTTATACGTTTTCTAGATTCAGGAATTACATTTTTTCATTTTAGGTTAATATTGAGTTCATTAATGACAGTCACAGAAAGTAACGGATATCCCTTGAATAAGACAAAAGAAAATTTTTTGCACATTTTCTTCTTTTAAGTTCTTTTTTATTTTAGTAATAAAAATAAAATATAACCAGAAAATAAAATATCACTTTTTTGTGTAATTTTTTCGCGACACTTTTTTCGAGTGTGAATTGAAAAATTTTCGAAATATAATCAGAAAATACACAATATCACTTTTTTGTATGCCCAAGTGTCTATGTGGTAAGAAATACCAATGAATGTTCTAGTTTTCGTAAGCTTTTTATTGAAAAATGGTTTTTTTTGTCCGTCTGTGTTTTCAAATAACAAAATAATAAAATTGATACCGAAAGCAAGTATATTTTTTTACTACCTATGGATTACTTATTAAAAATTATAATATACGTACCATTGTTGCATTTTACACCTCTCATTAATGGTTTGATTGTAGCTTGTAAATAAGAATGAACGAATGGCACTGCCTTCTCACCACACAGTTCTTTTGCTTTAATGTCCATACAAGTTGAAATTTTTTCTGTTATTCTGTAATTTATATATACAATACATGTATCAATTTTCAGATGTTAATAAGCGATTGATTTAACGTTTAAATTTTCAATCATTCTAAATAAAAAGTACTGCAGTACAAAGGCAAATGGCGACGTAAGGCTTCTTTAAACTTTATCGAATCTAAAACACCGTCCTTTTTATCACGGAAAGGATTCTATTTTACTATATAAGACATTTATATGTACCAGAGAGTACAATTCCATGTTGATGTTCTCTTTAATATCACATTGAAAATTGCAATAATTCTTTTCTTTAGAAAAAAAGGACGATTTTGCTCTGCAAACTGAATAAATCACAAGTATCGGTCCTATTGATAAGTCATCATATATGTTTTGAACACGAAGTATGTCTACAATTCAGTCACTGAAAGCCCTTCCCTAAAATCAATGTGCGTTTTGCAGTTCTAAATGAAGTTAGATTCATTTCTATTGCTATGATATGTCATCATACACTATGTTTTTGCCATCAAGGTATGTCTACAATTTAGGTTCCGATTCCAGTAAATTTCCGGATTAACCCAGATGGTTTTTGGTCTCTGTTAGAAATCTACATCTTCGCTAGCCAAGGCTTTTCGGTCCGCACCGCTCCCCATAAATGGGGAGCAGTGCGGACCGCAAACCCTTGGCTAGCGAAGATTAAAATCAAGCGATATTTGATAATTGTAAGATAGTGACGTAAGCTTTGTTTATCTATCAGATTGCATTTAAAATGCTGTAAACGAAATAAGCAAATTCAGTAAAGGAAAACAAACTTTTTCTGAACTTTAACCTGGATGGGCTATGCCAATTACTCTTGCACAATCTTGTGTGGTTATGTGCAACTCTTTTTTTCTTTTAATGATTTCTTTTTCGGTTTTTATCAACATTGAAAGGAAGAAAACTAATCGAACATTTTGAATAATACACCCCAAAATCATACTGAAGTCGTAAATCATGCTCTTCAACAAAAGGTCATTCTACATTCAATTACAGTTTTTGGGCCTTGACAGGTAAGCATTGTAGATTGAAGGTGATATATGTAACTTAATTGTAAATTGATGTATAATAAAATAAAAAAAATTAGAGTATGAAAGTTTGAAATGTAAAAATGCTAATGTTTTTACCTGCAAATTTCATCAGAAGCATCAGAACCTGTTTTGCTGTCTTGCTTTTCAATAAGTTGTGGAATAAATTTGAAACAGGGCATTATAGCTGTTTGATTTACTACAAATTTGGTCATCACACATTGGAAATTTTCAATAAATCCTTTAAAAAAAGAAAAAAAAATTTAAATTGATAACAAATATAATTATGTTTCAATCTTTTACTCTTTTATGCAATTAAATCTTTTCCTTGTGAAAAAATCAATTTGACGCATGTGAATATTTATTCTATCAAAGGAATGTTACCAATATGCATGAAATTTAATGCGAAACAAACAGAATTCAAGCTCAAGTCTCATGGAACAATTCAAATCGGGAGCAGTTAAAAAAACCTTTTGATATCAGAGGTGGAATCAGATGGCTCGAGGGAGTAAGCATCTCCTACCGACCGGTCACACTTGCTCTCGATCACAATGTTACATAGGGCATCGTGATTAATATTCTATTGCCATCAAAAGCAAGTTATGATTTCAACAGTCAACTTCTTTTCGTACAAAGCAATATACCCTTATGAATGACATTTGTGGTTCACTGATAAAGTGATAAAAATGATAAAATCTATTTTATGGTAATAATTTGATCGATACAAAGACCTAAACAACAAGTACAATCCGATTTTTAGTAGAATGCTGACTTACTCTTTTCCACTAATTGCAAGACTGTTATTTCCCCCTGTTTTTCCATCATTGCAAGAAGCACAGTTTTGTCCGGTCAGTTCAGGTATACTTTCTCCTTGATGCCAGTTAATGCTAAATCTGACGGGTTTTTTTTATTTTGACCCGAGTTTGTAATGCTCTCTATCTATTTTGTGTTGATGGACTTTCGAGCATGTTTCCTGTTCCGTATCTCCATACTTAATCTAATTATTTTCACTGAAGTATAGGAGTAAAAGATTGTTACAGTATTATCTTTCCGTTAAGGCCTCACAGTTTTGCTCTTTAAAAAAAGGTTTGAAGAATATCTTAACTTGCTTTCCCTCAGAACATAAGAACCTTCCAGCATTGACGGTTGTATCTATAGTGAGAGTGCTTGGTGATTTACAGTTATTCTTGATGTCCTTCACACAGTCGCCTAATTTCTTGTGGAAACTGTAACATTGATGGAGATATAAATAATTGCAATTTAGTCTAATTTTAAACAAAAACTGTTTACAATATCAGACATATAAAATTGAAGTAAAAAAGCGAAAGAATATAGCGGTATATTTAATAAGAGAAAGTTTTATTTTAGAGAGGTTTATTTACGATCTATTATAAATTTAATGATTTTCCTAATCAAGATCCTTACAAAATTTCATATATTTCGTTTTTTTGTATTTAAATTTAATTAATATTGGATACTGTATAAAGGGTTATTTATATTATTATTATTTTTTTTATTCTTGTGCATTGAAATTGTTTATGTTGATTTCTGCCCTTTAAATTCATGAAAACAATTTTGCCCCGTGTGTTAAATTCGCCCAGTCCTTTTTTGTTTACAATTTAGTCTAATTTTAATTAAAAACTGTTTACAATATCAGACATATAAAATTGAAGTAAAAAATGTGAAAGAATATAGCGGTATTCGTAGAGGTGGATGAGAGAGGCATCTTTATAAATTTAATGATTTTCCTATCAAGATCCTTACAAAATTTCAAACGTTTTTTGTATTTATACTAAGATGGATATATCATACTTGCCTACAGAATTTATCTAATGTGTGTTCAGTATTCAACGTCTCCATTTCTTGTGATTTCATCATTTCTACGATTTCTTGGAAATTGAATTTCTTCATACAATTCATAATCCTACTATTATCACATTTTTCAGGGACTGTCCCTGGAAAAAGTAACAAAATTAATGTATTCATGCTTAAAAAACACACAAACATAAATTGTGTACACATAGCCGCCTTACATTTGTAACAGACATTCAAAAATAGTTGTAAAATAAAGATGTCTTCAGTAAGTGAATATTTAAAAGTGAATATTTACAATATACCAATATGAAACATGATTTGATAATTCTTATTTTCCCTACCTGATACAATGACAAGCGATATAAGAAGGATAAATGTATATACCATCATTATTGATTTCATGATTATAATCCAAGTTGAATTAATTTCATTATAAAGGTAAAGTATATTTCACAATGGAAAAACCATAAGGATTGTGTGTACAGACAGATGTGCATGACTGCCTTCAAACGTCAGAAGGTGTGTATCAGAAGAATTTATAGTGTTTTATTTACAATGCTACCGTTATTCTGGAGATTACTGACTTGGTCAAGGACTTGTTAGTAAAATCTCTTTTCAATGAAATAAATATCACTTTCTTTAATCAAAACTTAGCATTTTGAAATAGGATTGATGAACGCATAAACAAATTTTATATGCCTTGTTCTTGAATTTTTCCTTTCAAACGCCTTTTTCTGCCTGTATATTGTTTTTGTTTTCTCTCAATACAGAAACAGTAGCCCACCTGGTGCATTGGTTAAAATATCGTGGAGTATGGAAATGCTGGTTTCAGTCCAGTGCAATTCCTTAAGGATTCTTCTCTTTGACTATTAAGAAATATATAATTATGCATATGTATAGAAATTGTAGTTTTCATTTGTTCTAACCGAAATAATTTTGTTTTGTCCAAATATTGAAATGGACATTCCATCACACAAACTTTTGCTTAAACTTTTTTTTTTGTGAAAAATCCTTATTAATGCGATTCTCTTCTCTCCTTTAAACATTATTCAGGATGTCAATTTAAATGTAAATGTATCGAAAAATAAAGCTGATTTCTGAAAAAAGTTTGTTCAATGTGTTATTTATCCTTATAGGACATAATTTGTAGATCACCACCGGCAAGTGGTGGCGTCTTGATATGAGTGAAAAATTCTCGAGCGGGACGTTAAACAATATACAATCCATATTATGGATATCATGATACCATGGCAGTCATTATATCGACCATAATATTTACGACAAATTGACTTCAATAGAAACTAGCTAAAGTTTACCACATCGCTGATAGTATAAAGACATGAGTAATTCGTGAACATGATATTGAAAGGAAATTGAACTGTTCGATTGTAAAAGAATTTATATTTATTTTATATGTATGTGAAGTAACATTATAATTAAGTGATAAATATATATTATTATAACAGTAACTTGATCCAAAGGGTAATATCGCGTCTTGTTTGGTCTGATGATCCGCGCCTGTCAATGAGACGTGACAGTCATTATATTTCGACTCTTTTGATGATATTGTCAACGAGACGTGACAATTGACTTCAAGTTACTGTTATAATGATAAATTTTATATACCACATTGCTGATCTAGCTAAAAAAAAGCAAAATAAAACTTAAGAGATCAATTGTACAATAAAACAGAGCATAATAAGAAGGGACATTTAAATGAATAAATATATGTGTTTTACATGTCATCAGTTTAGATAGTGAATTATAAAAACTAATTGATAAATAATCATATCTGTGATTGTGTTTTCAACAGTAAAATTGAGCTTACACAAAGTTATATAATAAATAATCATATCTGTTTACTGTGTTTTAAGTATTAAGCTTCATCAAAGTTGTTGATTTCAACGAATTTAGAAAAACGCACAATGGTCTCTAAAAAGATAGTCAAAACGCAAGTAAGCAGAGATACATTTGTAAATTATGTATATCATTTTCACAATCCGCCAGACAAAACAATGTCAAGGTTTCAAAACAGACAGGTGACTGTCTGAAGTAGAAGGGCAGTTATTTTGTTCCTACTGGTTGGCGGTTTTTATTGCGTTTGTCGTAATTAAAGTACGAGATTGAAAAGAAAGAAAAACATTTAAGGAGGAATGCCACACCAACTTTTTATTTTATAGATCTCTGAGTCAACTTTTTTAAAGAATGGTTTCAGCATTGAAAGGCCGACATTAGTTCTCAATTATTTTATATGATTTTTTTTTGTATTTTTTCAAAGAATATTAAAAAAATTATTTACTTCCAAATTAGATGCTTTCTTGCAAAAATTTTGCTGTAAATGAATGCATCACATTAATACCTAATAAAATATGTAAAAAAAAAAAAAGCTGTATAGATTTTAAATTTTTTAAAATAAAAAATTATTGATGAAAAAAAACCACATATTTGTGCATATTTTTTAGACTTGTGGTTTAAATCTTTTTAAAATCAGTCACAACTGGGGAGAACATGTTTGTTCATCACATTTATAAAAGAAATTGAAACGAAATAGCCAAATTTTAGAGAAAATATTTTTTCTAAATTTTGGCCAATCCCGATCAAAATTAAACCGATCCCAACTATGATTGTACAATTATTGAAATAAATAACATTTCCCCAAGAACACTAGTCTGATTACGTGTAGTAAGTGTTAAAACATAATTGAACTTGAGAATCAAATTGATTTCTTCATTGTAAATACAGGAAAGAGGCAATTAATTAGCATTTTATCATTTTGTGTTAATTTTGATCGGGTTCAGTTTAATTTTGATCGGGTTAGGTCCAATTATTAAAAAAATTAATTTCTCTAAAATTTCTCAATTTTATTTCAATTTCATTTTAAAATATGATTGACAAATATGTTCTTCTCAGTTGTGACTAGTTTTATGGTGTTTTTAACCATAGGTTTAAAAAATATTCACAGATAATGTGTTTTATTTTCTTAAATATTTTTATTTATAAAAAATTAAAAAGTCTAACCAGCCTTTCTTTACATATTTTATTAGATATTCATATGATGCCTTCATTAACAGCAAACTTTTAACTCGAAAACATCATATTTGGATATAAATAATTTTTTTTATTTTCTTTGAAAATATATAAAAAAGAATTAACAAAAAATAATTAAGAGCTAATATCGACCTTTCAATGCTGAAACCATTGTTTAAAAGGGGTGACTCAAAGATCTATCAAATAAAAATGTGGTGTGGCATTCCACCTTAAAGCAAGTTATGACCACAATTAAATATTAGTATACGTAAAGGTATTTCTTTGCAGAGTTTCATAATTTTGCAAAACCCCCAACTCTGTTTAGTTCATGTATAACTTAAGGCGAGTT
The DNA here is from genome assembly GCF_032062105.1 of Saccostrea cuccullata. Taxonomy (NCBI): domain Eukaryota; kingdom Metazoa; phylum Mollusca; class Bivalvia; order Ostreida; family Ostreidae; genus Saccostrea; species Saccostrea cuccullata. Next base: position 62,652 of record NW_026935288.1, on the reverse strand, counting down.
TCTTTGGTTGATATCTTGTATGTGCATGTGTGCATGGTCTGAAAAATAAATTGTTCTTAACTCTTCTCTTACGCATTTAATAATTAATTTTAGCCAGAATTAAAGCTGAACTTTAAGGGAAGTTTTATTGATTGAATACATGCATATGGAATTAAATCCGTGTTACTGATACTTCAGATTTATACATATTGCATCGAATAATGTAACAAATAAACTGTTAATTACCGTCTTGTTTTTGATTCCCAGAGGAAGCAACATTAAGTAAAATATTTCTGTTTATTTACAAATTCAAAGAACACAGAAACAGATTTATATTGCTAAGGTTACTTCCCCTGTTACTGATAAAGTTATAATAACAATCCAAACAAACGATTTTAATTGCATTTTTGTGGAACGTTTTGATTTTCCTGGTTATTTTGATCATTTAAAATCAAACAAATTTTTTTTTCGTATTATCTAAAAGACTCTAGGTGAGAAATAATATGTTAATTGCCACTTTAAACATTTGATCACCCTTGGCCCTATAGCATATGTAGTAAAGTAGATGTTCTTGTCTAGAGTTCATAGACCAAGTTTAAGGGAAGATCTGTAGTATTTACTCTCTCTCTATCTCTCTCTAAAAGTATGGAATCAAGCGTTATTGGACCATTTCTTTCAAGAAGCTTAAGTTTGATAAGAATGTTTTTATTAATTTTCGAAGTGACATAAGGGCTGGGACGATACAACTTTTTCTATATCGATACGTATCAAGATATTTGAGCCACGATAGGATATGTATCACGATATATTTAATTGCTAATAAGATATTTTTTTGCATTGAAATAAACAAATTATTTATTTGCAAATAAGAATAATTTATTCAAAATAGTTGTTTATAAATTGTAAAACAAAAATATTTTACTCAAGTGGTGTTCATTATTGTTTATTTCATATCCATATTTATATTTAGCTTATTTATTTTATATATTACACCCAAAATGTTAAATAAACAAAACAAAAACAAAAAACAGAAGTAAGATTTTTTGGGCGATATTTCGATAATTCTTCATATGTTTCGATATGCGTATCGTCCTCACAGATATCACGATATATCGATATATCGTCCCAGCCCTAAGAGACATCATGAAAAAAACTTGCTTATCTTTGAACCTTTGTTAAAATTTTACATACTGATACATAAACTCAAGTCTTCAAAATCTGTATCTAAAAGAAAATTAATTCTATTACTTCTCTCTTTATTGCCAACTACAATAATGTTCTCACTTTACTAGGATAAGAGACTTCACAAACAACGAAACCGTCATGCATCCAAGTTATTTATTTTATTTAATGCTTCTATACATCTCGCTATAGTGTTTATTAGTGGGGCGGAGTCTCTTAAGCATTTAACTTTGTCGGGTATTGTCGCACTCAATTACCTTTCCAAATTGTTTTTGAAGATCCATTTACAATTTCAATTTTGAATAGCTTTAGGTAAATTAAAATGATAAAATTAAAAAGGAGAAGTATTTTAAAAGGGAAATGAGAGTACGCAATTTATTCTGTAGTTTTTTCTTCAGTCATCATGCATACAAAATATTATATAAACAAATTGTAAAGGTCACAAATATCATAAGAGATGTCCACTGCTGTTTAATTGTTGTCTGACCTGTAAACACGAAAAATCAAATTAACTGAAGACAGGCTTATATATAAAAATCATCATCAATTATTTTACAATCTGTAGGGATGAAAACATTTTAAGCATGATAGGCATTCTATAAGAAAGATTTTCCATAGGACTGCTTAATCAAGAAGTATTCGAGTATAAAAAATTTAGCATATAAAAGTATGGATGGATCAAAGACGTAATAAAGCTGGTCATACCCCTAACAGATTCAGGAATTACATGCTCTTTTCAGCTCAATATTGAATCTATAAATAAATAACATTAACTAACTGATGTCCCTTGAAAATCTCAACAGAAAATTATGCTCATTTCAAATTCTTTTCAAATTATAATATTCATGAAATTAAGAGAAAATAAGTATCGTTGTAGAAATATTTTACGCTCTATTTAGAGCTAGGTTTAAAACAGGTAATATGTTTCAAAAATCACATAAAATTTTTCTTATTTTCACAAAATATCTTTTGTATGATCATGTGTCCAGTTTTATTCGTTTACTATAATTTTTCAGAATTAAAGAATGTTCTAATAATGATAAGCTTTTTATTGATACATGTTTCTTTTTTTGCATGTGCACTTTATTATTATATAAAAAAGGCATTAAATTTATTTGCAACAAATAACCAGAAGGATGAATTAAACTAAATCAACTTAAATTTGCGTGTTTCTTAAGATATTTTTAAACTAATGTACAGTAGTTGTTAGAGTAAAAAAAAAAAAAAGTTTTGGTATCATACCATTTTGTTTACTGTGTGGCAATAAAGTATTACTAACAATGAATTATTTATTATAAATTATCCAATACATACCATTGTCGCATTTTATGCCTTTCATTAATGGTTTGATCGAGGCTTGTACATAAGAACGAATAAATGGTACCGTCTTTTCGTCACAAAGTTCTTTTGTTTTATCTTCCATACAAGTTGTTATTTTTTCTGTTATTCTGTAAATTCATACAATAGCAACTTTCAAATGTTAATAAACGAATACAGTGTAATTTAAAGTTTCAATTTTGAATTACACTATACTAAAGGTACTACAGAATAGAACAAAATGCGACGTTTGCCTTGTTCGGTCTTTATCACAACTAATCTAAAATTCTTTTCCTTTCCCTTTTTATTTTAATTTTTGAACTCTATTTATAGAGAAAGGTCTCTATTTTTCTACAGAAAATATGCATATGTATCTGATAGTAAAATACCATAATAATTTTGCAAATAGTGTTTTCTCTGACATCACTTTAAAATGGCAACATTTCTTTTATTTAGATTATTTGGACGATTTTCCTTTTGCAATAAAAAATAAGGATTCAACAAAGTTGGAGAGTATATATCAATTCAAAGTTTAAAGATAACGTAAGTAGTCTGCTGTTGAACGGAGTCCCTAGAATAAAGAGTCTCAAGTGAAAAAAAACACCTATACTTTAAATTCTCGAAGCAAGGTTTTGTTTTGTACTGTTTTAAAACTAACTTTTGTGATCAATATAAAGCTAAGTACATAGAATTAAAAGCATTATAAAAACAATTTCTTCACTGAATTAAATTTAATTTAAGCGTTTCATCAGAAAATACAGGACCGTTTTAAATTGTAATTCTAAATTTGCAGTATTTCATACTCTAAGTATTCTCCGTTCAAACAAATTTAAATCAGGATATTTTCTCTTAAAAGAGCTCTCATAATCTTTGTTGAAGATTACAAGTTTTCCATCTGTTGCTTAGGTCTTCGGCAGTCTCGTTTAAAGTCATCATTTCGTGAGGTCTATGGTCGATACAATGACCTTGTCCTTGTCAGCAAATAAATTTATCATTGAGTCAAATGCTGACTGACATTTTTCATACTAATTTTTATTGTATTATTTAAACCCTGAATTGACGACTGATTTTTCCATTATTCCCTTATCACGACAAAGAAAATACGAGGGTGTGACCGTCAGGCAGGGGATGCTTTCTCCTCCATGGGACCTGATTCCACCTCTGATGTTTTGGAGGACGGTATTTGCTCTGCTCCTATTTTGTATTGTTTTATGGGATTTTGATCTTGAATACTGTTCGTTATCTCCACACGTTTTAACTCTAATATCCAGTAGATAGTTTCCGCTAGATATTGATTCTGCGGCTTAAAATGTCACACTCTCTGGTTTGTCTTGTTCTACAAGGTTGAGGCGTGGACTACAAAGGGCTTAACCCAAATATTTTGTTCCCTCTTGCCTGCAATAACAAACCTATAAAAGATCTTCTGAAAAGAATTCTAGAATCCTTAGATTGGTTCTGCAAGGTTTGATAGCTGATAACCTTTCATTGTGTGCCATGCAGTTCCACATACAGATAGATTCCTTCCAGAGTGGTGAACAAATTTTAAAATGCGGTAATTTTGATGACACTAAATATGTTATAGCCATCAAACCCCGTGGGGATCCGGGTTAGAATAGGTCCTCAGTACCCCCTTGCTTGTCGTAAAAGGCGAATAAATGGGGCGGTCCTTCGGATGAGACCGTATAAACCGATGCCCTGTGTCACAGAAGGTGTAGCACGATAAAGATCCCTCCCTGCCGAGCTTAGGCAAAAATTTGCAGCCCTTCACTGGCAATGGTGACGTCTCCATATCAGTGAAATATTCTGGAGAGGGACGTTAAACAGTTTACAATTACAATTATAGCCATCAAGTGTGTTTACACATTCGGTTCCGGTTCTAGTAAATTCCCGAATAAACATTATAATGGTTTTAAAATTCTCTATCAATTTCTAATAACTGTAAAGATTTCACTAAGCTCTGTTGATCTTTCGAACTATATTTATTTAAAGCCATACATGGCGTAACTGATAAAAAAAAATATTTTTGTGAAAAATATAAAATAAGTAAAGAAATATAGTTAATACATTGAAATTAAAACTTTTCATACAATTCTGAACACGGAGAACACCTCGTTTTATCTAAAAATACAATTTTATATTCTCTGTAATGTGTTATTATGTTCCCCAAACGAAGTTGGGGAACATATTGTTTTTACTCTGTTTCTTATTATTATTATTAAGGTCTTCCGTCTTCACGGAAGACCTTATAGTGATTCTACTGTTTCTTATTATTATTATTATTATTTTTCATTTTTATTTTTTTGACCTTTTCAAATCGCGTTTTCTCGAAAACTACTCAATGAATTTCAGCCAAATTTTCAGGAAATATGTGTTGTACCATGCCATTTTGAAATATGAAAAGAAATTGGAAAAATTCACTTCCGGTCAGGAATTATTGCAAAATTTCATTTTTTCCACTAAAAACCTATTCCGTGAATGTTCTCAGAAACTATAAAAGGTAGGATTCTCAAACTTTCAGATATGATAGAGGTTGGTTTGTAGATGTGTGATAAGAACATTTCGTGTGTCGTCGCCACTTCCGGTCGTCACAGGAAGTGATTGAAAAAGGGTAATTTTTTGAACTTTTTTGTTTTTTGACATTTTTTATTGATATTAAAAAGAATAATAGAGACATATTTGAGAATGATAAATATGTAATTTGATTTAGAATCGAAAATGCCCACCTCGAGATATTCGCATTTAAAAATTTGAAGTGGTGGTCCCCAATGGCGTAATGGTAAGCGCGTTGGATTTCCACGCTGGCGACCCGGGTTCCATCCCCCATATGTCCGAAATTTTTTTTTATCACTTTTTCATTTCGATTTTACGTTTTTCTTTTAGAATCGGACGGAAGACCTCTCGTTGCTCGCAACGAGTTTCTTTTCTAGTTAAGGTCTTCCGTCTCCAACGGAAGACCTTATTGTTTTCGTACGGTTTCTTTTTCCCTTTTATTATTCCAACCAATTTTGTGCACGCAAATTCTCAGAAATGGCTCGTCCAAATTTCACGAAACTTTCAGATCTGGTAGGTATTGATCTGAACCTTATTGGAAATTTTTTTGATTGATGACGTCACTTCTTATCTCGAGATATTAAGGATTTTCTGATTTTCAGAGGGTCGGCTTGTCCAGGAAACTCCTCCGAAACGACTTAAGATATCGACTTAAGATTTTCAGTGAAAATAAAGGAAGGTTTGATGAGTTGTAATTGGGTCTCCAAATCTTTCTAGCGCAAAAGGCGCCGGAGCTCGGTAGGGCCCGAAAAAATGTCTCAGAAATATCTCACAAAATTTGACACATTTTGTTTCATATCTTCTCACCTGTTCATAATTTGTTAAAGCATATTGAAGAAAAAATGTACAAAATTATAATACCTTTCATTTGATACCAATAAAATGGGGCTGCCCCTCAAATAAGGGGCTCAGAGGGACCAAAATTCTTTTATCTATAACTCTCTAAAGATCGATATTTTGTTATATATTACTGAAGCAAAAGTAGTCATCTTAACAGTTTGCAACAATATATCATAAAATTTTGGTCATATGTTATGTAATTAGGGGTCACAAGGGGCCAGAATGTCAAATCTTTGACGCTTTATATCTCAAAAAGGGGGAATATTTTGAAAAGCAATATTGAAGAAAAGATTGTCAGAATAATGTTCTAAACAATATTCAAACTTTGAATTTTTGTAAAACGGCCCCATTAAGGACTTGTAGGGGTGGCCCCTAAATATTTCCATTTTGCATATCTCCACAACGAAAAGAAATCTCTGAATAGATACTGAATAAAAAATCTTCAAAATCACAAGACTTTTAATTTGATACCAAAAAATGGGACTGACCCCTCAAATTAGGGGCTCAGAGGGGCCAAAAGTCTTTTATCTATAACTCTCTAATGATCAATATTTTGTTATATATTACTGAAGCAAAAGTAGTCATCTTAACAATTTGCAACAATACATGATAAAATTTTGATCATATGTCACGTAATTAGGGGTCACAAGGGGCCAGAATGTCAAATCTTTGACGCTTTATATCTCAAAAAGGGGGAATATTTTAAATAGCAATATTGAAGAAAAGATGGTCAGAATAATGTTCAAAACAATATCCATACTTTGGATTTTTGTAAAACGACCCCATTAAGGACTTGTAGGGGTGGCCCCATAACATTTCCGTTAAGCATATCTCCACAACAAATAAAAATCTTCGTTTAAATACGTTTAAAAACGAATAAATACTGAACAAAAAATCTTCGAAATCACAAGACCTTTCATTTGATACCAAAAAATGGGGTTGACCTCTCAAATTAGGGGCTCAGAAGGGCTAAAACTCTTTATCTATAACTCTCTAATGATCAATATTTTGTTATACATCACTGAAGCAAAAAGTAGTCATCTTAATGATTTGCAACAATATATTATAAAATTTTGGTCATATTTTATGGATATAAGGGTTGCAAGGGGCCAAAATGCTATATTTTTTATGCTTTACGTCTCGAAAAGGGGAAACATTTTTATAAGTCATATTGAACAAAAGATGTTCAGACTATCGTGATAAATATCAGAAACTTTAAATTTGATGAAGAAAAACTTAAAGTCTTTCTCTTTTAACTAATATCTCAGTCAAAATCACATCTCAACATATCGAGAAATTCAACGGAAGACCTACTCGTTGCTCGCAACGAAATCTCATCTAGTTAAGGTCTTCCGACTTCCTTCGGAAGACCTTATTGTTTTCCTTCTGTTTTTTATTATTATTATTCTTTTTTCATAGTACAGCCGATATCTCAGCTATGCGTGGACAGATTTCAAAGATTTTCTCAGGGAAGATGCATCATGAGAATATCTCCAGACGTGTTTTTCATTTTTTCAAAATTCACTTCCGTTCGTGATTTTTGGGGATTTTTGTATTTTTTAAAAGGCATTTTGTCCAGCAGTTTTCTCGAGAACGGTTAAAGATGTGAAAGTGAAACTCACTGAGGTGATAGAACATCGAACTCCGTTCTGGGCAACGACCTTTATTTTTCGTCGTCGGCACTTCCTGTCGTAAACGGAAGTGAATTCAAAAAGTCACATTTCTCAACTTTTTTGTTTTTCAATATTTTCCTTTAGTATTTACAAGGTTTATATTGTGTCGTATGAGAATTCTAAATATGTGTTTAGTATCTTGATGCGTACATATATTAAAAAGATATGACCGAACCAAACTTTGTCCCACTGTCTGGGGTTCGAATCCCGCTGTGGGCGTTCGATTTTTTTTATCTTTGTTTCTGTCTTTTTTCAGTTGCAAATAACTTTTCTCTCTTTTTTAACATGTATGGAAGATTTTGCCGATTTTTAAAAGCTATTTTTGAGATATTTTGAGGAAAGCATGTAATAATCATGAGGTATGTTATGAGGCTGCTGTAAATGAACGTAAACGAACAAAAATACATTCTGAAATTTTATGGGATGACGTAGCATAGAATTCTAATGAAAATCGGTCGGAAGACCTGCTTGTTGCACCAGCAACAAGAACGCATCTAGTTATTATTATTTTTCTTCTTCTTCCTGGGTACTTTTTTGTCCGGGAATGATCTTGTAAACTGTTCGTCCAAGGTAGGTAAAACCTTTTTAGGGTAAGTAGACATGTTATGCAGATTTGCGGAATCAAGGTCATTTTGCGCGCACGTGCTTGCAAGAGCGCGCACGTGCAACACTTGAAATAACCAATATAATAGAAATAGTCGGAACTTTTCTATTTTTTGATAAAATGCTTTGAAACTCATAATGTAAGGATACATTAGTAGTATAGACAAGATGGCATGGTCAAAATAGCAAGATCTCACGCGCATGCACGTGCGCTTTGCTCTGATTGGCTGAAACTAAAGTCTCAATATCTTTCTTGTTTCTTGTCATAATCTTTTGAAATTTTGAACATGGTCCTACATTATGAAGATCTACAGCACGATATATTAAAATTTTAATAAAAGCATGCGCATGCGCACGTGCTGTAATCTGATTGGCTAAAACTTTAAATGGCTATATCTGCTTTGTTTTTTGACGAAATGCTTTGAAATTTAAAACATAGTCATGCATTACGATATCCTAAAATATGATATAGAAAATATTCATGAAATCACGCGCATGCACGTGTGCTGCAATCTGATTGGCTGAAACTTCAAATGGCTATAACTCTCTTGTTTTTCAACCAAACAGGATGAGATTTAGAACTTGGATAAATATAAGGGACTCCTACAAGAAGGTGTAGTCATTATGCACGTGCTTGCACGTGCGTGCACGTGAAATGAGTAAAATAAAAAAAATACACTCGAATGAGTGCATTTTTTAATACTTTTGGATTAAATGCTTTGATATTATTAAAATTTAAGATAGTGTAGACAAGATAATATGGTCGTTACGCACATGAACACGCGTGCAATGCCTATTTTTTAAATATATTTTGTATTTTTCTTGGAAGACCTTGATTAAGTCTAAATTCCATAAAGTATTTCTTATTTAATAGAGATAACAGGGAATATGGCACCAAAAGGGAGTTGGGGAGCGTTTGGGGAACATCTGTAACGGTCCCCGTTACAATTAGCACTAGTTTAAATCTTTTGTATTTTCTTCCGAGTCGGAGAAAATTCCGAGAATCCAAATTAAATTGTGATTACTTTATAACGCAATTGACTTAGATTTTGTAATCTACGGAAAACTTTTATCTTTATATAAAGTAATGATACAAATAATAAGTTCTTATAATTGTAGTCTAATAATTTTTATTGTACATACGCCATATATGGCTTTAATGTTGTATAAGCCAAATAAGCAAACGTAGAAAAAAAACGAATTTTTGTGAATTTCTTTCTGATTAAATCTGAATCTCTTTCATAATTTTGAGCAGATATGACCACATTTTCATTAATATCTCTTTTGTTTTTCATAAAAACTTTAACACAGAGGACACATTGAGACAAATACTATCAATACTATCAATTAATATCCTTGAAACAAAAACGGTCATAGTATAGTACATTTAATAACACATTTGATTACCGATATATTCTTTGGGGGGGCGGGGGGGCTAGATAAAAATATATTTACCCGCATGTTTCCCCAGAGACTTCAGAACCCGTTTTGTTGTCTTGGTTTTTAATAAGTTGTAGGATAAATTTGTAACAGGGCATGATAGCTTCTTGGTTCTCCACAAAATTGATTATCACACATTGGAAATTTTCAACAAATCCTATTTGAAAAAGCATGAATTTATAACATTAATACTTTTGTTAACTTCTTCTGTCATTCTTTTATGTATTTAGAATATGAAAATAACGAACAGCATTCAAGCTAAGGCCATTGGAAGGATACAAACCGGGATCAGAGCGGAACATGTTCTCTATTATATCAGAGGTAGGATCATATGATATGAATGAGTAAGGATCCCCTAGCTACCGCCCGGTTACACCCGGTCTCATTCACAAAATAGTGTAGGGCGTCAATTATTCCGCAGCAATCTAGCCCACTGTTCCAATACTGACAGGAACCGCAAATGAAGATTTAATTAACAATGTAATATTTTCCTTATCATTTATCGCTTTGGGCAGTTGTGTTAGTTTCAGAAACATTGTAAATTAAAGGTGCTTTTCTACCGTCAAATTCCTTTCTTGGGTAGTAATACACCTTTATCACTTGTATATGCGGTTTATGCCTCCAGTTCGATCCAGTACTTAAAGAAATGCTACAAGTACGGGAAATACCTGATAAAAGATAAACATATGACAAATACGTTGACGGTAAAAAAAAATAAAAGTCTATATTCAATTCATCATTTTACAAGGTCTATGGTCGATAAGTGAAAATGACAGAAAATACAATCATTAAGTTAGCTGCTGTCAAACTTTTTTCCATCCTAATCATAACAAGGAAGGAACTGTGGTTTTGGTCTGTCGGTAAAATGATGCCTTACTCCTTCATGGCATCTAATCCCAACTCTGATGTTTTAGGCTAGAGGTCTTTGATTGTTCTGTTCCTGATTAATTTTGATTGACTCTTGGGCATGAAAATTATTCGCTATCCACATCTTTCATTAAATTAACTTTATTAAATTCATTGAATAAAAATAGTTTTCTTTCCGTTAAGGTCTCACCACTTTGCCCTTTAGAATATTATTACACCTTACCTTGCCTTCCCTCTGAACATAAGAAGCTTCCAGCATTAACACTTGTATCTATAGAGAGTGTATTCGATGTTTTGCAGGTTTTATTGCTGTCCTTCAAACAGTCGCTTAATTTCTTTTGATTACTGTACCATTGACTAAGAAGTATGAAATTAACAATTAAGTCCATAATTTGTTTACAATATCAGATATATACAATTAATGTCAGATAGAAGAAGAATAAATAATTTAATGCATATGTACGTCAAAGACTTCTTATGAATTTAATATTTTACCAATCTATATAATTTACAGAAATTTTCAGAAGATTTGATTTTCGTAAGATCCTGACATAATTCCAATTATTGCATTGTGTTAGATCTAAAATGGATATATCATACTTGCCTACAAAATTCATCTGTTGCGTTTTCAGTATTCATCGCCTTCAAATCTTGTGATTTAAACATTTGTACGATTTCTTGAAAAGGAAATTCCTTCGCGCAATTGATAAACCTATTATAATCACATTCTTGAGATACTGTTCCTGGAAAAAAAAATCAACAAAACTAAAAAGAAAGAAACAAACATGAAATAAGCATGAATTGTGTGCATAGAGCATATTTAACACACATTAAAAAATGATTGTAAATAAAGTAGGTGTCTTTAATAAGTAAATATTTACAGCATAACAATATGAAATATTACTTGATAATTTTTAATTTCCCTACCTGGAACGATGGCAAGCAATACAAGAAGGATAAATACATGTACCATTATTACAGATTTCACGACTATAATCCAAGTAAAATTTACTTCTTTATATACTTAATGTTTATTTCATAATGGAAAAACTAAACAGATTTTGTGTACAGTCATCTGCGAATGACTGCCTCAATGATTCAGAAAGTGCGTATTATGTTATCCCACCTCGGATGTTTTGAAGGTCCGTGTTTGCTCAGTTCCTATTTTGAAAAATAAAGAGTTAAAATTTTTGAATTTGCTAAAGAACATTTTTTTTTATTTTGAACTCCCAGACGCTGAGGTCGATATGAACAGGAAGATTTGAGCACTTTGTCAGAAGAAATTTTACGTCTTACAAGAATATTAAGGAATCGTAAAAGGCAGAGATGGGTTCAATTTCTTTAAAAAGTAATTAATTAAAGTACAACTACTTTGACATTTTTTCTTCAATTAAAATACAGGCTTTCTAAGACATGTATTTATATTCAAATATTTACATTCGCTGCGTTTTTCTAGTAAGCTTACTGTGAAATTGATTTGAAAAACATTTTCGTGTATACTCACGCGAAGAAATATACACGGAGAAACGTGCGTTAACGTGACGTCACAATGAGACTGCAGCGACGTTAGTAAAATGCAATAATATAGGGCAGCGAGAAATTCAAATATTGAGTATATTTAAGTTTCCTCCAAACAGGTAAAATGTAAATATAAGGAATGTTTTTAAGTTTAGTGCGAATTATTGGTGTGAGAATCACACAGACTTGCACGTAGGCATATTTTTCATGAAGCGCTAGCGCGCTTCATGAAATATGCCTACGTGACAAGTCTGTGTGATTCACACACCAATAACTCACACAAAACTAAAGATATTCCTTAAATATCACAATTAATTTACAAAAGTAATTTTAAAATTAAATTACAAATTTAAATTTGATTTTTCAAATTTATTTCTTGTCAATGTATATACATAGCAGGGATCATTAATTTTTATATAAGCTCAACCATTGCACAAACAATACAAGAAATAATATAATATCGGCAGTGTGTATATTCTTTGTTTTAAGTATAAAATTGTTATTTACAAAATATCAAAGAACTATTTGAGATCTGTTTGATGCAGTTTCCTCCACATAAACCTCCATGTGCACAAATTGCATGGGATATGAGATTTGATTAAAAGGGAGTAATTTGACAAGGAGTGGTCGCAACTGTAACCTCTAAAAAAAAAACACTTTGTTTGAAAGTAACCTGAAAATCTTAAATATGTTGAACATTTTTACTTCATAAATAATACTTGTAGTAGTACAGAACATAACTTTTTCAGATGCAAAATTCATTCATAGAATTATATTTAAATGTTAAAAAAACTATCAAATTGAAAGTTTTTCTCACCTTCAGTCAGACTTTGCGTATATCTCAGTTTATAGCTCATGTTCATAAAACCTATCCAAGATATATTCATTTAACTTAATATGATTATAGATACTGATAAGCGCTATTATCAACCGATTTTGACCTTGACCTTTTCTTTGACTTTGACCTCATTTTTCTAAAATAAGTGTTTAGCTAAGTTTTAAACATTTCATTCAAGGTGACTTCACTTTTCTTAAATTAGTGTTTAGCTCATTTGTAAAGAATCCACCCAAAATATTTTTATCAGACTTCATATACTGATCCATACAGATGAGAGATATTTAACTGCATCAACATTTTTGACATTGACCTTTAATTTGACCTTGACTTCACTTTTCTTAAATAAGTGTTAGGCTAATTTTACAAAAATTCATTCAAAATATTTTTGTCGAACTTCATCTGTTCATTCTTACTGATGAGAGCTATTCAACTGCATCAAAATTTTGACCTTGATCTTTCATTTGACATTGAACTTCAGCTCAAAGAACCATCCAAGATATTTTATCAAACTTCATATACTGATATATACTGATAAGAGTTTTTCAACTGCAACAACTTTTTTTACCTTCACCTTTAATTTAACACTAAAATAACTTTTTTGAAATGAGTGTTTAGCTCAGTTTTAAAGAAATCATAAAAAAAATATTTTTATCAAATTTCATATGTTGATACAAACTGATGAAAACTATTCAACTGCATCAACATCTTGACCTTGACCTAATTTTTCCTTAATTAGTCTCAAATTTCATATGCTGATACATGTAAGAAATTCAACTGCATCAACATTTTTGACATTGACCTTTTATTCAACCTTAACCTCACTTTTATCAAATTGTGTTTAAGTCAGTTTTTAAAAAAAATCATAACATTTTTTTTCAACTTCAAATGTTGATTCACACTGATGATATAATTTTTCAACTGCATCAGCATTTTTTTAACCTTTGCCTTTCCTTTGAACTTGACCTCAATTTTCGAAAAATTGTGATATATACTGATGTACGCAATCCAACTGCATCACAACTCAAGACATTCTGATAAAATTTCGTACACTAATAGAAATTTTCATGTTGCATTACTAATATACCCTCGGCAGGGCAGTCATGCCTTATTGACATATTTCAAGTTAATTGAAATAATTATCTCCATGTATTGACTTTGTCTTCTAAATCACGGAATGAATACCTCTTTAGAGGACTTGATTTTTTTTATTGCAATTTTCAGCTGTGATCTGGAGGCCAATTATCTCTTACCAACAAGAGGGTACTTAATTCATGACGCACACACATTCCATTTCTTTTTCTTAATAAACACATTCTTATTCTTCATTGATCACACAACAGAGATTGAAATATAATAGATGTGTGTCTCATAGCAGAATAGACCCAGAACAGCGATGCAAAAAATAAGATAAACATAAAACAAAAAATTCAAACTTCTTATAATGAGTAGAAAGAAAATAGATTACTATTTTCTAAATCATGGAATGAATACCTCTTTAGAGGACTTGATTTGTTTTGATTGCAATTTACAGCTGTGATCTGGGGGCCAGTTATCACTTACCAATAAGAAAGTATTATAATGCATGGCACACACATACCATTTCTTTTTCTTGACACACACATTCTTATTCTACATTGATCAAACAACAGAGATTGAAATGTAATAAATGTGTGTTTCATAGATGAATTAGACCTAGAATGGCGATGCAAAAATCAGATAAACATAAAAACAACAAATTCTAATTTTATATGATGATTAGGAAGAACTAGATTATTATTATTTTAAACAAATATGTTTTCTGTATAATTGAAGAATTGCTCAAGAATATTAGTTTGCAATAAAATAAAAGACAGTAAAATGGGTAGGTAATGGTGACAATATTCATGAATGCCTGTGTATGTTATAAACATGTATATGTTTACATATATGTGTAATTGAAAAAGTAATTGAAATAACATGGTATTTTTTCAATGAATTAATTAAATTACAATTACAAATAATTGAAGAAATGTTCTATTACAAATAACTTTCAATTACTTCAAAAAAGTAATTAATTGCAGTCAATTACAATTTCTTTTTTCAACTACATGTACCCCATCCCTGGTAAAAGGCAATATGTGAAACATCTATGCTTCGGTTTCCACTTACGAGGGGCGTTTAATAGATAATGTCATTGGGGCTCGGAAAGAAACAAAAAACGCTTTTCTATGACTTAGTCTTAATGATTTAACTAAAATATTTTCTTTCAATTAAAACGCATATCCGTAACATTTTCTTTCAATTTCTAATTGTTTTTCGAACACATTTTTGAGTATGACCCTTCGTATACTGGAATATGGCAGATCCTATGATTTTCTGTACTTGTTTTTTTCTTTCTGATAGATGTTTTTTTAAGTTTAGGAAATGAAACTATTCAAAGAATGAAAGATCTGGCAAAATTTGTTGATGTGACAAAATATTTACTTTCTGTTTATACTTAAAACTCCTTTACTCTTCATGGCCTGTGGGTTTAGCCGCCGTCATGAAGACATTTAATGTAGTGTACCGGTATTCCTCATTCTGTTTCTTTCCTCTCATAAACCTTTCATTTTTTTGCCAACAAATTGTTTTCTAGACTCCTCCAGATATTTGAACTTCCTCCCCGAATATGAATTTGAAGAAAAAGACCGCTAATATTTCAGAAAATAACATTGTTTTATGCTCCTGCAATTCTTTGCTATTCTTAGGACTTTGCAGTTTTGTCATGTGCATCTTATTGTAAATTTGTTTTGAGGGATTAAAGCAAAATGGATTCAATTTTTATTATCTTTAAGAATTTCACACAAACGTGGATAAGTACAATTTTTGATTTTTTAAAAGAATTGTTTGGATCTTCATACACGCTGTCGTTTTCACTCATTTTTCAAAATATAGGGCGACCTTTGAGTATTAAACTTTTTTTTACTATAAAATGTTTATTTAAAACAGTTTGAACTATCCTCAAAATGATTTTTATCAATTTTGCTATGTGTCTGAAAGTCAATAAAACATAATCAGTGATAATTTGTTGAAATTTTGCAAATTAACATCGGTTGTTATAAGTCATTGTTGCCACGGACGGTACCCATTTTTGATGCCCATTATATGAATTTTGTTTATTAAAATCTACATGTTCACCTGTCTATAAAACAGGCATTGGTTGCTGTAACTTTCACATATTTCAGTTGATATATTCTTGGAATATTAACAAGTTTTACAGCTGCTTTAATGAAACCTTTAATTTTACTCTTGTTTACTGATTATTGACCATTCATTTTTAATGCAGTGTCTCGAATAGCCCTTGTTTTCCAGCTTCCCACGATGAAATAATGCGATGAAAAGTTGTCACACAAACTCTTATCAATTCAAAAAAGATTCAATAAATAGAGAAAGTCAAGCTTTATGTCATATGACTACTTTGTTGTATGCCATCGATCTAATGGCATTATTTATTGAACGTCCCTCGTAACCAGAGATGATCTAAGAATAAGAAGTTCTATATTATGGTATAAATATAATATATAATATAAATAATATGTTATGGTTCCAGCCGATAAAGTTTGTAATATCGCAGGACTCATTATCATAACTCGTATTCTGGCATGATATTGATGTAATTCTTAGTTCCAACTTATGCTCGCAGTTCAATTTTTAAAGAATGATGATATTCCCCAATGTTTAAAAACTTTAAGCATACCAGTCAACCATAGTTACTTCGATTTACCCTCTCTATATAATTGAAACTGCATAACTTCTTCAACAAAATTAATTTGTTAAAGTTTACCCTCAATATTCACACCAGTATTCTGCATATTAATTCACATGTATATAAATAAGTAAAATACTACATTCATTATAACAGCCTTGTTAAAAGTCAACATTTCGTAATTCTATGGATATGGGGGACTGGTTATGAAAGAATATGTAACATAAGAATTTACCCACAGAATGTTATATTTACCTTATCAATTCAAAGGACTAACAACGATTGTGACTTGTCAACAGGGGATGATTACTCCTCTCAGAGACATGATCCCACTTCTATTTTTTTTTCTAAAATTGATCACTTTTCTTTATAATTATCTTCACCTTTTTTGTAATTGCAATAAACTCCACGAAAACAGATTTTCCGCATTTTATATGATTTATGCTTCTTTTATTCATCATCATTAAGAAAATAAACCGACATGAAAAACTTTATTTAATTTTGTTCTTTTTATTTTATAGGAGTACATGATGATAGTAAATAAGCAAAACGCTAAATTTTACAACTGCTTAAACCCTTTATACATTATAATTTTACCTATCATAAATGTATTTGTGAGGGTGTGGGTTATACACCCTGATGAACGTACAAAATTAAGAACAATTTAAAATTTTAACAAAATTTAATACTGTGGTTTCATCAATTTTCGTGGATTTTGTAAAACAGACGTTTTCGAGGATACGTAATTTCGTGGACAAAAGCATTGCCAATACAAATGAATGTCATATTTCGTATTTCAATGAACATTTGAATTCGTGGATCTGATGAACAATGAAATCCACGAAAATTGGAGCTCAACGAATATTGATGAAACCACAGTAACAAAATTAAAGAACAAAATAAACAGAAATTTTAACAAAGAAAAATTAACCAAAAAAATGTACAAAAATAAAATAAATTGAAAATGTCTTTGTTAGTTGGTCCTAGTCCACGTCAGTCAGTGCGCATCTCCCTTGGTATGAATTGGTCCCGTTTGCCCTGGTCCTTCCGTAAGTGCGGAAATCCTCTGAGAACCGATTTTTCCAGTTTCCTATTAGTATGGCTACACGGACAATGTTAATTAATAACGGAATGCGTGACACACTGGGTTCCTCTCGGATTCCAGAAACAATGGTCCGACGCCAGGCTCAACACTTTGAAATGTCTTTCAATGAAACTAAATATTCAGAATTATTTCCAAATTCACAATAGTTATAATTCTCAAACTTTCACAATGATTCGTTCATATACTGACTTTAATTCAGATAATGAAATGTTCAACGTGGCTCACCGCCCGATGATATACTAGTAACTCACAGAACTGGTTTTATAGATGTGTCGTATGGGCCGCCATAGTTCACTCACACGCTACGGTCTCTGTCACACACCATAACATGGAAATGGCTACTCTCAAATAAAGAATTTCAGTACCCGACAGTTTACATACTCTGTAACATTCTGTAGAGAGACTTTAAGGCATGAAAATAAGGTACAAGACCCATGAGGTTTTCTATGGACAGGCCCCCTGGTAGCACTAGACGAACACGTCTATCGGATGATGTTTTTCCCGGGTACTACCCAGAGCACGCTTTAACAATACTATTTAAAGTAAAACGAGGGGCTCCCCACAGGGCTGCTATGTTACTATGGGAACTTAAGGACAGACGAGACGTTTCTTAATAATAGATAAATTTTTCTAAGAGTTTGTCAATGAAGTATTGCTACTTAAACATGTTTACTCACAAAAAATTGAGGTACCTTACCAGGCATTTCTGCAAGATACCAGGGGTACTTTTTCCGATATAATCCCTTGGGGAAGAAAAATAATTTTCAAATTTCAAATGTTTAAGTGTTTGGTTGTTTTAAAAACGTTTAGAAACTGATTTAGAAATCAGAATAATATTAAAATTTTGAATATTTTTCATACATAACAAAGATATACAAAACAGATTTTGAGGAACGTCTCGTCTGACCTTAAGGAATTTAGGGGCTCCCCACAGGATTATTAAACAAGTTACCGGAAGGGTGAACCAAGGGGATTTATTTACAATGTAATGAAGAATTTCAGTTTGTTACAGTATTCATTTATATTTTTCAAGCATTTTATTTAATGTCAGCTACGTTGAAAAAAAAATTGAATCAAAAGATTGAATTTTTATACTGTGGTTTCATTAATAGTCGTGGATATCAATATTTAGTGGATCTAGTTTTAAAAAAATCACTATTTCGAGTACACGTAAATTCGTGGATATAGCTTAGATCATACATGTACGACAATAAAAAAAAATGTCATGCACTCATAGAATCAGTCCGAAATATCATATTTTTTTCTAGCTTTTATTATTTTGATATTTTACATGTTTAATTGCCAGGTAAACGCCTAAACCTGTTGATTTTCGACGCTTGTAAATCTGATAAAATGCCGAACTCACACGTTTTCATAAGCACAATGCAATTCAACAATTCGATACAACACATGCAAGGCACGAAATGAAAACAAATTTCGACAGTCAGATTTTTTTTTTTGTAAATTCACTTAACGTGTCATCGGTCATATGCAAAATTATTTTTCTAAAAACATTCTGATGTACACACAAGTTCTCTAAAGTTTACATCAAAAAGCAGATACAATACAATGGAAACAATAGATACAATGACCTTGTCAGCGAATAAAATTTATAATTGAGTCAAATACTGAGTTAAGTTTTTTTTTAGGCGGAAGCCGCCTATTACATTTGCTTTGTTGACCTTTCGACCTCTCAAGATAATTGAGTCAAATACTGAGTTGAGTTTTTTTTAGGCGGAAGCCGCCTATTACATTTGCTTTGTTGACCTTTCGACCTCTCAAGATGTTTGCCCCTTTTCGTGGTACTCCAAACGGATGTATCTTAAACTAAGGGCATACAACCCGCTTAATCATTTTCGACCTCCTTCCCAATCTATCAAAAAGCGTGTGTTATGGCAAATTTAATTTAACAATTAAAAAAAAGTCCAATAAAAATAATAGTCTAATAATAGAACGAAAAGTTACTTTAGTACTCCTGATACGTTTCACGTTTGATAGAAGAACGAACGACAACTCTGTATGTCTACAACATAAACAAATCGGGTTCAACATTTGATTAGCACGGGGTCCTGAAGCGATCTTTATAAATATTACGAGGGACAAAATAGTTCAAGTAGGTAATTATGTTTAAGAATTAATGACAGGTACATAGCTACTGAGAAACTAATCTTTTCAATAATCTTGTATAAAATAGAAGAAAGGAATGTAACTCCTTTTATCAATTGTTTATTTATATAATTATATGTACTACATTCGCGTAATAATCTAACATAGACGATTCAGCGTGAAATTATTGTCAACAAACCCACGTGGAGCACAAATGCTTTACAATGGTTGACTGGAAGTGACAGGCCTTCTCTTCAAAATAAGCTAGGTAACTCACGCTGTGTGATTAGTCTATCTTTTATTGTCACCCTTATCTTTTATTGTTTTAACTTGGAAATGTCGCTCCCTATGCAGGCATGCTTTAGATATCGTAATATGATAGCTGTTGTGGTCGGGTCTTATCGAACGAACTCGTACTCTATAATTACCATGATTACATGCCTGGGAGAAATTATTTGAGGAATTATCATGCCGAGCTTGTGTATACATTTATATATCCTTTCTCATATAATGTAAATACATGTATGTTGAGCCAAAACTGTAAAATCTGGACAGAAATTAAGACGCCAGCATAAGAACTACATTGTGTTTTAGTCTGTATAGATGTGTCCCTGCTACGGAGGCAGCTAGCAGAAAGTGGGATATATCAAGATTGCATTGTGAATTTGCTCTGTGTCACCTCACCTCTAAATGGCAGAAGAAAACTCAACTCAGCACAACCAAAAACACTTTTCTGAAGATGAGTACATCAATTCATTATATTTCTAGTGGAAAATTTTTGCATAAGTTATGATACATATTTTTGATAGCATAACAAATCTTCTTGTTATGATGGCAAAAATGAACCGAATACTATTTTTGAAAGTATATTTTGACATTTCTTATTTTTGTTGACTTATTTTCTTTTCATTTTTTTAAATACATCCACATACATGATTACTTATAATAGTAGGCTTTTGAGAGAGAAAAAAAAAATAGGGAAGTCAAATCGGTCAATATTTAAGAATCACTTACTCGATATTTGGCTTTTCCCCAATTGAATACACAGTTACACGGTAAAATGTAGATAAAAGTTTGATCTTGAGTCGAGTTAACCACAAAGCTGATTTTATCATGTTTATCAATGTAATACATGTACAAATAATTATCAATTCCATTGGAAATAATTTTTGGTACTAACATTAGTTATCAAATAAAACACAAATGCACAATACGCCCAAAATTACAAAAGGTTGTTTTAATTGGATCTATTTGACAAACTGCTGTGTACACATGTAGGTTATATAACTAGTGAAAGAGAGGGGACGGGTGTTGTTGGTCAGGATCGTTAGTCTTATATTATTTCATTTGTTGATTGTTTTAAGTATACCTGGTACTTACACTAAACTTACTACACAAGTTGACTTTCAGCAGTTTTGAATCTTTTGTTATTTCTATATACTCACTTCACTCTTGAAGTGGGTATAGTGGCATTAATTTCTTTGTAGATCAAGGCGATAAGGTAATTTACAACTAGGTGTAGTAGAAGACATGCTAATTACCATTTGCATGTTTTAGTTATAATTGAAAGTTTTTGAAAAAAATGTGTACCTTGAAATAAGAAATAAAATACTTCCGAGTAAACGAGTACCTATTTTTAGTTTTCGATACTTGGACCTTGGATCGAGTACCCGGTAAAAGTTGACTTCCCTAGAAAATATATTAAAATATATCATAAAAGGTTATTTGAAGTCCTTGATTTCATTTATTGAAAGTCGGATACATTGTAAAATAATTTTTATTAAATAAACATTATGAGATGTTCTTAATTTCTTTTTCAGTTATACACTTTGTAGATAATTCTGCCAAGAAACAGTTGTGATTAGAATGGTGTAGATAATCTCTAGAAAAGAAATCATCACTGATATTGGGATGTATGTACCAATATTTTACAATCATCAAAGACAAATTTACCACAGGAATAAAAATAAAATTTTCTGGCATTCAAAGGCCTGCCATGGTAGAAGCTCTCCTGAAAAAATATTCCATTTATTGTGGACATCATGACACAGGGTTCACCTGTCATCAGCATTAGAGACTTGTGTGATTTGTTTTTGTTTTGAACATATTTTATTGACAAGCAAAAGGATAAGTGTGATTAAGTGTGATTTGTTCTACCTAGGTCATACAAGTATTGAATGAAGACAATTCATAGAATCACAAGCACATTGTAAATCTACGTAAGGTCTTCTATGTATGTTGCATCCTTATATAATTTGCTGTTTTATAACAAGACTTTGTTTCATTGGTACTAAAACTTACTACACATAAAAAAACCAAAAGCAGTTGTGATATTTATTGTTTTCTATTAGTCATCAGTCCTCAATTTTGTGTGAAATTTTATAATTGTCCATTTTTTGTTCCCCAAAACCGTATCTTACAAATTTTATGTATTGCAACTTGCATTTCAATTCTAACTTGTTATACTTGACAAAAACTAGAGGTACTGTGAGCAATGAACAATGTGGCCGGGGAAGCCAAAATTTGTGTCGGATCAAAAAGTAAAATAGGAGGTGCACAACTTATGGCAATACGTAATAAAGATTCTGTGAAGGTTTCATTAAATTTCACTCAGTGGTATAAGAGGAGTTGCGGATAAGACATGAGTACCCCAAAGCGTAACGGACGGACGGACAGCTAGACGTACAGTCGGACGGACTGACATACCGATTACAGTATACCCTCCTACTTTTCAACGGGGGGTATAATAAATGTTAAATGTTCATATTGCTATTGATTCATTTATTCTCATGTATCCGCTTCAAAAGGGAGACATATTGTTTTTTCTTGTTCCTTGGTTTCAATACTACAATCCATCAAAATATTTATCACCCCACCTTTAAAACAGATTATGCTTTAAATATGTGTCATTAAAGTTTTGCACATGAGAACTTGCAATCATGCTTCCGCCTATCAGTACTCTCAGTACTTTGATTTATACTTATTGTTATTCCATTATTTATACACTGAATAGACGACAAATTTTCCCGTTATTTCCCAATCATGGCAAGGAGTATACGACGGGTATGACTGGTTGGCAAGGAATGCTCACTTCTTCAAGACGTCTGATTCCACCTCTGAAGTTTTGGAGGTCCGTGTCCGCTCTGCTCCTGTTTTGTATTGTTAGTTGGACTGTTGATCTTCTTATATTGTACGTTATCTCCATATTTTTCCTTTCATTGGATTGTATATTTTATAAAGGATGTTATTGAGTACCAAAAGTATTGTACAATTGAAAAATTCTGAGTTTGTTATTTCACTCCTTTCACAAGTAGCAAGTATGGCCAGATTTGACGTTTTTTTTTTGTTTTGGCAAGTGAAATATCAAAATCGTGAAAAAGCCAAGAGATCTTTCCAGGTTCGTACATTTCGGACAACCAAGGAATTTTCACGCCATTTACAATCTTAATAGTAAGTTAATTTTCCAGTTTTAAAAACGAGTTAAAACTCTTTAAATTTATTATAATTATTAATTATTTCCTAAATTATTCAAAATAGACTTTTATTTATCAAAAGATGTGCAAATATCTTAAAATAATACAACATGTATTTTATTTTTAGGCCTACGCACGGACGATAATGGAGTTTGAGAACAGGGCATTTAAATAAAAGAATAACTTCAGTTAATATTTAAATTTACATTACGATGTTAGAGACTTATTTTCACATGCATATGCACAGCGTGTGTTTCATGACATGGCAGTGCATTAAAACGGTTAATTATTTGTATCATATAGGCCAGTTATGACCGGCAAGTAATAAATTATTTCTTTTTACAATAGTTTGTGTTTTCATCGTGCAGGTGATAATTGATGTTGACCCGTCAGATTGTTTGTGAATTACGGATTTACATCCTATTATTAATCACGATTTGTGTTTTTCATAATTAAAACCACTGATTGTTATATACGTCGCGACGAAAGTTCCACGATTAATATGTTTATCTATTTGTGTTCTTTACATTTGTTAATTAATCAGAAAAAAAAAATACACCGTGTGCGGCGTTTCAGGCTAGAAGAGCGTACTAAAGCAGACGATATTGGGTCTGCAGGGGGTCTCTTTAAAAAATCTGTAAAAATTTTAAACAGCTTATAAATTCCACTCATAAAAAATTGTTGCAAATAGATTAACAAACCTAAAAATATTTACAATAGATAGAAGTTAGCATCATGCAATAAGTTAAAAATTGTTCCACAAAACTAGGTCAACCGGAAGTTGAGTGCATTTGGTAAGGGTACTAATGCACCGGATGATTACTAGGCGATATGAGAGTCAATGACTGTTTGTTTTTTGATTCATAACTGGGGGACTACTCCTGTGACAACCTCATAGACAACCTTTAGTGATCAGGAATTTTATATCTGGGCAAAAATAGTGCGCATTGCACAGCTGGAAATTAGTTTTTGGACAAGAAAGTCATTCAAAGGTCTTTTCGTGATACCAAGAGATTTGTCAAGCCCATTGTTTTGGAAATCATGGCATATAATATACACTAGTACCGATCCGGCAAATGTTCAATTCACAAATAAGAATTCACAAGTGGTGCGTAAGCAATTTTGTCTAGTGTATAAAAACCTTCAATGTGATTATATTTTGTACGTACTTCAGGTATGGAATGCTTACTCCTTTATGGCACCTGATCCCACCCGTGATGTTTTGGAGGTGTGTCTTTGCTTTGCTCTTCATTGTACTAATGAACCTTTGATCTTGATTACTGTACTGTTTCTCATCCCCATATATTCCATTCAATGTCGAAATTATACAGTCAACTTATGTCGTAAATCTCTCATTTACACGTACAACCTTGATATTTAAAGTTTCCTTCGTATGCATGTCTATAGACTCTTCTAAAAAATACTAAAACTCATTTTTTTGCAAGTTTTCATTTTATGAAAAGGGCATTTATAGTTATATTCTGTCAAGTATGTAACACGTGATTTGATTGATTTGTAAACCGGACTTAAAATTTCCGTACTCTGCTCATGATAAATACAATTACGTTACAAAACTCAGTCACTCTTCAATGGCAGCTCGATGAATGGAAGGACGAAGAGAATCATCTTATGTATATATATATCTTGTAATGGGTTTACATTTTCTGGTTAAATGGGGGAAATGCATTCCTGTCCAATCAAGGGTTAATGAGAACTTATCTCGGGTAGGTTTCTACAGTATTCACACATGATCATAATCTAAAATGTACAATTCTAAATAGAAATTATTGTTTGGGGGCGTAAGGCTTTGCATTTATAAAAATCTAGTATTCCACAGACTCAAAATGAATTTGAACTACCTTATATATATTGGATTCCGAAACTTCATAAGAATTCTTACAAATAAAGGTACATAATGATTGCAACGTGTAAATGTTCAACAAAGTCTCTTTCGTTACTCCTAACTAAGATATTGACAGTAGTGAAGGAAAAACTTCAAGAATACTGTGCAACTATATATTCAAGAAGTAGTGTGAATCAGATGTTGATACTAAAAAATCTGAAGAACTTTCGAACAATTTCAAATCACAAGACTTTACGAAAATCAATAGCTTACAAACTTACGACTTTTCAACTTTATACACAGCAATTTCCCACGATAAATTAAAATCCAGGCTTTTTGATATCATTGACAGCTGCTTCTTCAATAAAAATGGAACTCGTAAATTTACTTACCTCGTCATTGGTCATTTGCAAAATTATTTTGTTAAGGGACTCAGATCCTCAGCCAAGAAGGACAACTCTTAAATTTATAATTTAATTCAAAAAGTCTCAAAATTTAGCTTGAAATTAAATCTTTTCATGCAACAATTTTCATTATATACCTCTGAATGTGTTTCAAGACTTTTTGAAGTTCTCAGAAAAGGTCTGATTAAAAGTTGAAATTTTTACCCCGTAAAAGCATTTTAGAATTACATTTATCAAGAAATATTAATGATTATTTTAAGCTGACCATAAGTACCAATGTTTCTTAACATAATATGAAATTAGAGGTGATTTATGGAGCTTTGCAATGACAGGGGAATTTTATACACTTTGAATTGTAAAATGATAGAAGTAAATGACAGAAATTAGAGTACATTATATGTTTAAAAATTGTGGAATTTCTTCAAAAGCCTGGATACCTATGAGTTTTATTTTTAAAATGTGTTACTTGATCAAATTTGAATTGGAAAATGCATAGCAGGTGCTCTTATTCGCAATTCCTGTAAATATTTTTGAGATTTACTAATTTTCTCTATATATTATGATTAATTTGAAAGATGATGATTGAAGAATTATTATGGGTAAAACCACGTTACTTTGAAAATTCAGAGACATTTTTATGAGCATTTTCAATTAGTCAATGCTTGATTTTCAGAACCTGAGGATCGAAGTACCTTAAAATAGATTCTGATTGCACGTATACTCTGAAGTTGACATCAAGAAGATGCTTGAGTTTCTATTTGACAATATCTATGTGGTTTTTGGAGACCAGGTACTCCGACAATCTATTGGAATTCCCATGGGTACAAATTGCGCTCTATTATTAGCAGACGTGTTTTTATATTCATATGAAGCAGAATTTAAGCAAAATCTTATGCGTGAAAAGAAGAAAACACTTGTTGTGGATTTCAACTCGTCATTCAGACATATCAACGACGTGTTGTCAATAAATAATGGTAATTTCCATTCCTACGTCGATACGATATACCCTGGTGAGCTTGATATAAAAGAAACCACAGAGTCCGACACTTCTGTTTCATACTTGGATATTTTACTTGAAAACGATAGTAATGGTAATCTAACAACGAAGCAATATGATAAACGTGATGACTTTAACTTTTCTATTGTCAACTTCCCTTACTTATGCAGCAATATACCTTCATCGCCTGCATACGGAGTATGTATGCCTCAGTTGATTCAATACACAAGAGCATGCTCTACGTATGAACAATTTCTAAAACGAGGTAAATTATTGACAAGCAAGTTCATGAAACAAGAATATCAGCAGTCTCGTTTAAAGTCATCATTCGTAAGTTCCATGGTCGATACAATGACCTTGTCAGCAAATACAATTTATCAATGAGTCAAATGCTGACTGACTTTTTTCATACCAATTGTTAGTCCAATTTATACACTGAATTGAAGACAGATTTTTTCCGTTATTTCCTGATCATGACAAGGAGCACATAGCGGGTCTGACCGGTTGGCAGGGGATGCTCACTCATCCATGGCACCTGATCCCACCTCTGATGTTTCGGGGGTCTGTGTTTGCTCTGCTCTTATTTTGTCTTTTTTATGGACTTTGAGATTGAACACTGTTCGTTATTTCCTTATTCTTCTTACACCTGTACTGCCTATTATACTCCGGGGCCATAAAACTTAGACAGGCTCACGTTTGATCTCAGTGTCACTTTTTTTCAATGGAATTAATGGTGGATAAATGAGTCTGAGATCAAAAGTAAGGTCGTCTAAGATTAATGGCCCCGGGGCCTGTTGACTTTGGATGCAAAAAATCGTTGTGTAAATTTTTTTGCTGTATAAGGCACCATGTTGCAAAGAACCGAAAAGGATTATTGGGAGTTGAAATTGTGGGCTCAATTTCTTGAAAAAATGTGCGAAATTCAACCCCGATTTTACATTCGTACACGTTGTCTATGCAACTTACTACGCGGCCATTTGCTAAGCCTCGCTATCAAATTCTAAAACAATGTCACGGATAGTTTCACACTTTCAAACAAGGCAGTCCCATGCAAATGAGAGCTGTAGAAGCTTGCTAACACCTGTGTGAACTATTCTGCACTTAGTCCATTAATGTTCGATCAAGGACGAAGGTCGACTTTACAATGGCCAATGAAATGTTGGTCCTTGCAACTATCTGTGAGGGAAAAAATCGTTTCTTTTAACGAATAATTTTGAACTTTTAATGTTACAGGGGAGCCTACTCTTTGATAAAAGAGACTATTTTAAGTGAAAAATCTTTATGTTATCCATAGTTTATATTACTGAAATCTTTTGAGTAGTCAATTCAATCAAACACGACATATATATGATGGTACATTAACTTCTTCTAACTACATTAACATGTATAATTCAATGATAAAGTGGTATCCGGTGTATTTTTTATGTTTTATATGGGTATGACGGTATTAATTCATTTAGTAATTTTGATGGTCAAAACACGCTAACTTATTGATTGTGACGTTATAAGTATGCTTTCTTTACATTCACTTAACAGCTTTTTTTCTATAAAAACCAGCTGTTTTGTGTGTAGACTTCAGTCAACAGTAGGGAGCGACTCCGTATGCTTCAGATTTAAGACAATTGTATGTGCAAACAGTACCAATTGCAAGTCTATGTATACGAAATCATTAAGGGGAAAGTCATTTAGGACGAAGTTAATAGATTCGCCCTGTATTGACCATTGGTTGGTCACCTATTTGTTCACCAAATAACGTTGTACCAACCAAATTACAGAGTACCATATTTATGACTGTGTTTACAAGTGGGCCATTTTATAGTCACAATAAATGTTATAAACTTTAAACAGAGTGTTATCCCTAATAATTATGATACAGATATTATCCAAAGTGAACCAAACATTAGTCATTACCTCATCCAAATAAGTGACCAGAAGTTGGTCATAACGTCAACCAACTTGGTGACCAAAAATTAGTCATTCCTTCACCCAATTTAGTGACCAAAGATTGGTCATTTTGTCAACCAGTTTTTAAAAGTGCCCACAAATTGGTCATTAACCATTAAATAAACTGTGACCAACGTAAATATGAAATCTCGACCAGTGACCAGAAAACCAAAAGCGATCCACGAGTTAATTATTACACGATACCCTCGGTTACGTTACATTATTATGTATCATATAAAACATTATCACGCACGCTTCATATACACTGAATACCCTTAGCAACTGAAAATTGAAAAGAATGCACCACATTGAAATTTTAAACATGGTTTTTAGAAACATACTTTTTCTTTTTGTAACATTAATATTTCCTTAAATAGCACAAAAGCATTGTGATATCTTGACTAAGTAAGCCAGAATTTATTTCGTGTATTAAAGTAACTAAATAGAAATGACACTATTATAGTCAAATTTACCTTACATTTTTAATATTATGTTTATGACAATATATTAATACCCCCCCCCCCCCTCTCTCTCTCTCTGTGTGTGTGTGTGTGTGTGTGTGTGTGTGAGTGTGTGTGTGTGAGGGTGTGTGTGTTTTACATATACTTGTTTTTGAAAAATATATATACTTCACTGCATATTTCATTTTAATCTAATGGTTGACCTCTTTTAATGAAAATAAGTGCTTACAAGTTTTCTCAAAAAATTGTGAAATTAAGACCAAAGAGTCATTGCTCCTTAAACAAACAGTAATAAAATAGGAATATTAATGAAAAGATAAAAATGCCCATAGTAAAGGTTGGTAAAGTATGAAAAAGTAAGAGTTTCCCAGAAATGAAGTGGTCATGGTACTTGAACTTTCAGCATTTTTGTCCGTATAAACTTTATTGAGGTATTTTCTTGGAGAATAACCTGAAAATAATGATTGTTTCTGAACTTTCACATGTTATTCATTTCAAAACAAAATTAAGAACGATTATGATAATATGCAACATTTAAATATTTTATAATCCCCGTAGAAAGTTAAAGATATCTACATCGTAAAAGCTAGATTTTAAAAACTCTTTATAATAAGATATTCCAGCTCTAATTTTATCGAATCTACAAAACTCTTTTTTATATATGAAGTTTAACAATTAACTGGTCTGTTTAATATTTGATAAAACACCTATGAAAGTTTAACGTAAACGTAACTGTAAGCTTACCATTCACACAGGTTATGTTTGACATCAATGGCTGGACAATTGCTTCAAAGTGAGCTTTCATGAATACTTCTGCTTCCTCGCCACAAATTGTCCTGCTTTTTTCTTGTACACAATTGAATGTCTCATTTGCTGCTCTATAAAATCATTATTGAAAAATAAGATTAAAAATACTTAGCATTTGAAAGCATAATTTACATAAATATTTCACACTTGTATTTTCCTTCATTTATTTAAACCATACAAATTATGTTAAGAATGCAGTTTACAAATTAAGTATTACTAAAAATGAGTTTAAATGTTTATTTTGTTTTGAAAAAGAAAAAAAATATTTACCGGTAATGTTAAATGCAACTATTTCAACGTATGAAAACATACCTGCATATATTTTCAGAGATTTCTCTGGACATACCAGAACCACCTGTCTCAGCCAAAATGATGTTAGCTTTTAATTCTGTCATGTGGTTTTTTACACAGGAATGAAGACCTCTACCAAAGAGAATGTCAACCACTACACATTTGAAGTTCTTAATAAAGCCTGTAATAAACAATTTATATTTCATTATGGTTCCATAATAATGCTTGGTGAAATTTAATAATTTTTATCTTATATTACTATAATTCAAACAGTTAAGATAATTTTATATATTTAATATGAGGACCGCTCAAAAATTAAGTCGACTTGTTGCACAGAAAAAAAATATTTTACGATATAATCGGGCAAAATCTCACACATAATTTAAAAGAATCTTTACTTATATGGTCTTCAAAATTTCATATTAAGATGTTGTAAATTGGTATCAATTTTGAGTGAGTTTTCAGGACATATCATGTTTTATAATGCATATTTGAGCATTACACATAATTTAACAAAAGTGTGGTGCACCGTCAATTCAACAGAGGTCATTTTCACTGGAAACGCATCAGAGAAAAATCACTATATTTCTGTTAGTACTTCAAATATCACGTCAGAAATCTAAATGCACAATAATAGAACAATTAAAACATACAATTGAGAAAATTGTCGAAAAAATATCGATAATTATAGAACATTAATGAGTTAAATTTTGGATTCCGCTTGTTTTTTTTTTTCAAATTTTTTGTCGTGCTCCGTACCCCTCCATCAGCGATATCAACAAACCGATATTTTTTGTAGAATGTTTTAAAAATACAAAGATTTTGCCCAAAATTTATTGGAATCTTTAAGATACATATTCCAGTGAAATTTTATAACTATATGACGTCTGTAAGAGTAAATAATAGCACAGTGAGCGTAATTTTTGAACGGCCCTCGTATACCTTGTTTCCCGACAGTACACAGGAAGGTGTCAGCAGAGAGCACGGTGTCTATGTTAAGGGAGACACTATTTGTAGAATGACATGTGGTTTTGATGTCTTCTAAGCAATGACTTGGCTCCCGTATGATACTGATCAATACAAGAAATAGCATGCTTACAAGGTAATTAATTAATTACTCAATGTAATCAATGTTTTCTATTTCTGTAGAGATTCACACTTTTAGCCAGTTATAGTTTAGTTTAAAATATATTTTATTCATACAAAGAAATGGATTGAACAGTAGGCATAAATGCCTATGATCGTTCTCTCAATTGGTCAAAGTACAATTACAAGTACATGTAAACATTGACAAAATGTATGAAGAGTAGATTATCAATTGGTACATATTTAGAATTTATTCAGAGAGAGAGAGAGAGAGAGAGAGAGAGAGAGAGAGAGAGAGAGAGAGAGAAATGATAAGGAAAAAATTAATTTAACAAATGGATAGGAAAAATAATAATTATATATTAATAAATAAAATATAATCAGCAAAAAGGAAAAAAAAACACACAAAACAAAAAACAAGAACATATGTTTGAGCAATTGTTGTTGACCTAGAGTAGTAAGAATTCCCTAACAAAGCAGTTTACCTAGTAAAATAATATATTTCCTATAGAATATAATAAACTAAAATTTCAATGAAAACCTCTTAAAGGTTCTTATAAAGGTATGTACATTATCAAAAAATGAAAAAAAAATTATCCAGACTTAATGAGTCTACACCATATAATATGTTTCTATATTAATTGGTATGTTATTTTCATTCAATTATTTTTTTCCTTGTAGCGTAATAGGTTTTGCCTGTCATGTTCCGCCATCTCATCAATAGCTGTTTGTACGGTGCGGGCATTGTAGCCTCTTTTGCATAAGTGGGACTTAAGAAGACCACAGACGCCCAAGGAACCTAAAGGACATGGTAGTAAAACCAGACTGGACAACCCATTACCTAACGGGGGCTTTAAAACTTGCTCTGACAGATGTCTTCTTTGTAAGCACAGCACTGATACAGACGGTTTTAACAGCCCTGTTACAGGCCGCAGCTACAAAATACTAGGGAATTTGTCCTGTCATACTGACAACTGCATTTATCTCATCAGTTGCAAAGTTTGCTCCAAACAGTATATTGGTGAAACAGGAGATATCCGCAGGAGAGTCAATAACCACTGTTCGACCATTAGGACCAAAAAACTCAATGAACCCGTTGGGGAACATTTCAACCTTGAGGGTCACAAATGGGAGAATATGACAGTAGTGGTGATTGACCATAACCCAAGATGGACAAATGCTCAGAGAAAAAGCAAAGAAAAGTTCTGGATGCACAGATTGAAGTCATTCCGCCCTAATGGTATTTACAAACTGAATGACTTCACCAGAATGAACGTAAACTAGACCCAATTCCTGATGATACTAAACAAGATTATTCTCTCAATTTAGTGTAAACTCTACAGTTAATTTGCGTCACCAACTCTCGAACAACCCACATAACTATGTATTGCTTACGCCTTTGTTAATTATTTTTTCCCAATAATAAGTCCTTAAATTTTTCAAAATTTATAATTGATCATAATTCATATGTTCAAATATCCCTGCTATATTATTTTTCTTTGATTATTCTTTATTAAGTAAAGTTACGCCATTTTGAGAGAATGAAACAATGTACTATTTACTGATTGTCGTAATTAATTAGCATAATTAATTCGTTCAATTATGTAAATCGCACTTCACCCGAGTATACCCGATAGACCGGACGCATTTCATAGCGGTCCGGATTTCTTTCTTTATTAGTGTTCTTAAAAACAATTTCCAATTCAACATGTAATTAAGTATGTAAATATCTAGTGTTTAGTAGTTTAGTAGTAGTGTTGGTTGTTTTTGTTTCTCTTTTTCCTTTGGTCCTATGACTTTTCAACTTTTTTCTTTGTCCTGAGGAAGGGCCAGGGCGTCCCGAAAATTTGACAATTTTTTTTGTTCGTGTCGTTGGTCATTTTTAGTGCTTTATATATATATATATATATATATATATATATATATATATATATATATATATATATATATATATATATATATATATATATATAGGGCAAACCCAAACTAGAGGAGTCAATTTGGGATTTATTTTTTTAATAGTTTTAGAATTATAATCTAGATCGTGGAGGCTTTAATCATGTTTCAGACCCTGTACAAGAGACACCAACAAAACGAGGAAAATATTGTACATCTAAGCCTAATTCACTATCATGTCTTACTTGAAATCAGCTTTGATAGTAGGCAATATCTGTTAGAATAACAACTTTTTAAATTGAATTTGCAGCTGATCTCTTAATTCTCAAAATATTGTTTTTTTGCAGAATTGCTTGCACGAACTCTAAAAGTGTTTTAAATAGTTACATGTACTTGTAGCAATGTAGAACAGACAAATACTCTTGTTTCTGTAAAACAAGCATCATGATCGAGCATGAAAAATATCAGTATTACATATTTAAATCTTCATTGTATTATATACAATCTGCCTTATCATTGGCCAGCAAGTTGCATTGCATTAATTTTTATATTCAAATTATTTTGAATACTTCATCAGTTGAAATGGAAATTTATGATGAAAAATAAAATTTTACCTGCAATATTCATCAACGATCTTTTCTGTATTTAAAATCTTGTAATTGTTTATTGATTTTAATTTCCTCACAAAATTTGGTATAGATGACTGCAGTAGGCATTTAGAAAACCCGTCTTTGTTACATCCATGTACACGTACAATTGTATCTAAAATAAAGAAATACTTGTTCTTTTTATTCATTCTTAACACAAAATGATTACTTCTTGATTAATTTAAAAGTATCATAAACTTCACAATAAATAAGATAATTGTTGACTGTTATTTTAGTTTTGTGTTTTTAAAGACGTTCATTCTCCTGACATACAGATCATTGACGTAAATTTTATATTTACCCCTGCGATTCTTTGAGAACAAATTTACATCAAATGTGTATTGATATTTCAGATTCATTTGAATGTGAAGGGTGAAAAATCAAAGAATGATCGATCTAAAAAAAAATCGATAAACGGTTCAAAAATGTGAAATGTGAAAATGGCATTAAAAGGCTCCCCTTTGAGATCGCAGATGTGGAATTATGTGCCTTGGAGGAGTAAGCATCCCTAACTTAACATGTTGTGAACCTATGCATTGATCAGTATAATATCAAAGACCTAACAAAAAGTATGAAACAGGTTTAGGTCAGACTTTAATACGAACCAATGGAGTAAAGAAATTTGCTAACAACGTCCATACAAGAAGAATAGAATTTACGAAATGCCAATTTTTCTATCATTCTTAAATTTTACACCGTTCATTATAAATGATGTTAATTCATTGAGAGATATTAACCCTATTGTATTTGATCGATTAACTGGTTGCATTTTGTTTTATGTCCCATTCAAAATTTTCAACTCATATAGAGACTTCACAATATAGAAATATACGTCTATAAATTTAAACGTTTTTCGGCACTCAAGGCTATTGAGCATGAAGTGGGGTATCTAAATCACAGCAACAATTATTCTAACACGGAGTGTCTGATTTTAAAGTCTCATTAAAAGAAAAACCACAACCTTTAGAAGTAAGGCAAAAGAAGGTTTGCTTTCTAATTGTTGATCGACTTAAGCAAGTCGCGTCCAATATTGACCGAACAAACTTTCTACCAAATAAGCTTTCATGACACGTATTCTTTTCGAATATGATGTTGAATATATATTATTCGAAGATATATATAATAAATTTCGCTTATATTAGTTTTAAAGGCACACACATGTATAGCTTCCTTAAATTCCTTTTATTTCTTGCAACAAATAGCTCAGTTTAAAATATACATACTATTATCACATGATATGTTTTTCTTCAATGGCTGAATCGCAGCTTCCATTTTTGCACGCATGACTTTGGTTGCTTCGTCACTGCACAATTTGTTTGCTTCTTCTTCCATACACATTACGGTTTTATTTGCTGCTCTAAACGGTTATATATGGTATATATATATATATATATATATATATATATATATATATATATATATATATATATATATATATATATATATATATATATATATATATATATATATATTTGATATAATTTCACAAAACAGTGAACAGTTAGAGAGAAAAATATTACGGTACCTGTGAAATATAAAAGATGTGCATGTTAGACCTTTACAATTTATTGTACTATTTTTTCTTAAAATCTCTGTTAGATGTTTTGTCTTTTTTCTAGCATGTGCGAAATAATTGTACAAAATATTACCTGCATATTTTGCCATCATTATTAGAACTACCTATCTGGGACTCTATGACAGATTCGAATAATTCTTTCATATAATTTTGGCATATCTCAAAACTTGTTTGATTTTGGATATGATCAAGAATCGCACATTGGAAATGGTCAATGAAATCTACAAAAGAATTTCAAAAATTACTGTTTTTTAAATACTTTTAAAAAAGGTTACATTTTTCAAAGAAAACAATAGAGTTTCCATATGAAAGTATTAACACAAATGCTTGAATTACATTGTAGCATTTTCATCGTATTATGTATGAAGTATAGTTTCTCTATTTATGAGCATCAGTACCTTGCTTTCCTTCTGAACACAGAAATTTCGAAGGAGCAGTCAACACGTCTATGGTGAAAGTGATTCTGTTTGTAATCAAACATTTCATTTTGACGTCCTCTAAGCATGGTCTTAAACTCTTCATTGAGCTGTTTCAAAAAAAAGAGAAAACATATGATAAATTAGTCAATAGAACCTTTTTTTTAAATCAATCATCACTTCCATGCAAATGATAAATTTGTGATATCAATTCACTTAAAATAACTTAAGGGGAGACCTATGTCCGAAAAGTCTCTGTGTGAAATTTTCAAAATTTTGACATTTGTTTCCTGACCAAGTGCTCTTTCTTTTTAGGTATTAAAATAATACCTTTATATGCTTATTTTTACACAGGAGCACGTGCAAAAATAGTGTGAAATGCTAAAAATAGATTATTTTCAAACATTATTGTTCTACTTCAAATATGCACTAAAAAGAACCAAAAATGTCAAATCACATTCGAAATCAACAGGTATTTAATATATATGACTTGTATCTTTAAAATGAAGGCAAATTAATTATAATTCATCATGCATGAAAATTAATACTGGAGCACAATGTTAGTATCACCCCGTTTTCTTTTCGTATGTTTTTTTTTTTTACAATTCCGACATGCAAAACAGGTAATATCTTAAAAAGTCTTTGTGTGAAAATGTTGTAATTCATATTTTTTCAAAGTAATGATTCATCTCTTCATTTTAACAAAGAAAAAAAATGTACCTTTATGATAAAATAAACGAGAAATATGACGTTTTCTTTT
The DNA here is from genome assembly GCF_032062105.1 of Saccostrea cuccullata. Taxonomy (NCBI): domain Eukaryota; kingdom Metazoa; phylum Mollusca; class Bivalvia; order Ostreida; family Ostreidae; genus Saccostrea; species Saccostrea cuccullata. The sequence goes on along the minus strand of NW_026935288.1, from coordinate 26,309 downwards.
ATTTTCGTACTCTTGTGTTACATGTATAAATATTGACCTATCTGCACTAAGACAAAGGTAAGTAAGCACTGACGACAATCTGAATACTAAACTTTTTTGCAGAAAACGAGTATTTTGTTTTGATAAGAAACAATTTACACATATTAATTCATTTTTTCTTCATCCTAATCATTCCCCCCCCCCCCACATTTCCCCGTCACGAACCAACACCTTTTAGAACCTAGCAATGAATGACTTTATACAATAAAATCTACATGTACTATATATAAATCAATAAGCAAATATAGGTACAAGTACATTCCTTAATTTTTTCTTAGTTTTATCCAGAAAATACAATTAATGGTAAACATGAAATTAAACATATTTTCCTGATTTAAGCCGCTGTCTTTGCTGAAATTTATCTTATCATTTTGCACTTATATATCAACATATCATCGAGGATGTATTTTTTCACAATTGAAACTGCTATGAATTATCAACCAAAGGAAGAGAGTTCTAATAATTATTTACAAAATCCATAAATCGAATAAAACTGTTATAAATGATGAATAAATTTTCTTTTTGTAAATCATGGACTTATTGATAATTAAAAAATGTTATGCCTATATCACTGTTGCAAAATCAAACGTCGCTATTGTGACGTCACAGATCGCTGCTTTGACGTAGAACGACATAGGTTCCCCCTTAAGCTGGTATTTCCTACCAAAAGTATTCGTTAATAGAGAGTGATTAATGAAGTTTTTCTTTTTGTGTAGTTTACCAGTGGAATGGATTCGTTCAGGGAGCATAATCCATTATTTTTTTACAAAGGTGATGCATGAAAGAGATAAAGAAGGAAACGAACATTATTTAAGCTCAGAGGTCCATAAAACATTACAAACAGGAGGCCCATGGGCTACAGTGCTTACCTGAGCACTGTAGTAAGGAAAAAGTAGAAATTGGTTTATTATTGAAATCCAAAAGTAGTCCCAGTACCAATCATGTTGCTATTCTCGAGAAGATGATTTTTAAAGAATTTTACTATTTCTATGTAAAACTTTGGTCGGCCATTTTGACCCCGCCCTAACCTCGGGGGTAATGATTTTAACAAATTTGAATCTACACTACCTGAGGATGCTTCCATATAAATATGAACATTTATGACTTTGTTATTCTTGAGAAGAAGATTTTTAAAGAATTTTCCTATATATTTCTATGTAAAACTTTGGTCGGCCATTGTGGCCCCGCCTTACCCCCGGGGGTCATGATTTGAAAAAACTTGAATCTACACTACCTGAGAATATTTCCTCATAAGTTTTATATTTCCTGGCACAGTGGTTCTTGAGAAGAAGATTTTTAAAACGTACTACCACCAAATTTTCATTAATTCCCAATTATCTCCCCTTGAATGAGGGCGTGGCCCTTTATTTGAACAAACATGAATCCCCTTCATCCAAGGATGCTTTGTAGCAACATTGGTTGAAACTGGCCCAGCGGTTCTTGAGAAGAAGTAGAAAATGTGAAAAAGTTTACGACGACAACAAACACGCTAAAATAACTTAAGAGGAACCTTCACATTGTGAAAAAAAAACTGGATCTAACTATCTGTGTGTTTTAAGAAAGGAAATTCTACACAGCCGTGAGTACTGCTTACTATACGATCTTTAAAACATCTCAATTCGTCCGTGCTGTTTCCTTTGTGATAGACATTGTTTACGCTATTTCCAAATAAAAATAAAAACATGCCTGGTTCTAAGAATAGGTCAGAAAAAAGCAAATCTGGGGCTGAAAAAATGAAACGTTTGAAACAACAGACGACAATAGGGTCACTAAAAGCTGATTTACTTGAAATTAAAGAATGTTTGCAACAAACGGTCAAAACATGCGATTTAGAATCCATAGTGAAAGGACTTCTGAAGATTCATGAAGCAAATGCAGAAAAAAGAGAAACACAGTTAAACAAAAGAATCGAGAATCTGACAAAAGACGTTGATAGATTAACAATGGAAAATGAAACTCTAAAAGAAAAACTGTGCAAAACTTACAAAAACAATAAAGAACTGAAAAAGGAAATGGGTGAGCTGAAAGATCTAGCTACTTTTGCAACAGTGAAAGCTAATTATAATGAGCAATACAGCAGAAAAAACAATATTAAAATTTACGGGGTCCAGGAAACAGAAGGCGAGGATATTATAGAGGTCGTGAAATCTGTACTGAAAGAGAAAGGGGATGTAGAGGTAAACGAACGTGACATTGTAGCAGTTCACAGAATACATGGAACCAGGGGAAAGCACCAAAACCCATTCTTATGAAGATGGTAAATGACGACAAAAAGGCCCACATGATGCGAAAGCGATCAATAGTGAAGGAGGCCCCCGGTAACATTCGACTGGGCGACGACGTTACCAAGGAGAACAGCGAGTTGATCGCGCGTCTGTTGGACAGTGAGGGTGTTTCAGCGGCATGGTATTTCAATGGAGCGGTTTATGCACAGGTGAAGAAAAAACGAGTGAAGTATGACATTCTTGATGACATCGCACACAAGGTAAATAAGATCCGGTTTAAAGACGAATAATGACCCCCATCGATTAATGACCGGGGGTCATTTTTCAACGACAAAAAATGACCCCCTACACGTAGAAAAAAAATCATTTTTTGTAGAAAAATAGTCCTGGGGTCATTATTTTATTTGTTAGTACTATTAAAAAATGACCCCCACTGAAAAATGACCCCCTTTAAAGTGATGCAAAATTTATAACAGGTGAAAGGGGAAAATATGATGTATATTATAATTGTATTTCCTTCGACTAATTCATACATTTGTTCGAATAGATTTGATCTTTGTTCTTCTTAGCACGTAGGTGCAATAAAGTTCCTAATTTCTCTATGCCGAAATATTGACAAATCAGTGTTAAGCAATTAAGAATCAATCAATTATTCTTCATTTCTCTGATAAATGAGCAAACCTAGAAAATCAAAAATGGTATATGTAAATGGATCAAACGCACGCTGGGGATGAAATTTATGAATATATTTTTTTTTCTTTACTGACTCCATTGATACGTTGTTTCAGAAAAAAATATTTGTTGGGAAAAAAGTAGAAATTAGTAGCAGACGAATTAATGTCGGTGCGTACAAAAAAGTAATGTTATCGAATTAATGAGGTTTCATTCGGAGGAGTGAGTAAAAATAGAAATGGATGAAAGGACCCCTGTATATTTTTTTATATGTTCCATCCTGTACATGCAGACTATCACTATATGATTTAAGATACTTTAAATCTTTGCAAATACATATTGTTTTTATACCCCCCCCCCCCTAAAGAACATTACGTTAAATCAAAAAAATAAATAAATAAATAAAAAGCAAAAATATAAATAAAACTCTATACCTTTCAATAATACTAAAAGAGGCTGTAGATAAAATATTGAAATGAAGTTAAGCCTTCACACAAGTACTATCATATCATAATTAACTTCACCATGATTAAAGCATCCTTTAAATCTTGGTTGGGGTAACTTGTAAGTATTGTGGCAAAGTAACAGTTGAAAATTAGTAGAAAAGTATATTATTTTAAGCTTTTTTTAGTCCCTCCTTATAGAAAAATAAAAGTAGGCTAGTTTTTTTTGTTGCTTTTGTTGATAATCGACTTCCTCCTAAATATGTTAGGGGTGGGGTGGGTATAACACCTAAGAATATTCTCTGTAAAGCTATGGGCTAGTGTAAAATACACATTCTAATGCAAAAACTATACATGTCAACATAACCTTTTGAATTAGCACACAGTATTCATTACATTTCTTAATTCTTGTTTTACTCCACTCTTTCACTCAGTTATGAATGTATTTATTTTTCAGAGACTTTAATATGAAAATTCAGAACAGACTTTTTCATTTTTTTGTAACGTCTTCTTTATACTGTATCATAATATGAAAAGTTAATTTAAGACCATTTCTTTTTATGTCCCCGTAAGCGAAGATTCGGGGGTATATAGTTTTATCGTGTCCGTCTGTATGTCTGTCTGTCTATCTGGCGGTCTGTTTGTCCGCAAAACTATAACCTTGACCATTACTTTACATTTATTGTAGCTATGACTTTCATATTTAATATGTGTATTCCTTGTGACAAGGCCTTACTTTGGATACCACCAAATTTGACCTTTTGACCTTTACCTTGGAGTTTGTCCCAATTTACACAAAAATGCCAAATTTTTACTTTGGACATAACTTTTAAACAGTAGATACTAGTACTCTCATACTTCACATATTTTTTGGCATGACCTTTCATTGGACACTAAAAATTTTGACCTTTGGACCTTGACCTTGGAGATTTCCGTACTTATAAAAAAACTTTTAATTGGCCATAACATTTGAACGGTTAGGGCTAGGGTTTTCATACTTCACTTATGTAATCCTTGTTACATTAAACATTTCTTAAGAAACCATCAACTTTGACCCTTTGACCTTTGAGTTTGACCTACCTTTCAAAAATTTATCCTTAGCCATTACTTTTGAACAAATGGTGCTACGGCTTCCCTGTTTTGCAATTGTATTTCTTGTGAGAAGACCCTATTTTGGGTACCAATATATTTAAATTGCATTTCAGAAAACATTAATCTTCGCTATGTTGGCATACAGGGGCATAGCTGTTTCACAAACATATCTTTTTATATATAAGAGGAGTTACGGATAAGAGATGGATAACCCAAATCGTAACAGACGGACGGACGGACATCCTGATCACTATATACCATCCCGCCTTTCAAGCGGAGGATATAATAATATATAATACTGCTGATTTTTCTGTCAGTATGATGATTTCCACCATCGAAAAACAATGTTTACCTAATTAACACTTTAGGCTCGATAAATCTTTAACTCTTTTAGAATCTGAATCATCGCATTAACCTTAAAATATAGCTATAATTGTATAATGTTATGAGACCAACATATCATCAATTTATTCCTAATGAGCTCAGGTGAGCATTTTGGCCAATATGCTTCTTTATCTATTTTTTTTTTTTTGCACCCTAAAAATTTCAGCTTTAATCCACAGGGAGTCATTTTTCTACAGGGTCATTTTTCTTCACGTGGGTTCTGCAAATTTTCAGAGTTGTGACATTTTTTCTACGGGCAAAAGGGTCATTTTTCGACGTCGAATATGACCGGGGTCATTTTTTGCTGTCGAAAAATGACCCCGGTCATTATTCGATGGCGGTCATTATTCGTCTTTACACCGGGATTAAAATATTTGTCCGTATCCCAACCGATTTAAGTGCTGTAAAGTGTTTTTCCGGTGTCATACGTAATGTCAAACATTGACTGTCATACGTATTGCTAAACAGTGACTCACTACATCAGAGTAGTCAACTTGTTTTTTCGTGGAATTTTTTTTAGTGTTGAAAATCATTATCTGATTTATTGTACTGTTGTTCTCTTCCTTGCTCTTTCTTCTTTTCTTTCTTCTTTTCTCTTCCGTATCTCGACATATTCAAATCATTAATTTACCTTCATCGTTCCGTTGGGTATCTAACCGTTTTTGCACAATTATTATACCAAATGGTTAAAATTCTATCCGTAAACTGCCAAGGTTAAAGCCCGAGATAATAAGCACCACCCTCAGATTTACCTGGTCTGTATCCCCCTGTCAATCAAATAAATTAAGGGCCATCATTGGGTACTTGAAATTGATTGACATTTAGCTACTAGTCCCTGTGTATCTCTCTTCACCTTGTTTGACACGCGTGGTCACCATCAAATTAACTTTCGGTCGTCTGATGTTTACCGCTAAATCACTATCGTAATGAGGAAGCCATTTGGATACAAACAATTTTAACTTGATTATAATTGATATGATTATCTTTATTACAAACATTTCATCATAAAATGAAAATGATTAATAGTGTTTCAATACAGGAAATCACACTTACGTTCTTGTTTTGAGACGCGGCGAAAACATTAAGGAGCATAAAGGAGAAAATAAGCTGGTAACATTTTTTGCATGTATTGGATAGTAATGTTGAAAACAAAATGTCTGATTAGTAACAACTTCGCCTGGAACAGTATTAAATATATTAAGAATTTCTTTCTTTTCTCTTCCTTTTTTATAACCGAGAATTTCTTGCTGCGTGGGTTGTTACCTCCGTTCAAGGTCACAGGTGTTTTTTGAAAGAAATACGCAATAAATTAATATGTTGTTTTCAGTTGTTTAATTATTATCTGAATTTACTAAAAATACATACATATTTGCATGTAATTCTAACTTTACGAAACCATCATTATCGCGAATTTTTCACAATAAGATACAGAATGTACATTTGCTAAAAATAGGACCACGCGATTTTTATACAAACGGGAAGTAACTGTTACTATTTGACGCGATCGAAGCTCTAAAATTGCTAAATATGAAAAGTTTTTAAGATTTTGAAAGGGAAAGGCAAGGATGAGTATTTTACTTTTGAATTTTTACCTGTGTTTCATTATTTTTTTTTAACAACGAAATCAAGTCATTGCTACTGTGACATACAATGTACTAAGGTACATTAGATTTTTTAACAAAAGTCATGAGATTTCTGCTTGTATGATATTAGATATAAGTCTGAAATTATGGAATTTATAACTATCATCAATTATTACTTATGATATTTTTTTATTTACGGTGTTGAGATTTATTAATTTAATTAATGATGAACATAGGGCCAACAAGCTGTACAGGTAATACTCATGGACTTCCTATGTATACTGTTTGTGTATAGGGGTTAGCGCTTCCCACGGTCTGCACGACCGTCATGCCTCTGGGTGCCACGCATGTAAAATTTAGTCCCTCCCCTTACCTGAGAAAACCGTACGGTTAAAAATCTCGGCCTTTAAGGTGATATTGCAAAACGCAAGGATGTTTTTAATTATTTACGATCGTTAAAATATAATATTTATTGCTTGCAGGACACACACTTCTCCTGTGATATAGAAAATGAAGTAAGAAATTTGGGGGGGATACCAGTGCTTTTTAGCTCACCTGAGCCGAAGGCTCAAGTGAGCTTTTCTGATCACATTTTGTCCGTCGTCCGTCCGTCTGTCTGTCTGTCCGTCTGTCCGTCTGTAAACTTTTCACATTTTCGACTTCTTCTCAAGAACCACTGGGCCAATTTTGACCAAATTTGGTACAAAACATCCTTGGGTGAAGTGGGATTTAAATTATTAAAATAAAGGGCCAAGTCTCCTCACAGGGGAGATAATCAAGAAAAGACAAAAATAGGATGGGGTCATTAAAAAATCTTCTTCTCAAAAACCACTGGGCCAGAAAAGCTGAAACTTATATGGAAGCATCCTGGTATAGTGTAGATTCTAAATTGTTCAAATCATTACCCCCGGGGGAAGGGCGGGGCCACAATGGGGAATCAAAGTTTTACATAGGAATATATAGGAAAAATCTTTGAAAATCTTCTTTTCAAGAACCACTGGGCCAGAGAAGCTGAAACTTATGTGGAAGCATCCTGGGCTATAGAAGATTCTCAATTGTTCAAATCATGACCCCGGGGGGAAGGGCGGGCCACAATGGGGAATCAAAGTTTTACATAAGAATATATAGGAAAAATCTTTGAAAATCTTTTTCTCAAGAACCACTGGGCCAGAAAAGCTGAAACTTATGTGGAAGCATCCTGGGGTAGTGTAGATTTTAAAATGTCTAAATTATGATCAGTGGGGTAGATTGGGGATGCATTATGTATTACAAGGAGGAAATCTGGTAAAGAACAGAATAGTCAAAGCTTCTGAGGTGAGCGATGTGGCCCATGGGCCTCTTGTTTAGTTCATATACTACAAACTCCAGAGGAGTCGTAATTCTAATTGAATTAATAATAACGTTGATTTTAAACCTATTATATTGCAGGAAAGGGCGATGTTGCCGGAAACTATGTATTACTTAAAGCATGTATAGAGGGCCATGAAGTATTGTTATGCACTATTTATGGTCCTAATAATGACACACCACTCTTTTATGAAAACATTCAAAATCACATTGATGATATGTATTGCAGTCAGATTATCTGGTGTGGTGATTTTAATCTAGTTTTAAACCCTGACTTAGATTATTACAATTATAAATCTATTGATAATCCGAAGGAAAGAGACAAGGTGTTGGAAATAATAGAAAATTCTTCTTATATTGACCCTTTTCGACAATTACACGAAAATGCTCGTAGATACTCCGTTGAAACAAAGTCGTTTATATTTCTTTTTGATATCTGAGTCAGGGTTAGAAAAATGCACTATAGAATCTAGCTATAGATCAGATCACTCCATAATATCACTGTCTATAGCTTTTAATGATTTTAAGAAAGGAGGTTTATGGAAGTTTAATAACTTTTTACTTCATGATGAAAATTATTTGGAATGCATTAAAAATGTTATCTTAGAGGTTAAAAAACAGTATGCAACTGCAGTATACAATATGGATAACATAAATAATATCCTAGATTCAGATATTTCCTTCACTATAAATGATCAATTACTTCTTGAAACCATGCTCTTTGAAATAAGGGGTAAAACTATATCCTATGCAACTTACATAAAAAAAAGAAAAAGGAAAATAAGGAGAAAGAATTAATAGAAAATATCAGGATACTGGAAGAAAATGTTTGTGAAAATAATATTGATGAATTATTTAGTAAAAAGCAAGATTAGAAAACATTCGAAAACATAAGTTACAGGGTTCATATATCAGAAGTAGAGCAAAATGGGTAGAGGAAGTTGAAAAACCATCAAATTACTTTTGTTCATTAGAATCTAGAAACTTTACTAGTAAGATCATACCAAGATTAGAAGATAATAATGGAAATGTTATTTATGACCAAACAGAAATTTTAAGAGAAGCAAAATATTTTTATGAAGAGTTATATACAAAAAGTACAGTTACTACAAATACTGATAATTATAGTTAATGAGCTAAGAAATAAAGAAATTCCTAAGCTTTCAAGCAAGGAATGAGAATCTATAGTAGGTGAAATTACAATGGAAGAAGCTTCTTCTACACTTTACAAAATGAAATCAAATAAATCCCCTGGATCAGATGGTTTCTCTGCAGAATTCTTCAAGATGTTTTGGAAATACATTGGGGTTTTTGTAATTAGATCTATTGATTAAGTATAACAGTCTATCTATTACACAAAAACACGGTATCATTACTTTGTTACCAAAAGGTGACAAGCCAAGACAATACTTAAAGAATTGGCGACCTATCACTTTATTAAATACGGTATATAAAATTGCATCTGGATCTATTGCAAACAGAGTAAAACGCTATTTAGATAAAATCATTAATGAAGATCAAAGAGGCTTCATCTCCAATAGATATATAGGAGAAAACACCAGGTAAATATATATCATAATGCATTACACTGAGGAAGAAAATAGACCTGGATTATTACTAATTGACTTTTAAAAAGCTTTTGATACACTTTCATGGAGCTTTATACAAGGCGCTCTTAAATTTTTTAACTTTGGTCTCTCAATTAAGAAGTGGGTATCCCTTTTTAACACAGATATTACATCTGCAATAAACCAAGGTGGTAATCTCTCTGATAGAATTAACATTCAGAGGGGCTGCAGGCAAGTTGACCCTTTGTCACCATATATATTTATTATATGTGCAGAAATTTTAGCAATCTAAATTAGATTAAATAAAAATATTAAAGGTATTTCTGTAAACAATACTGAAAAAAAGATTTCTCAGTTAGCATATGATATATCAATTATTCTTGATGGTAGTAAAACGTCCCTCACAGAAACATTGCAAACACTGAAGACATTTTCAGAAATGTCTGGATTACATATCAATTATTCCAAAACTCACATAGTGTGGATAGGCTCAAAAAAATTTAGTGATAAAATTTTGCTGCCAAATTACAAAATTAACTGGGGCACTACCAGATTTACTCTTCTTGGAATACATTTTGATGTAGATTTGGATAAAATATTACCATTAAATTATGAACCAAAACTGGTACATATCAAATCAATACTTAAACAATGGGAGAAAACTCCCATAGGGAAAATTACAGTTATTAACACATTAGTTCTACCATTACTAAATCATATTTTAATGTCCATCCCAAATCCTTCTGAATCGTTCTGTAAGGAACTGGAAAAATGTTTTTTTTCATTTATATGGAATAATTCAACCCATAGGGTAAAGAAAGAAGTAATTTTGAAAAAATATGAAGAGGGGGGTTTGAAAATGTTAAATTTGACATCTTTCATAGCCTCCATGAAATTATTTTGGATAAGATATCTAATTTTTACAAATAGGGGGTTGGAAAACCTCATTCCTAAATTCAATTTTAACAAATTTATAAGTTGTGGAATTGAATATACTGCAACTTTTTTAAAAACATTAAAAAATAAATTTTGGATCGATGTTTTTAAGTCCTGGATAATGTTACAAAATCTTGAGAAAAAGTTTGATGTTTCTGGTGACTCGCCACTATTTTACAATCCACATTTGCATATTGGTGGAAAACCATTTTATAATAAACAAATGTTTGACAGCAGCAACATTAGACAAATTAATGATATTATTAATGAGGATGGTTCACTATTTTCCTATGAGCATTTCTGCAACACCTATCCAAATATAAAGATTAATTTCTTAGAATTCAATAGTATTATTCATGCTGTAAAGGATTTGATGAAAAATTCTGGTCAGGAAAAAACAATAAAAAAGCTCACTAATCCCATAATAATGTCTAATATCTACAGAATAATGAAATGTAGAAAATCCAAATGCTATTATGAAATCTTTATTCAAAATTCTTCTGTCACAGCAGGTAGAACATATTGGGGTGAGCTTTTAGAAGCTGGAACTCAGGAATGGAAAAAAATTCACATGATACCCTTTAGGGTAACAAAAGACTGTAGACTCCAATGGTTTCAATATAGGATCTTAAACAAAATCTTAGCAACAAATTCATTTTTATTCAAAATATAAAAAAAATGACTGTAAATTATGCAGTTTTTGTCATACTGAGGATGAAACAATAGAACACATTCTATGGGAATGTGATAATGCACAATTTTTCCTTGAAGAATTTGAGCATTTGTTTGAAGATAAAACTGGTCTAATGATAAATATTACTAAGAAATCTTTTATTTTAGGATTGATTGAGGAAAATACTGATATTCAAAATGCTATTCTTCTTTGGCTTAAATACTATATTTACACTGCAAGGTACACAAAGAAACCTATTAATGTACAAAATGCAATATCACAAATGAAATTTCATTATGAAACACAAAAAATTATCTCTTTTAAGAATGGTAAAAAGGAAAAGTTTGATACCCAGTGGAACAGATGGAATCTGCTAGTTTCTTAACTAGAACCTTTACACTCTTTCTCTCTCTCTCTCTCTCTCTCTGTCTCTCTCTCTCTCTCTCTCTGTTGCTCACCTCTCTCTCTCTCTCTCTGTTGCTCACCTCTCTCTCTCTCTCTCTCTCTCTCTCTCTCTCTCTCTCTCTCTCTCTCTCTCTCTCTCTCTATTGCTCTCTCTTTCTTAAAATAAAAAACACATCATTCTGTCTCTTTTGAAATATGTATATAATGCTTTATGTTGTATGAATAAAAAAAAACAACAAAAAAAAAACACGACAGACAACGGACAAATTTCACTTAAGCTTTCGTTTCAGGTGAGCTAAAAAGGAACAGATCAAAGACGGACCTCTAAAGCATCAGAGGTGAGATCATGTGCCATGGAGGAGTGAGCATCCCATGCCCATCGGACAAACCCGCCACGTGATCTTTGTCATGATGGGTAAAATCGGAAAAATCCATCATTAATTCATTGTGTAAATAATGGGCTAACGATTTCATTTAAACACACTTACCATATTCAAAATTTGCTATAGTTAACTTTATTTGTTTATTAACTTAATTTTAAGATTCAAATTCAAACAATTCCTCATTCAACGTTTTTATGGATGGGATGCCATTATTTATGGCGAATTGTGTCAAATATGTGCGTCATATTAAATGTACATGTAATACAAAAGAAATCACCAAAGTGATTTCTTTAAAATTTCACATAAAGTAAATATAAAGTCATCAGGTACCAAATCATGCTGGGAACTATTTTATCACAAGTAATACACGGGTCAAATATGAATGCCCTATCTCTTCTCAATCGAAAGTTTTAATAAAAATAACATTTTGTGAGAGTAATCATACTTCAAGGTCTAGGTCACAGGGTTTCTTTCTATTCAAATGCTATGACCAAGGTTAAAGTTCTTGTGACGTATTGAATAACAAATTAAATTAAATTTTCCCTCGCCTTCGCCAAAGTGGAAGACAAGAAAATATTTCCTTCAGAAAATTTCTGTAATAGTAATTAAGGACTAATTGTTAAATTCTTACCTACAATATTCCTCTACAGTGTCTTTGGCATTCAATCTCTTTAAAATTTCTGGTGAGTTAATCTTGTTTGCAAAGTTTTGCAATGAATGCATATGTTGCCTGAAGCAATCAGCAATTCCCGTATTCGTACACCCTTTGACAAGGATCCCTAATTTAAGCATACATGTCAAATGTTTTGCTAACAAGGTAAAATATATTGATATCCTCATTAAGTAAATATGTACATGTATATGATAAAGAAGATAATTCCCGATAAAAATCATTTGTTGGTTCAATTTTGATGATGTTTAACAAATTCGGATTTACTTTACTATAATCAATTAAAATCGATGAACATTTAATACTCACCAGATACACTAGCAAATGTAATTAGTAGAAGGTAGGCCATTGTCACAAATTGTATTTTTACAATAACAATAACTTTAACCTAAATATTGCAAATTAAATATTCTTTTCTTCATGGAAAATCCAAAAGGGATTTTTTTCGACATGCTTACTGTTTTTATGCGTCATTTATTTGCGTATTTATTTTGGAGACAAAAATGTGATTAATTTTAGAAATTACGTTTTTTTGATAAATATTTTTTAAATTGTGTATTCGTCTTTGTATGTTTTGCAACCTGCTCGATAATTATTATTTCAGATAATTCTACTTTATACATGCACATACGCAATAAAACTTAGATTTAATATTTTTTACTTTTCTTTAATCCTTCTTAAACAAAGTCCGACTTCAATAAAATATGAAAATATACAAAAACATTTAAAAGACCATTATTTAATCCATCATAATCTTTTCAGAAAAGGAAAAGAGAGTATCTTTTGTTTTTGGAATATATTAAGATTTAGTGTCTAATCATACCACAGGTTTAAGGATAAATGCATTTTTTCATAACCTTTCACAAGAATTTTTGTGCAATTTTTTAATGTTTCTTTTCAATAAATTTGAATATTTTAATAGAATAACTAAAATACGTATCTCTTTCCTTTTAATAATCAGATTCCACCCCTCTTTCTCTTTCATAAGCAGGATTTCTGTTAGGGTCAAGATCTAGTAAATGATTCAATGCCTTTAAATTTCTTAAATTCTTTAATGATGATTTAAAACAAAGAAATATTAAATTATCAAATCATTTTTTTTATAAATCAGATGTGAAAAAGAATTAGATATAATACACTGTACATGATCAGTGCATACATGTATGTCCCTTCAAGTGACAAAGCAGGTACGAGTAACAACATTGTCTTTGTTTGTAAGGCTCATTATATTATATAAAATTCCTTTTAGAGAAACTTGGATTCAATTTTGAAAGTGGTTATCCAATTTATACTCATAGTTTCTTTATACAGAGAAAATTCTTTTAAAAATTATTAGTAATTTTGAATATTTCTAAAATCCCAAACATCCAAAATGAATTTTAACTTCCATATACCGAAGCGTCAAAAGAATTCCTTACAACCAAATATGCATATTAGGTTCCAGAAAATGTTCTACCAATTGCAAGATTCTTTCTTTGCTCCTCACAGAGATATTAAATGTAGTTAAAAAGAATCCTCAAGAGTACTGCTCAACTATATTTTCGAAAAGAGGTTTAAATCAAATGTGGATGATAAGAAATACCAAGGTATTTTAGAACATTTAAAATTTACCAATATCAACAACATAACTTACAACTTTTCAATTGTATATACAACGATTCCTCACGATAAATTCAAGTCCAAGTAGCATTGACATCTGCTTTTTTTTAAAAATAAAAATGGAACTCATTAACTTAATTTCCTAGTCATTGTTTATTTGCAATATGAATTTGTTAAAACATATTTTGATTGTACACACAAGAAGACTGAAGTTTATATTTAAAAGATGCTCTTAATTCTGATCATGATTGACAAGTTCTATGTGCATTTTGGAGACCAGGTCTTCTGATGACTAATTGGAATTCCCATTTGTACCGATTGCTTAGAAGACCTATTTGTTTAAAATATTTACGTGAAAAGAAGAAAAGACTTTCTTTTGAGCGCGACATTTTGATATACAGACGACGTAGTGTCAATTAGCAATAGTTTTTTCGATTCCGGTGTGACCGTTGAACAGGGAATATTTATTCATTCGTGACACCTGATGCCACCTTCCTATATTTTCTATTCTATTGTTTTGTGTTTTGCTCCTACTTTGTAATTTCGATGAGTTTTTGAGCTAGAATACATTTTGTTATCTCAACATATTTCATTCGATACGCTCTGCTTAATACCTTAAAAAATGTTATTTTAAACATGTGAGATATAAAAAAGAAATTCTGAACTTTAGACAAATGAAATGTTTTCAAATACCCAGTTTCTCAAAAAACGTACTTTATATTTCAGGGTTTGTCAGTTCTAGAGATATTTAAATAATTTAAAAAAATAAAACTAAATTGACTTGTTCAAGTATCAAACATCATTGAGGCTGTACGTCCTTTTTGTTTTTTTGAAATAACGTTAAAGATAATTTATGTACTCCAAATAGTGTTTTTGTTTATGTTTATGCTTCAAATTTGCTTTTAAAAAGGACAGCTTATTAAACAGCTGAAATTTTATTTTTAAATTGTAATTCTGAGTACTACATGTATATTACAAATAAATTTTTTGAATTAACATCATTATAAACACATTGATTGAAACATATATAAAAAGATAAAACTTGTATTTATTTCTGGATTTCTCTTCAAACTCGGAAGGTTAGAACATCATAATCCTGCAGTGACTGGTCTAGGAAGGCTATACAGAATTTGACATTTAAAGTAATCCTCAGGACAATGTCCGGCATTGCATGTGTTCAGACACCAGGAAGCAGCGTCATCTTTGGCGCCAAATTTTGCCAAGACTGGCTCACATACAAGAACCTGTGTGGGAATTTGGCAGTCACATGTACAGAGGTTTTCAGGACAGTTTCCAAGCTTACAATTAGTTTCACACCAACTATCCATCTCCTTTTTCGTGCTCTCCAGGACGTGTGTATCAGAGCTGTTAGGATATTTATAACAATATTTCGCACAGGTTTTGATTACATTGTTCAAATTCTGTGAGGAGGGATATTCATTTGGTGAATGACCTGCGTCAGAGAATCATAAAAATAATTGAAAAATTAATGAATTAAATATGAAAATATTGTATAGAATTCTTGGTTCTCAGTTGTGTCTCTCTCTATCTCTCTCATTCTAATAATGCTACATTGTACAATTGCATATGTCATTTTCAAGATACCATACATAAAAATGTACAGATTTGTATGAAGTGTACTCACTGTGGTTACACTGAACACCTTTCATCAAAGGTTGAAGGGTTGCCTCGAGATAATGATGGACAAATTGACCTGCTGATTCTCCACATGCTACCTTAGTTTTCTCCTCAATACAAGTAAGCGCCTCTTCTGAGGTTCTTCAAGATAATATCGATAATAATAATAATATATATATATATATATATATATATATATATATATATATATATATATATATATATATATATATATATATATATATATATAGCTTTAATCCTTAGTTGTAAAATTAGCTTTTTGAAGTAAAGTATAGTGACTTTGTTTAATTTAAATTTTTTTTCCTTTTTAGATTTGTTTTAAATGACAATAATGTAAAACAAAATATCTGAAAATATAATTTTCACACTTTTTTATTTTAAATTATCTGGATACTTTCTCAAAATTACTTGTGTTACTTTAAAACAGAGAATGAAATGTATTTTTAATAAACAAAACATTAAAACTACGACATACATGTAGTGCAAGTACGTTTACACTTAAAATGAACTTTTACCTGCATTTTTCATCGGAAAGTTTCCATCTATTATCATTGGCCTCGCTGACATTTTTAGACAGTTCCATCATATCATTCATACAAGTCAATGTACTGGTTTGAAACGCATCAGTCATCAAGCAGTGGAAATGATTAATGAAACCTGTAACGTTGTGAAAAAGACATTCTTTATTCACTTTACCTTCCTTGATTTTATTTGTGTTTTGTTGACTTAAATGACAAAGCGTTTCATACAGGTTGTACAAAGTAGTTGTTATATTTGATAATTTGCTTAAATCACGTTTTATCTTTTACCCCATGCAGATTTGTAAAAAAAAAAAAAGTCTACCTTGTTTACCCTCTTTGCAGAGGAAGTTTCCAGCAGATATGATGGTGTCCAGTGACAGAGTGTCTCCGGAAGGACAAGTAGCTCTGTAGTCTTGCATGCATAAATCTAGTTTTTTGTGAGCACTATAGCATGAAAGAAGAAAATATAAACATGTTGTCGTAAAGAAAAAAATTATAAGAGAACAATTTACAGAATACATGTATTATATTTTCTCAAACAATAATAAACAAAAGTATATGTATCATAGAAAGTTTGTATTGTCCATGTTTTACAATTTTCTTGAAGACAAAAGAGCCCTTTTCATCTCAATATTTGTATGATTGAGCTAAAAAAAAAGCTTTAAAAAATAACTGTACAGAAAGCAAGGTTACCTGCAATATTCCTCAGTTGCATATTGGGCATTCAATGTCTTCAAGAACTCTGGAGTTCTGAACCTGCTCATGATTTCTGGCACAGATGACCCACTCCAGCATTTTAAAACGCCATTTATGTTACACTCTTGTGCTATGGTTTCTAGTAAATTCAAATTTTATGTTAAATCCAAAATACAATATAAATACATATGATTTACAAACATACTTGATACGTTTCAATTTATTCATTAAATTTTTAAACAGGGAAATTTGTAACGTTTTGTTAATTCCATAGTGTAGTTAAGTACAATATAGTTACTTGTAAATCATGTTAATGA
Organism: Saccostrea cuccullata; assembly: GCF_032062105.1. Classification (NCBI taxonomy): domain Eukaryota; kingdom Metazoa; phylum Mollusca; class Bivalvia; order Ostreida; family Ostreidae; genus Saccostrea; species Saccostrea cuccullata. The sequence goes on along the minus strand of NW_026935288.1, from coordinate 9,097 downwards.
AAATTATGTGTTTCTTTATTTGTTTTATTTAGAACATTTTGAGAACGGTCATCTACTTACCAAATAAAACCGCAAACAACAGAAGTAATGGTAGATGTAGCTGCTTCATTTTGGATGAATACTTCAGTTCTATTGCTTTCTATTTATTGTCTCAAATTTAAAAACAAAAAACCTATCCCCTCGGAAGCAAGGTGATTGTTTGAAATACATGCTTCTTTACCTGTTTACGTCAGTATATCTGCGGCACAAAAACGTTGACCTATCATCTTAAAACAACAGTTATACGGTACAATGAAATGACGTATTCCTCATTAAAAATAAATCTAGTTTTTTATTGGTCAATTTGAGAAAAAGACATATACAACTGTAAATAGAATTTCCGGATTAGTCGAAAGGAAACTATTAATATATTATGAGTAAATGAAAAGGAGGCATGAATGTGACACAGACAGCGGTAAGGTGTATAACAGTTACATTTTCTTAACAAATGCTCTTCAAAGAAAAAAAAAAGTAGAGCGGACTGAGAAATTAACAATTTCAACATTTAAGGTCCTGTATTTCTAAAAACTCTAAAATTGTACCATTATTAGTAAGCAATATATCATAATTAATCACGGGAAAAAGAAAACACATCAAAGCATATGAAATATGGAGATAACGAACGGAATTCAAACTCATAATTTTAATTCAACTGAATCAAAACAGAAGGAGAGAAAACATGGGCCTCTAAAGCATTAAAGATGAGATCAGATGCCATGGAGGAACAAAAATTCTCCTGCCAGCCGGTAACACCCCCATGTGTTCAATGTTATGATCGGGACAACGATACAGACAATTTAATGTGTAAATACCTGGTAATTGTCTAAAAATTAGTGAAGACATCGGCGACTATTAATGATACTAGTAGACAGCATTTGCTGATAAGGGCTTGCGTCGATCATAAACTTGCGAAATGATGACTGTAATTATGAATGTAGATATTGTTCCATGAACTTGTTTGTCAATGGCTGTCTTGTTGAAGAAACGCTTGTAAGTACAGCACGCTCTTGCATGTTAAATCTACAGAGGCATATAATCAATAACAGGTTATAAAGGTATATTGCTACATCGTAAGGGAAGTTGACGGTTAAAAATGTGAAGTCATCAAGTTTATCAAATGAAGTTTTGTTAGATTACGATAACTTTTCCTAGTAAAACATTAAAATTTGAAGGAAATGTGGCAGATAAATTATAAATGTGGTATCTTCATTTTCAAGGTCACTCTGATTAAAAAATGTCGAACTTTGAATGAAAGTAACGATAGATAATAAATTATGCGTTTGTATCTGTAACTTTAATGTTTTGCTTCTCTTTGTATTGTTAAAAAGTACAATCACTTTCAAATTGCTACACTGTAGAATGGAAAGCTGCCAAATACTTTCAACATTGTTATTGTATGAATATGAAAAGACGGTGAGCAATTTTTTAATTCACAATTTTTTTCGTTCTTTATAGAAAAATGTACTCAGTGGTGGGCTATTTGTATCATGACTCTTCTTTTCTAGAGTTCTATCTTTCAATGATAAAAAAGATTATCAAGAAAATGAACGCATTTATAAGCAAGCTGCTGTCCCATTTTTAATTTGAATTCTTTGCCCCATAGTATTTATCAAATACATTTTTGATTCAAAACAAAAATAATCTCACAAAGAGTCCATTCTATTCCCTAGAAAACATTTGAAAACGTGCAATTCTTATTCTAAGAAATAAGTGTATCAAGAAAATACATGAAAAGCATATACATGATAATATACATTTCCTAAGATGCGTATTGGTTATCGGTAACATCTTGAAAACTTGCAATTCCGAGAGACAAGTAACTTACATTTCTATAAAATTCTCTTTTGAATTAGGTCGCTGATCTTATGTATTATTTGTCTTTATATGCCTCTAAGTGTTAAGTGGGCATCTTTTCTAAACGTTTCTTAATACAGTGGAGCCTCATTTATCCGGACGCTTTGGTTCCTAGTTAATTTGTCAGAATATGTGAAGCGTCCGGATACCTGAATCACCAGTTAAACAAAACAGTATAACATTTAAAAATTCCGTCCCGATGAAAAATCGTCCAAATACTGAAGCATCCGGATATCTGGGGTCCGGATATTTGAAGGTCCACAGTACCTTTTTTATTGAAACATATATGTGAATTAGGATGCATTTGCAGGCAAATATTACACAAATGCCTAATGACCAAAAATGCTCACAAATAAGCATATGTATTCTTCTTTCTTTTAAAACAAACCCCTGAAAAGACAGAATGTATTTTTATCTTATTCTTTATTACTTTTTCATCGAATATAATAAAAAAAACCGCGATATGAAACATATTCAAAACGTTCATCTACATGTTTCCATTTCGTCTGATAGAAAGAAATTGTGAGAAGAATGGTCAGGGGATGTAAAACTCTTAGAATCATGTATTTGTACACAATCCTAATCTTAGACTATAATAACAAAGGAACTTGTGAGATTTGAAATTACAAAAAAAGTCATGCTTTCATTATTATGATTATTATCTTTAAAGTATTACTGAATGCAAACAAGATTTTTTTATTCTGTTAAACATTTAAACATTAAACAGCAACCGGAATAATATAAAATTAGGAAAATGCCTCAGAAAACTGCAAAATCGTGGTAATTTCAAAATACAAAGAGTGCATAACTGAAATTAAAAAATTCATTCTATAATACTGAATTTGTTCTTCGATACGAAAGCAAAATATTGTCTGAACCTTTTGATCGACGTTTAAAATCTTCTATGTCTGTGATGAAATTACGAATCTTGTTCTCTAAAGACCCGTCGCCTTTAGCCCAAGCGGCCATTTTCAATTTTCTCTCCTCTTTCTCTTTGTCGGGTTTGCCAAATTTCTCTTCGTGTTGAATTTTGCTCATTTCCTCTAATTCTCGTCTAGATTTTGTCTCTTTCATTTTCCGCGCATTAACACCAAACACTACGACAGGATGAATATCCATTGCCTCTAGAACCTCGCCATCTTTTAGCTGTCTTAACTTTGATGTCATAGGACGTCTCGTTCTACCGCCAGATCTCTTTAAATCTCGTATATTTCTCGCGCGATCTCGTATGTTGGATGGTGCTGCTGACTGGGTTTGTCGAATGTTTGAAATGGACATTGACTGGCGATGAAGTTCATTAGAAGGGGAATTGTTCTGTTTATTAGAGTTAAATCTCCTTAATGATAATTTAAACATGGCCACATTAATAGGTCTTAGTTTTATTTCATCCTCTGATCCTTCATTGGAATTATTTGCGTCTGTACTTCTTTCTTCCTCCTCGTTTGACACTCTACTCTGCTTGGAGTCAAAGTTCTCATTTTTTGAATCAGACATCTCATTTTTATTTGCATCCATTTCCTCTTTCTCTGAAATAGTTTCTCTCATTACAGCTGAGGTTCCACGAGATTTTGAAAAGGATCCAGATTTATTGCTAGATTCGTACAATTTGACACTGTTCGGACGATCTTTCTTTTTGATGGCATTACTTAGCTGTTGAATTTCTTCGGCTTGACGCCGGGCCTCCTTTAGGCTATAATCACTGTCAATCGTGGCCTTGTACTTCGCCTTGTGGATCTGGTGGATCCTGCTTTCCAGTTGAGAGTCCAGCTGATCGTTTTCCAGGTAAGTCTCACTCCAGTCTATTCCGGACTTTTTGAAGTCCATGTCTGAAGCAGACCTTGTTAACGCTGGGGCTGACATAGGGTTTTCTGAAAATTGGAAAACAAGGAGAGAAACAGAATTAGAAATGCATTGAAAATGTTGATAATCCTATCAACATCAGCTCTAAAGATTTCAAAGATTTGGCAATAATATTTTCACGCAGATTAAGATTCTTCCTTATAACAAATTATTTTTAAAAAATGAATTTCATTTTCGTGTAGAGAAATTGAAACATTTTAAAATAAATTTCATTATACAAAACTTTCTGCATCATTTTAAAGATGCATTTCGATTTATTTAGACTGTATAATTCATATACATGTATATTGCAATTAATGGTGTCTTTCAACACAGTAAAAATATTAAGCCATGGCATTAAACATTTTTAAAATGCATATTTTGGCATGATTTATCAACACGAATGTGTCATAATAGTGCTCCCACACTGATACATGCATAGACATACATACGCATAAACCTGAACACATTTAGCAGCAAACTCTCCCACAATAATGACTAGGACATTAAACTTTCACATTAATTATCAACATACATTACAATAAATCCCCATTAGATTTTATTTTATTTTAAAGAAAATTCGGCTTATTGTCCAACACCATTAACCACTAGTTATACCAGGCTATTCGGAAATTGATTTTATTCAAACGATATCAACTTTTTGTTTGACACTTTAAATGCAGTGAAAGAAGAGCAATTCAATACTTGCATTTTCAATACCTCTACATCCCCTTTTCCTCTATCTGCACGGGAACTAGGTATTACATTACATCGATTTGAAGAATTATCACAAACAATTCAACAAAGGCTGGCAAATGAAGCAGTGATTTGCAATTTAAAGAATAATGGAAGTTATCATTAAAATGCAATTGACAAGTCTATCGGTATTTTTTACTACTTTTTATTTGATAGATCAAGGAACATGAGAATTCTTCTCTTTCAGATAACAAATAAAAGAATTTCACGTTTAGATCACTTGATGAAATCTTGTTTGTTATAAAAGTTTGCTCAAGACACTTTTTATTATGAACTTTAAAGTTTAAAATAAATGCATTGACATATTTAGTAAATCATTGATGTAAGGATCAATTTTGGTTGAACATAACCACTTTATACTGGGATTCGCGATATCTTAATTCCAAAGCAAACAATTAAATTGAATTTTACTTAAATCGAACACAATATATAATGTTTTATTAAACTTTAAACATTCTGGCTCGTTATCTATTGTGAATTCATATGTTGAGAGATACAAGTTGACATTTTCATGCAATATTTAAATAACATAATGTGTGTTTAAAAATTTCATGTAGTGGGTAGTACAAATACACATTTTTTATCTCATATCAGTATCCTGATAATTAAGTGGTTCAAAAATACGTAATTACTCTACCATTCTTTATGTAAGCAATGGAGGAATTGTTGTTCCAAGTACATTGCGTATTCCATCTTTCATAATAAAAAGAAAAATACTATCTCACACGTTTTTATCAAACTCAGAAATAGATATAAGTAACTTACCTATTTAATTCAACCAATTTTAAAAACTGTTCATCTTCTGTCGTGGTGTTCCTTCGATCTCGTATTAAACTCCACGTATTCACCCGATTCATTTAAAATCTGAGGGTGGATAGATATCTATTCATTTTACTGCAAATAATAAATATGTAATCCTGTAGTCGCTCTCGCGTCAGTTTGAATTCATATGTCAATAAACTCGACATTAAGAGTTTCTGACGCGGAAAGTCTTGTCCATTAGTTAACAACAAAATATAAATCCGCGAGACAGTTGCGCGTCTGTCGTACAATGAGTGTGTGGATGTTATTTAGTATTTGTGTTTAAAAATCACCCCAGTTTCAATGGTCTCTAAATCAAATATTTAATTCATATCTTCTGTAGGCCGATTAAATTCCTCCGATCGTGCATTTGGTGATTGAATACTTTGATAGAATATGAAAGGAAAAAGAAGTTATAAAGGGAAAATGAATTTTTAAGTGTGTCTCACTATTGCAATCAGATGTTATCCATTTGGATGTAACGCATATTGAAATTAAATTTACTAAGTGCCTGTCCGAAATACTAAGTCTTTAGAATTTTTAAATTCAAAAGTACATGAATATTGTGACTCATTTTGCACCCTGCCAAAAAAAAAAAAAAAAAAAAAAAAAAAAAAAAAAAAAGCCAACAAAATATAATAAAGGAGCAATTCATAAACTGTTATTAAGTACCCACGGAAACCTCTTAATGCCGAAAATGTTCGTTCGTAAAAAAAAAGTAAAAAGAAACTTATTTGAAGCATGGCACTCAATAGGTATAAATATATTTGTTCAGTTACGAAATAAAATTTGTATAGACAATAGCTAAAAAAAGTCAGATATATGAAGATACAACTTATTGCGTTTAAAGTGGGCTGTCATTCCCTGGAAACATTCAAATTTTATCTTACCTATCAATTTCTAGCCTTAAACTTTTAAGGGATGTGGACATTGGTCCTTTGGATAAGACTGTATAAGTAGGTGTTGACATGAAAAGATCCAACACTACTCAATCGCCCTAAGTGCGAAGTAAACAACTCATCTGTTGGCGTCTCCATATGAGTAGAAAATATGAGTAAAAAATTCTCGAGATAACAGTAAATAATTAGAAAAAACAATTTAACTTCAAACTAAATTAAAGATTATTCTTGTTAAAGCTAGCAATCCTAAAAATACCAGGATTTGTATGGATAAAAATTAATTTTTCTTGTTAATAAGAATATACTTCAATATCTTCAGATCATTCTAAGCTAAGTAAGTTTCTTGAGTTTCTGCTTAACGCTTCTGAATAACATTATATATCAGTTCACGGTTAAACAGACTGAAGACTTCTTTTATTGATGACCCTTGGAAATTCCAGAGATAGAACAGGTTCCTAAGAGGGTAAACATTCCCAGTCAACCAGTAACATCCGTTGGAAGTCCTTTGTAATTTTCAAGGAGACAAAACATTATGTTGTCAAATTTAGTTTCAAACTAGAGGTACTTTGAGCAATGAGCTCACTAAATGATACCCCCCGCCTCCCATATGATTATAATGGAAAAGCTAATGTTTTGCTGTGGCCGGGAAACCCAAAATATGTGTCGGATTAAAAAGTAAAATTGGATGTGCACAATGGCAATATTAGCATCTATTAATTTAAAGAATAGATGCACTTATTTATTTATTTATTATTAGGAAAACTTTGTTGCTGCTATTTGAGTTGAGTTAGCCAGAATATAAATTAGATCGGGATCGGGATATCTCAAATTCCCCCTCTTTGGCCTGGATCCTAAAACAAAAGGTACACGAATTTTGTAGCAGACAGAATTTTTAAAAAATATGCTTTTAATCACTATTGTTTTTAAAATAGTTTCATAAAATGTTATCGACAAATATCTGATTTGATGATTAGATGCATGGGTGGATTGTTCTTTTTCGGAAAAAGGTGAGATTGGCTTGGATTGAAATTTTACATGTCGGCATACATGTGGCGTGATTTGTATTAAAAACTTGTTTACGTTTTAGTTTTACAAGCAAAAAGTATATTAGATTGAGGAATACATAGGTAATTGGTTTTTTTTTTAATTTATAAATCTTGCATTAATTGAGAGAAAAAGGGGGGGGGGGCTTTATAGCAGTAAAACTGATCAAAACATTATAATCGGGTGTCTATCAATTTTCGCAGCCTTTATTCAATTGAACATTCTCAATTCATACAACAAGGACATTTTAAAACTGAATTTTGCAATAGACTGAATTAATCTTTATTTGTTTAAAAAACGGGGGGGGGGGGGCAAAGTTATACCAGTTCCAGCTTTGATGATTTATCAATAACAGGGAAAATTCAAATATTGTAAGTTGTTATCATGCGATAGGAGCTTAGTTCATATTTGGCTGAAATAATGCACTCCATATTAAACAACAGGACAAGCCAATGCTTTATTTCAAACTTCAAATGTACTCTTGTAGTCTTGAAATTAAATTCAGAGCTTCTCAAGTGTGTCATTGCCCCATGGTTCTTTTTGGCAATTGCAAAGTTCTTTTTTTTTCAAATTCATTGGCTATCAAAGGTAGCTCAGTTGCTCATTGAGAGCTATGTTAGTTATTTTATTTGTGTGTGTGTGTGTGTGTGTGTAATTAGTCATACAATTAATTTTACAGTACAATCTGACTCAAGGGTACTCGCCTTAGCATTTTAGGGACATATATTTTCCCCCTGTGATTCATTCACCTCATTTTATTCTTGCTCATGCATTCCTCACTTCTAAGGCTATAACCAGTAGGAATAAAGGAATTGATAATTTTATTTATCTGGTGTTTAGGCAAATTAGGGAATTAGACTTGTATATTAAGGAAAATTATGACTCATTCCTCAATTCATGTCAAAGAACATAATAACCAGGGGCTAGTAACATAAAGCTTGCTAAGTTTTTGACTTAAGTAGGGTCATAAGTACGTTTTAGGCACAATCTTAGGACCTGCCTAAGTACTACTTAAGTATGTCTTAAACCGTAACATAAAGCGAACTTAGGAAGGTCTTAGCTAAGTCAAACTTATGTTCAAAATACTTCTTATGAATCACCCTATATTTTTTCATTTTATTCAGATATATTGCTACAAAATGATTCTGTTATGTTTTAATTAAATATATATAAAGGTTAACGTCCTTACCTATCGTTTTAGTTATGTAAGATTAGATTTTGTATTAAAGATATAATTTAATTTGCTGTAAAATACACTGCATATTTGATTAAGTAAAAATATTGAGCGGTCACATAACGGTGATCTGTGGTTCATTGTAAATGTATGACTATTGTTTATCCCCCGAAGCTGCGATGTTTTCAGTTACCGTTTATTGTTCTTTTGTTTTGACAAATGTTCACTTGCTTTGTTATTCTCGTAGACATGACAAAATAACCGAAAGTCTGTCTACTTGAAATTAAAACTCTAAATCAAAGTACTGAAAGTACTGGGAAGCGGTTAGCATGCATGCATTGAAATTGGCATGGGGAAGTAATATGCAGAACATGACCAGGTGTAAATATATTTCAGTTATGCCAATTACTTGAAGTCAAATTTTAGTGCAATATAAATTTGATAAATTCTTAAAAATTAATTCACAGTTCACACGAATAGTTTTATTTGCAGTAAATTCATGAGAAGTAAACTAATGCAAATCAAGCTTATACAAACTAGAACAGTCCAAAAGGGACAAAATACCCCCGCTGAATTTTTCAGAAGTAAGTTTTTACGTAATGAAGATATGTATCACACATGAATTATGAAATTTTTCTTCTATTGACCTTGAAGTTCCCAAAATGATCTTGGGTCAAGGTCATGACCCATC